>NW_005841849.1:2492438-2524595 GCF_000455745.1 Alligator sinensis | reverse complement strand
GGCCTGCCATATCATCCAGAGGACAGGCAAAATAAAAATAAGCTATGCACATCAGCTGGGATGAGCATCATAAGGTGTGCTATGTTCAGTGAGAGCTATAGCTGTTGAGGCTCTTGCAGCAGAGGGGCAATGCCAGTCACTTCTATGAAGTTAGTTATAAGCAGGGACCCTTGTTTTCTCTGATAAAAAAAATCCCCAAATTTTGGGTTAAAAATGTAACCCAAAACCCACATTTTCCAGGACTAAAATGAAACACCAGTAAGACCATTTTTAATATAAAATGAAATATTAAAAATTATAAATAAAATATATTTATTTTATCAATTAAAATTATATATCATATATTAAAAAAATATATAGAAAGTTTGCCTTGAATCTGGGTGGGTTGAGGTGGCCCCTTTGCCCGCTGCCATCCGCCAACTTTTCCCCTGCAGCCCCTTCCCCTCTTCCTTAGACCCTCCTTTTCTTGAGCATGTGGAATTAACAAGCCAATTTAAAAATAATGACCTAGAAATAAATGTAGCTTTAGTAACTTGCATATAGGGAAGTTACTATAGGTACCCATAGGCTTAGTTCACCCAGAATTGATGCAGTTTACTTCTTTTGAACGTGCTGTAAGTTTTAGCACAGATACTCCATAAACACAATTTTAAGCAGCACTTCTATAACTATTTGTATACAATACAAAACCTCTCCCTTGCTTGCTCTGAGGGCCTTATGGCTAAGGGAAAACAAAACTTGGGGACATCCTGCAAGTAGGATGCCCACCAAAGGTTTTAGAAACATCTAGAGCCCCAGTTGCGGATGGACGATGTTTGCCGGTAGTAGGGCCACTTATGGTTCTGGACTCCAGGACTTGGAATTAGGTTTGGCTGATCTGGCTTCGGATACAAATTAAATTAAAAAAGAAAAAAAATTGTATACAATACAAAGTACTCATGGCATTAGTTCAAAAACCAGAAAACTCATGATTTACTCTATAGTTCAATGTACTAGGCCCCAGTAGAGTCAAAAACATTTCAAGTCACAGTGACCCCACAGCTCAGTATGTGTGTACACTTCAGATACACTCAACCCCACCCCCACCATGTGCTAATTAGCCCCCAACTCATGACAAACCAGGTGTTCTTGTCACAAGTCCTGGGATCCTCCAAAAATGATATGCAGATGAGATGCAGGACAACCTGGTCTGGCTCCATATCATGAAGGGCAGGGCCACGCTAGTCATATGCAACAGGCTGAGAGAGGGAACAACAGAGGGATTCTAGGTAAGCTGTTTAGGGCTCTATTTAGTGACGTTTGCCAGACATTTAGGGCTGGTTAAAACCAGGACTCATTGGCAATGGGAAAGAAATGTGCAGCTCAGCTGTGAGAGTGAAGAGGAAGTTAACATGTACTCTAGGTAGTGGCTCACCATGACTTGAAAAAGAGTCATCATAGAGGAGGGCTGAGTACAATCAGCTCTATCACAAATCTTATTCAGATGGCTTACACTAACCTATCCTTGTGGCAAGTTCCCACTAGCATTGAAAGCCTGAGCTGTGCCTTAAAGGTAGAGAAAGGCATCAATAGAGCACCAGGGTGTAAGGAGTGGAGAAGGGACAACCAATGCTCAAAACAATGGCAGTGGTGGGGACAAGTAAGCAAGAGATAGAAAAAGAGTTGAAGAGCAGAAATGAAGATCTAGAGCCAGATGGATAGTGGACAAAGGTGGAGAAGAAAGGAAGAAAGAAGGTGGCAGTGGATGCAGCAATGATAACAGTGACGATGCCAGAAGGAAGACAGGAGCAGAGGAGAGTGGGAGACAGAGCAGGAGTAGCAAGAGAAGATACACTGGGTGAAAAGCAGAGGATAGGGGGGAGTGTGATGTCAGGCCAGCCCATCAGCAGTACAGGAGGAGGTAGGAGATGGAATGGAACAGAATGCAGGAACAGAAAACAGCTCAGACATGGAGATAAGGGTGAGAAAGAAAGAAGACATCCTAGAGACAATAGAAGTGGAGACGGAGCAGGAAAAAGAAGCATAGAAAGGCTGGGAGAAGAAACAAAATAAAGGGGCTGAAGACCAGGAATAAGAAACATGATAATGAGGAAGGCAAGTCAGAGAAGGAGCTGGGAGAGCGGTTTCCTGCTGCCGACACCTCTGGACTCCAGGCAAGAGTAGGGACTAGAAGACAGGAAGCAGAGGGGAGGCAGGAATATGCAAGTCTTCCTAAATGTGAAAGCAGCATGGCAAAGGCTACAGGAATGCAAGTGAAAAAGGGGGAGAAGTTGACCATCCCAAGCAGTAGCAGAGACAAGCCTTAAAGGGACAGGCACATATTTTAAAACAAACATAAATGACATTGATGATAGTTTTGCTGAACATCAAGAGAATCTTAAGGGAAAGATGCGAACAGAATGAACCAGTGTTTAACCAAGTAAGGGCAGACAATTTGCCTAACAAGAATATGGTATACCAGGGAAAAAGCATTATAAACACTTCGAAAAAAGGTAGAGATGGGAACCATCCTGGTGGTCAGATACAAATGAGAATGAAGTTGCAGGGGTAGCAATATTATTCAAGAATCCAAACCAGAGAGCAAAGCAAATAGAAGTCATCAGTGGCAGATTGCAACAAATTATACTATCAGCCAGGGGAACAGAAATCAAAATGTTCAATGTATATGCACCACCAGAGAGCAAGGGAAGAAATGCACTGTTTAGGAAAGCTAGTGGTTTATGTGGTCAGAGGGAAACCATGCATAATCATGGGAGATTTCAACTGTATAAATCAAAGTGGGCGACAGAACAGGGGATGAAGGAAACAGAGGTTTAGACAGCTCCTCCAGACTGTTAACAAATATAATAAAAAGAAGAGTTGCTAAGAGATGTGTGGGCAGGAGAGAAAGTTTTCGTTAGAACAGACCTGAGTGGAAAGAAACAACCAAGAACATACTTTGTGTTTGTATCAAAATAAATAGGTATAAGGAATACATACTAAAAGCCATACATGTGACTTTTACTGATCAATGGATGCCAAAGGTATAAATGTTTGTTGGTAAGAACACCATGAGAAGAAAGGAACTGTAGAAGGTAAATGTGTAGCTGTTACAGGGGCTGATACAAAGAGTGGTCCCAGTACATTTGGCCAGAGTGAAAGCAGCAAAAGGAGAACTTAAAGCAGTGTGGGAAGAAGGCCATGCCCAGGTGGAAAAGCAGGAGGAGGTACTAGAGGCAACAAGAAGATTTTATGAAGAGCTATCCAGAAGAAGGAAACAAACAGGAAGAAGATGAAAAATTTCTTGGAAGAGATTGAAGAAAAAGTAGAGAAGGAGGAAGCAAAGAAGATGGAAGAAAAGGTACGCTTAAAGTGGAGGAGTGTTTAAAAACCTTTAAAAAAGCAGGAGATCAGCAGGAGTAGATGGACTGCCAGTGGAAATTTATGAGAAATTTTGGGCATGGGAATGATATAGTGGAAGTGTTTGAAGACATGATGGAAACAGGAGAGCCAGGGAAGGATTTTACAAAATGAATTGTGATCTTATTCTTCAAGAGAGGGGAGAAAGAACTCCCAAAAAACCTGGAGACTAATTACACTCCTTATACATGGACTATAAGTTAATGGCCAAGATGCTGGCTTTAAGGATGTGGAAAAACCTCCAGAAGATAATACATGAAGACCAGGTATGTGCTGTATCAGGTAGAAGGATCTCCTAAGCAATCAGAATGAACAGAGATGCATTATCCCACTTTCAAGAGAGGAAAACAAAAACAGTTATAACAAACCTAGACTTAGGAAAAACATATGACAAAGTGGATCATGATTGCATATTTGAGGTGCTAGGAAAAATGGGGTTCCCAGATAAATTTATATGTTGGATAATGTTATTGCATCGAGAAGCAGTCAAATCCAAATTAATGGGCACCTAAGCAGGTCCTTTAACATCCAGGGGTGAGACAAGGGTGTCCCCTGTAACCACAACTATTTGTGTGTGGCATGGAACCATTAGCACAAAAAATAAGAAAAGACAAGGTCATAAGCGGAGTAAAGATACTGGAAGGGGGCAAGGTAAAATGTATACTACACATGAATGATATAAATGTAATAGCCATACTTTCAATGGAAAGTGATGGGGGCTAAAATAAATAGATCGAAAAGCATGATAATGGGAGTGGGGAAGTGGATGGACTTAAAGAAGTTGGGACTTCAAATACGAGAGAAACCAGAGTGCTAGGGATCTTGATGGATGCCAAAGGGAAAGGTAATGCATGAGAAAAGGTGACAGCAAGGCTACGGCAAATACTTTGGTTATGGTCCAGAAGGACACTGTCCTTTGCCAGAAAAGTGCCAGCATTTCAGGCTGCACTACTGCCAATTATTCTATATACAGGAATTGTATTCTCACCAATGTGACAGCGGAGAGCAAAAGTACAAAGAGAAATGTGCTTTCTCCTGAAATGCCAAAAGAGAAAGGTTGGCTAAAGCTGAACTGTACAAAGCAAGAGAGATGGGGGCTAGAAGAATGTGGGCTGCCAGACTTGAGATTGTTCAGTTCATCTATGTGAAATATGTAAGTGTGATATACAAGATGGGAAAGGAGGGAGAGAGAAGAGCAGTATGTATCACCCAATTTCATGCAGCTGCAACTTTGAGGAAATGAAGAGTATATCAGACCTCTTTGAAGAGTCCATGGGTTTGGCAACTGTTGATTCATTACATCAGGATGTAAAGTTTCATGGAGAGCTATAAAATAGGGAAGGTACGGCTGGGGGGCCTGAAAGATCTTAAAAAAATAATGAAAATGGTAACAGAGAGAGACAGGATGGAGCCAGTGAGAAACTTCACAGAAAGACAAGTGAAGATGCGGGAAACAGTGGCAGGTAAAGAACTAAAATGTGAACATGCTGACCTAGCATGGATGGATCTAAGAACTACCTTGCCAGCGAGAGAAGTGCAACACAACTCTTGACAAGCTCATCAAGGTGCACAAGGGAGAGGTGTGGGGAAGAAGAAAGTGGGACATGTTTTGGGACTGGGTGTGGAAAGGGTCTGCCGCTTTGAGTATCACCAAAGTAAATCGGTCACTAGCATGGGAGATGGTACTATATGGATGGATACCAAAGGGACCAGAAGAAATGTTATTAAAGACTTTATTAGCACATGTTAAAACTAGGTTATGGAAAGTAAGAAACTTCTGTGTGTTTAAGGGGTTGGCTTTAACCTCAAGAGTGCCTGAAGCTGGGGCTGCATGAACTGAAATACTACAGTAATCAGAACAAGGAAGAGATGGGAGAGCAAGATGCAGAAGAGACGTGGAGAATAATCGACTGGACGCACTTGTTTCACTAAACCAGGGGTTTTCAACCTTTTTGGATCAGTATACTCTTGGCGGCCAGATGTGGAGCAGCGTACCTCCGGCAGCTGGATGCAGAGGAGGCAGGACAGGGGAGAATCCAGCCAATGTGGAGCGGCAGTAGCTGCCATGTGCAAGTTTCCCCCGCCTCACAAGTCCAGCCAGGTGGCCGGCGCCTGCACAGCAGTGTGGGATGTGTGGTGGTGCCTCATCCCTGCCTCCTGGCGCATACCCCCTAGGGCCTTCAAGTACCCCCAGGAGTATGCATCTCCCCAGTTGACAACCGCTGCACTAAACCAACAGAGAGGACTTATGAGAGCGGCAGAGTGGTTACTCTCTCTTATGAGAGTTTCAGGTGGTTACTGAAGTAACAGTTTTTTCATGGGGTTCTGTATGAAGAAAGATTTCTGTAAGTGTTTGTTTTTTGTGGGAAGTTCATGCATGTTGTTTAAGGGTTTAATATATGTAGCTGTATGTTTCTGATACATGGTTGTTTCTGTGCTACAAAGTCTTGGTAAAACAAGGATGCTAAATGTTTAGAGTGCTAAGTGCATTTTTAATAAAGTTTGTAAAAAAAAATTAAATTAAATTAAAAAATTACCAGCAGTATATTTGCCTCATATTAGTAATGTGTTTCATGGTCTTGATCAGTGTTACCTGCATTTTTTTCAGTTTCATAGCTGGTTTCCATTATTGAGCACATGCTGTTTTTGGCAGCAGTGTAAGGGAAGACAATGCATTTAGTGAAGTTTCCTCTTACGCAAATGTAAGACAAGGGACTTCTTCCTTGTATTGATTGGGAAGGAACCTCATCTTCTACAGTAAATACGGTGTACTGCTTCTTCCCTAAACAATCACTTATCTCCAGGTTTTTATGTATTTCAAGTGTTTGCTGCTGGCAAAACAAGTTTTCAAAACAAAGCAACCTTACCAGTATCTATTTTCAAGTAAGGGGACACGTTTCCAATCCAATGCATCAGCTTTAGTGGAGGTGACCAGACAAGATAAGAACCTGATCCTCACTGGTGGCACATCCTACACCTTAGTTTATCAAGCTATCTTATGGCGATACAGTTACAGTCTTCCCCGTTTTTCATCTTAGCATGTAAACAAATCTTGGATCAAAATTCCCAAGAGGATTTGCCTCCATGCTGCTTGATCACCTCTGTTCCAGGACTGCAACTGTACATGAAGGAGTTACATATTGCTGCCTACTTCTCCCCTCAGATATCAACATGAAAAGCTTTATAATATTGCTACTTCCAGTAGAGGGGAAAGACAAAGGTAAGCATGGAGTTACCACAAACAATGTCAACCCATCCCAAGCTCTGAATCCCACAAACTTTAAGGAGGCTAGAAAAATGGGGTAAGACTTCAGAATCCCATCACAAGAAAACACAGCTATGTTGCATCACTACAGCAGTAAGTATCAGAAGTGAAAATGTGATAAGAAGATCACAAAGTGCCAGCAGTTTGTTGGAAGTCTAAGGAAGCAAAAAACCAGTTTACAGGAGTTGTGATGAGAGAAAAAAAATATAGAGCCTGAATGAAAACTTTAGGTTTGACCCAGGCCAAACTTTTCCTATTTCCTCTAAACTAAAACTCAGATTTTAGAGGTTCATGCATCAGTGATCATAATTCTAGCTACTCTTTAAAATTTCAGCTTGGATGTCCCTACAGGCCTATGTTTGCTAGAGTTGAAAAATACATAACTCTTCTGATACCAGAAAGTGTGCTGAAATACCTCTTAGGACCCATTGTTGTTTCTGATGTTTAATTAGGTTGACCTTGGTTTTTGTAAACAGGATACAATGGAAAGACCCTCATAGGAACTATTACCAGCAATCCATTATATTATTTCAGGTTGTTCCTGAAAGTTTTTATCTTCGTCTTAATCCTATTTCTCCTTTATTACCTGAGCAACCCAACACTATACCCACTACAGTGAATAAAAAGCCTGCCCATTCAGCACATCAATTGTTTTAATGTCACATGATTAATGTTGCCACCTTTATTTTCTTTTCCAAGTCCTGCAGTAGCACAGCTTAGTAGAGAATGCTGGATTCATTCAGTTACCTGTGTGAAGATTACTTCAGAAATAGCATGAAAGGTATACCATGGTCTCGTACAGCTCTTCTCAATCTTTCTACATTCAATGCACTGCTTGAATAGACATCTCTTGTTAAGCTAAAGGCACCCCTCAGAAAACACCAATTCCTAAGTTTTCACTCGTTTCTTGACTATGGAAAATTAATGGAGCAATCCTCCTGTTGAAAAGAACTCAACAGATCCACAACAGATCACAACAGGTCACAGTGCGTTCAATGTTTGAAATGTCTTTATCTTGTGAATCACTTCCACACCTAACAGTGTTAACATTGCATGGCAACCCACATCACCCGTGAAAGGATTTCAAGGCACCCCAGGGTACTGTAGCACCCTGGTTGAGAATCAATGGTCTAGAAAATAAAAGCACTGGATCAGAGCTCAGCCTGGGTTTTATAGCCAGCTTTGCCAATGCCTTACAATGTGTCCTTTGGCAAGCCCATTTGCTCATGTTTCCCCTCCCACCTTTATCTTGTTCAGTTAGGCCAGGTACAGACATTATACTTTTACTGGTATAAATGATCAGAAACCAGTGTCTACCTGTAACTGAACAAAAGTTCAGCACACGCTAGTTTAAAATGGTGGAACCTGGTCTAAGATCTGCCCGTCCCAATGAAAGGGAGGATGTGTGTTCTGTTTGCTAACGATCTAAACTACGCCACTGACAGAAAACCATGTAACTAAGATCAATAACACCTTGGGCTTTCTGAATGTTGGTACTTAGCCTTAGATTTCAAGTTTTTTAAAGGCA
The DNA here is from genome assembly GCF_000455745.1 of Alligator sinensis. Classification (NCBI taxonomy): domain Eukaryota; kingdom Metazoa; phylum Chordata; order Crocodylia; family Alligatoridae; genus Alligator; species Alligator sinensis. The sequence goes on along the minus strand of NW_005841849.1, from coordinate 2,516,403 downwards.
GGAATTCAGACTTTCCATAGCGCTTAACAGAACAGCTCCTGCCTGCAACCTAGCACAGGTCTACGCCAGTGATTCTCAAGCAGGGTGTGAGGGCATCTTTGGGTGCCTTTAGGTCCTTTCAAGGGTACCACAGGGTGCCATACAGTGTTAGCCTTGATGGGTGTGCAAACCCAGAGATTTCAAATAGGAATGCATAGTATCAAAGCCAAAACTGACCTGTTTTGGGTTTTCTGAGATCTTTGCAACAGAAGAATTCCTCTATTGGATTTTTTTGGTTTGTTTGGTTTGTTTGTTTGTTTGTTTGTTTTTGGGGGGCGGGTTGTAACCACAAATGAGTGAAAAGTAAGCACTGGCATTTTCTGAGGGGTCATGTGCATCTAACAAGCATTCCCTACTCTAAACAAGGGTTGACTTGAGCAGGTCCAGCCTTACAGGCGGACAACCACCTAGGACAATGTGGTTGGGGCCACACACACACACACACACACACACACACACACACACACACACAAGCAGCATGTACTCACAGCAGCACACTCCCCCCACCCAACCCTGCCCTGGTTGATCCCCGCCCCAGGCAAGAGGAGCAGTCCCCAGACCAGCCCACGCCCCACCTCCAGCCACTAGTCAGGAGGAGCCAGACCCGACACATGCGGGTGGGGTGGTACCTGCTGCAGTCCACCCGCCTTGCTCCTGCACAGCAGCAGCGGTGCTTGCCCATAGGGAAGCAAATCTTCTGATCCAGCCCAGAGCTCCATCCAGGGCTTTATGTCTGAAACTTTTGCTAGAATTACTACATACTTAAACTCAAAAGAAAGGGCACGAAAATACAAGTTTGCCATTTTCCCAAAGGCTAGCACTGGCCTTGAGCCTAAAAACACTGAGGATAACTAGTCTATGCTGCTCATTTATGGTGCCAGTAGTACTGCACTGACATACTGCTCTTGCTACCTCACAACCAAAAAAATGACCCACCTAATTTCCATGATGTGCACATACCAGTAAGCTCTGCCTCTTAGGTGCTACTATCCTACAAATAATACATGGAACTGACTTATCAAATCCTGCACTGCTGAAGTCTGGCTTGTTAGATTTCAGTAATTTCTTACTAGTAAGTTATGGGTACTTGTCAGTACCTATAACTTCAATTTACAGAAGACTTCTGCCTCTGATTAATTAAGATACTTGCTAAAATCTGAACTATGATCACATTTTTTGCTTTAACTGATAGTCAAAGGAAATAAATACTATGGAATTTAGGCAAAACTGAGTCACTACTCAAATACAATACCGATCAGGGTATGATAGCATCAGGGTTCAGTATAGAAGGGGCAAATGCACAATTGCCTTGATAAGGCCAAGAAAGAACATTACATCACAGCATATCTTCAAGAAGCCTTTATCTGTATTCAGAAGTTAACAATAATTTTCTGCACTCTCTATAATCAGCTTATAGCTTTCCTTTTGCTGTACAGGCAGCTGAAATGCTCAAGTGATTAGCCAAGTCTCTAAGGTAAACTGAGAGCTAGGGGCTGGATTTTGTCTGAAACATCTCGATAAAGCCATCTCCATTCAAAGAAAATTAGAAGAAAAACACGGTGGCTGTTTTATTATCAGAGGAATAATTAAACACAGGAGGGATTTAGCCCTACATCTGAGAAATCAATTGGATCTTTTCTCATTTTCTCTCTCAATTTACTTTATTACACAAGTGCTGCTGACTCTAAGACACCAAGGTGGAGAATTAGAGAAAAAGCCTATATTAAGTTGGTTTGAGTCAAGTCCCTAATGCTAATAAAATGAAGGAGAATCAGAGGTGAGGATGCTATTCCATTTCCCACCCAACCCTCATGTTTAGGCATTGCAACATCTCAGAAAAGCCAGGAAATCCTATGCAGGTGGGGATAATGTCTGCTTTGGCCTATACCCAAGTAATGAGTAATGACTGTTACAGCAGATGGAACCAGGTTACAGTCTGCAGCACTGTAATGACCCTGCCAGTTTGCACTACAACTCCCAAAAACTCCTAGGGGCTGCACTGCAGAGGAAGAAGTGGAGGCAAACAGGCTGAAGAGATGTACTGGGCTGCAGCTAGAAGACAAGGACAGTGCTTGCAACCCCTGCCCATGGAGATCAGCCAGCCCTACATAGGAGTGCACAGTGGAGCTTGGGATCCCACTGGCTTGGTCAGCCAAGATTGTCTGGACTCCAGGAGCTTGACTCAGACTGGGGTCAGGGAAAGTAGCTGCAGGTTGCTGCTGTTTGAGTGCTCTGGGACTAAATGCTTGATAGGGGACACCTCTAGAGGTGTGGGGGAAATAAAGGTATTGCATATATCATACCATAGGTGTTGGTGTTCCTTTACCTTTTACATGTTTCCTCCCTTTGGCACATTGGCTTGTTACCCCAATTCCTCAGAATTTCTCTATAAAAAAGTGGGAACTCCCCCTATTTCTTGTGCCAGTTTCTGGGGCTGCAGGGTTGGCACACCCACATAACCACATAATTAGACTTAAGGCTGGACTAATTCTGAGATTCCATGAGGTGATGCTTTAAGTGGCACGAGTCAGGATAGTTGTTCCTACCCATATTATTGCGATATGCATTTTATATTCATTTCCTTTATTAACTACAATTAATGACTGGGTCTTGTCCTGACCTTCACTTGGGTTGTACAGGGTTTCAGTTGGAGCATAATTTATCTTTGCTCTATTCATGTTCCTATGCAGCCCTCAGCACTTTGGTACGAACTAGCTCTCCAAGTACATTAAACCATTTAAACTGCATCTCATGTGTGAGTCTCTTCCAGTCCTCAGGGGAAAAGCTAGGATTATCTAGGGCATTAAATTGGGTACATAACGCTTACATTAGCCAGTTGAGTTGAAAAATTGCGCTTTGCTTTTGAATAGGAAAATGAGGTTGGGGCTGTTCGTTCCTACAGAGGGTTATTCCCCAGTCTGGAGGTAGCTGAGGGTGAAAAACAACCCAAGAATTCCCTCCTGCACTGAAAATATTAGACCATCCTGTATTCACGGTTGTGAAAAAAAAACAGGCCATAGAATTAGCATGCAAATATAGAATGAGCTGTATAAGTTTCTGAACAAGAATTTAGACTGGACACAGCCTATTTCATTCCTCATCATTCTAGGTCAAATTGTATTAACAGAAGCCTCAAAATGTAAGTCTCATAGGGCCAAGTCTTACTTGCCTTAGAAGTCTGCGTCTGTGAAACGGGTCCTGTTTTAGAGGAAATTAATCAACATTTAAATTTGCTACTAAAAAACGCTCTGCTTGACATTCTGACCTTCTACCCATCTTCTCCCCCTTTCTACCTGTCACTACTGACAACTGGGGAACATTTCAGTTCTATTGGAAAAATTCCTTGTACTTTCTTTGCCTGCCTGCACAAGGGCTAATGTTCCCAACCATAAAGGACAAGTCCCCAAAAGGGAAGTTTTGCTCAGATACAGGCATATGGCTGACTTTATCTGCAGACACTTGCATGCATTCACAGGCAGAATTTATCCCTAGGTGTTTTACAAAGCTTTATAAATAAAAGGGTAGTTAGACAGGAAAAGCAGCATATGAAGTTGCACACCCTTTGTTTTTAATGCAATAAACATTTGCAGAAGAGCTGAGACTTAAGTGCAAAAATGACACATATCTTAAACTCATTTCTCAATAAACAGCCGTGGAAACAAGGTCCCAATCCTGAAAGGAGTTTCTTGCTCAAAGATTCTGAACCTCCATACAAGATCAGAACTTATACCTTTTTCTCCCCTGCAAAGAAGCTGGCCACCCCAGAAGAAGCAACCATGCATTTCCACTCCACATTTTCTCAGCCAGAAAAGCACATAACATATACTACTGTGGAAGTTAGAAGCCCCATTCCTTTAACCATGCAGATTTTGGAGCATCTAGAAGAGACAATAAATATTCCCCGAGAGCACATCTTCTCTAAAACTTCACTTCCAGGCTTTTCCCCTTGAATGAAAAAGATAGAATAGCTCTTTATGCCTTGATTTGTGTTGGTGTTCCCATGAAAAGTAATGAGTACTCCTGAGGAACTCAGCTGGCCTCCCACTTGTGTCAGCAACTCCAGAATTCAGCACAGGTCATTATGCCCAGGGAACCCAATGAAAACGTTTTTAGAAGTTAATGCAACAAGCTAAGGGAGATGTTCAATCTCTTCCTTCCTAGCCATGTTGAGCATTTTCAGATAAAGCAGTACAGAGTTGAGGGTTATCCCACTAGTCATCCTGCACAGCCCAAAAATCATAATTTAAAAAGGAATATAGGACAGAAATCTGGAGTTTGGTGAAGAGGCAATATAAAAAACCCTTTGCCCTGAAGGGCCTAATGCATTAGGCCAGGAGTCTTGGAAGGAGCGCTAACAAACTAATCTTAATATACAAGAAACATTTAAGAGTCATGAACACACAACAGATGGACTTCCAGTGGCGCTTACATTCCTAAATCTTACTCATCTCAGTTACAGAAATAAACATCCACAGATCTCCTCCTCCTCCCACATGCCCTATTTTTAGATTGAGAGAGCTCCAGGTGTATTACATTTATCGACATGCCGCATAAAAAGATACAATGCTGGAGGATGATTAGGTGACATGAAACCAATGCTGGTTTTGAATGTTTGTGAAGAGTTAAAAGTCAATGTTCAGATTTCTGGGACTTTTTTGCCACAGGCTTTTTCTTTAACTAGAGTGGGGTTTATTTTATGCTTGAATAGATGCACTAATAGAACTGCACTGTGCTATCTGAATTAGATTTGCCTAGTTGTGAACATCAGTGGCTGGAACATTTGAGCTAATCTGAATTAACCTATACAGCTTGAATACACTTGAGTCCACGAATACAGGATGGCATTAAGCATGGATTCCTACTGAGCTAGAATTAAATGTATATTCCATCAGCTTTGTACAGAAACAGGATGGAAAGGGAAGAGAGTTAATTCAAAATCAATCAAACAGGAAAATTACTGAAGCTAATTTATACTGAGATACAAACTTATCATTTCTTGTGCATACCCACTAGCCAGTTTTTCTGTAAAACTCCCAACTACAAAGTACCTCCTGTCCTCCCTTCCCCCAATATTGACATCATACATGCTGACTACATTTAAAAAGCCACACCTACTGACAGCACACAAGCTTCCTTCAGGTACAAACCTTTGAGTGATTAGAACCCAAAACAGGTATGCATTTCAGTGAAGTACTAAACCTGCAAATAAAGTGAATACAGGGGCTAGGGACAGACATTCAAAAAGCCTGAGCCTGAATTGATTCAATCTTTGCAGGTTAGTCTCACCTGGCTAGGCTGACCTGGTTTGTAACTGGACAGACATTCTCTCTGAACTAAGGAGCCACATGCCTGCAGTGGCTCAGACTAGAAGCCAGGGGGCACTAGAGCAGCCCTCCCTCCCTTGCACAGTACTGAGCTAAGGGGAGGCAGGCATGGCCAGACCCTGGCAGGAGCTCTGATTAGGGAGGTTTGCCTGCACCATCCCAGACTTTTCTCCTCTGGCTGCTCAAGGGGCAAGAGTGTTGGCAGACCCCAGACCCCTGCTAGCACTCTCTGGCAAGGTGGGGGGATGGGGTGTGCACTGCATGAATCTGTTCATGATATGGAGCTTTTCAATCTCCCTCCTTGCAGCAAACTGACAGGCAAGCAAGCCAGCAGGGAGCTGATAACAGTGTTTATCAACTAATCAGTGAAACAACAGCCTCTCTCCATTAGTTAAAACTCTTAAACATCTTACCAGCTGACCTGTTGATTAGCTCCAAAATGCCCTAAGCGGTCACTCTTCTGTCTGCCTGTCCCAGTGAAATTGGACACACACAGACACCTCTTGGCATTAGCTAGCATACCACATGCCTAGCATCCATGGGGCTGGGGTCCATGCTGCGGGAGGTGGGAAGGAGGGAGAAGAGGATTCCTGCTTAAGCAGCGAGAGTGGGGAGGGCAGGGGGAAGCCAGGCAGGCCCTGCTGTGCTTCCAATTTCTGCAGGAGCTGCAGCCAGGGATCAGAGAGGACATATGGAATTTAGGCAAAACTGAGTCACTACTCAAATACAATACCGATCAGGGTATGATAGCATCAGGGTTCAGTATAGAAGGGGCAAATGCACAATTGCCTTGATAAGGCCAAGAAAGAACATTACATCACAGCATATCTTCAAGAAGCCTTTATCTGTATTCAGAAGTTAACAATAATTTTCTGCACTCTCTATAATCAGCTTATAGCTTTCCTTTTGCTGTACAGGCAGCTGAAATGCTCAAGTGATTAGCCAAGTCTCTAAGGTAAACTGAGAGCTAGGGGCTGGATTTTGTCTGAAACATCTCGATAAAGCCATCTCCATTCAAAGAAAATTAGAAGAAAAACACGGTGGCTGTTTTATTATCAGAGGAATAATTAAACACAGGAGGGATTTAGCCCTACATCTGAGAAATCAATTGGATCTTTTCTCATTTTCTCTCTCAATTTACTTTATTACACAAGTGCTGCTGACTCTAAGACACCAAGGTGGAGAATTAGAGAAAAAGCCTATATTAAGTTGGTTTGAGTCAAGTCCCTAATGCTAATAAAATGAAGGAGAATCAGAGGTGAGGATGCTATTCCATTTCCCACCCAACCCTCATGTTTAGGCATTGCAACATCTCAGAAAAGCCAGGAAATCCTATGCAGGTGGGGATAATGTCTGCTTTGGCCTATACCCAAGTAATGAGTAATGACTGTTACAGCAGATGGAACCAGGTTACAGTCTGCAGCACTGTAATGACCCTGCCAGTTTGCACTACAACTCCCAAAAACTCCTAGGGGCTGCACTGCAGAGGAAGAAGTGGAGGCAAACAGGCTGAAGAGATGTACTGGGCTGCAGCTAGAAGACAAGGACAGTGCTTGCAACCCCTGCCCATGGAGATCAGCCAGCCCTACATAGGAGTGCACAGTGGAGCTTGGGATCCCACTGGCTTGGTCAGCCAAGATTGTCTGGACTCCAGGAGCTTGACTCAGACTGGGGTCAGGGAAAGTAGCTGCAGGTTGCTGCTGTTTGAGTGCTCTGGGACTAAATGCTTGATAGGGGACACCTCTAGAGGTGTGGGGGAAATAAAGGTATTGCATATATCATACCATAGGTGTTGGTGTTCCTTTACCTTTTACATGTTTCCTCCCTTTGGCACATTGGCTTGTTACCCCAATTCCTCAGAATTTCTCTATAAAAAAGTGGGAACTCCCCCTATTTCTTGTGCCAGTTTCTGGGGCTGCAGGGTTGGCACACCCACATAACCACATAATTAGACTTAAGGCTGGACTAATTCTGAGATTCCATGAGGTGATGCTTTAAGTGGCACGAGTCAGGATAGTTGTTCCTACCCATATTATTGCGATATGCATTTTATATTCATTTCCTTTATTAACTACAATTAATGACTGGGTCTTGTCCTGACCTTCACTTGGGTTGTACAGGGTTTCAGTTGGAGCATAATTTATCTTTGCTCTATTCATGTTCCTATGCAGCCCTCAGCACTTTGGTACGAACTAGCTCTCCAAGTACATTAAACCATTTAAACTGCATCTCATGTGTGAGTCTCTTCCAGTCCTCAGGGGAAAAGCTAGGATTATCTAGGGCATTAAATTGGGTACATAACGCTTACATTAGCCAGTTGAGTTGAAAAATTGCGCTTTGCTTTTGAATAGGAAAATGAGGTTGGGGCTGTTCGTTCCTACAGAGGGTTATTCCCCAGTCTGGAGGTAGCTGAGGGTGAAAAACAACCCAAGAATTCCCTCCTGCACTGAAAATATTAGACCATCCTGTATTCACGGTTGTGAAAAAAAAACAGGCCATAGAATTAGCATGCAAATATAGAATGAGCTGTATAAGTTTCTGAACAAGAATTTAGACTGGACACAGCCTATTTCATTCCTCATCATTCTAGGTCAAATTGTATTAACAGAAGCCTCAAAATGTAAGTCTCATAGGGCCAAGTCTTACTTGCCTTAGAAGTCTGCGTCTGTGAAACGGGTCCTGTTTTAGAGGAAATTAATCAACATTTAAATTTGCTACTAAAAAACGCTCTGCTTGACATTCTGACCTTCTACCCATCTTCTCCCCCTTTCTACCTGTCACTACTGACAACTGGGGAACATTTCAGTTCTATTGGAAAAATTCCTTGTACTTTCTTTGCCTGCCTGCACAAGGGCTAATGTTCCCAACCATAAAGGACAAGTCCCCAAAAGGGAAGTTTTGCTCAGATACAGGCATATGGCTGACTTTATCTGCAGACACTTGCATGCATTCACAGGCAGAATTTATCCCTAGGTGTTTTACAAAGCTTTATAAATAAAAGGGTAGTTAGACAGGAAAAGCAGCATATGAAGTTGCACACCCTTTGTTTTTAATGCAATAAACATTTGCAGAAGAGCTGAGACTTAAGTGCAAAAATGACACATATCTTAAACTCATTTCTCAATAAACAGCCGTGGAAACAAGGTCCCAATCCTGAAAGGAGTTTCTTGCTCAAAGATTCTGAACCTCCATACAAGATCAGAACTTATACCTTTTTCTCCCCTGCAAAGAAGCTGGCCACCCCAGAAGAAGCAACCATGCATTTCCACTCCACATTTTCTCAGCCAGAAAAGCACATAACATATACTACTGTGGAAGTTAGAAGCCCCATTCCTTTAACCATGCAGATTTTGGAGCATCTAGAAGAGACAATAAATATTCCCCGAGAGCACATCTTCTCTAAAACTTCACTTCCAGGCTTTTCCCCTTGAATGAAAAAGATAGAATAGCTCTTTATGCCTTGATTTGTGTTGGTGTTCCCATGAAAAGTAATGAGTACTCCTGAGGAACTCAGCTGGCCTCCCACTTGTGTCAGCAACTCCAGAATTCAGCACAGGTCATTATGCCCAGGGAACCCAATGAAAACGTTTTTAGAAGTTAATGCAACAAGCTAAGGGAGATGTTCAATCTCTTCCTTCCTAGCCATGTTGAGCATTTTCAGATAAAGCAGTACAGAGTTGAGGGTTATCCCACTAGTCATCCTGCACAGCCCAAAAATCATAATTTAAAAAGGAATATAGGACAGAAATCTGGAGTTTGGTGAAGAGGCAATATAAAAAACCCTTTGCCCTGAAGGGCCTAATGCATTAGGCCAGGAGTCTTGGAAGGAGCGCTAACAAACTAATCTTAATATACAAGAAACATTTAAGAGTCATGAACACACAACAGATGGACTTCCAGTGGCGCTTACATTCCTAAATCTTACTCATCTCAGTTACAGAAATAAACATCCACAGATCTCCTCCTCCTCCCACATGCCCTATTTTTAGATTGAGAGAGCTCCAGGTGTATTACATTTATCGACATGCCGCATAAAAAGATACAATGCTGGAGGATGATTAGGTGACATGAAACCAATGCTGGTTTTGAATGTTTGTGAAGAGTTAAAAGTCAATGTTCAGATTTCTGGGACTTTTTTGCCACAGGCTTTTTCTTTAACTAGAGTGGGGTTTATTTTATGCTTGAATAGATGCACTAATAGAACTGCACTGTGCTATCTGAATTAGATTTGCCTAGTTGTGAACATCAGTGGCTGGAACATTTGAGCTAATCTGAATTAACCTATACAGCTTGAATACACTTGAGTCCACGAATACAGGATGGCATTAAGCATGGATTCCTACTGAGCTAGAATTAAATGTATATTCCATCAGCTTTGTACAGAAACAGGATGGAAAGGGAAGAGAGTTAATTCAAAATCAATCAAACAGGAAAATTACTGAAGCTAATTTATACTGAGATACAAACTTATCATTTCTTGTGCATACCCACTAGCCAGTTTTTCTGTAAAACTCCCAACTACAAAGTACCTCCTGTCCTCCCTTCCCCCAATATTGACATCATACATGCTGACTACATTTAAAAAGCCACACCTACTGACAGCACACAAGCTTCCTTCAGGTACAAACCTTTGAGTGATTAGAACCCAAAACAGGTATGCATTTCAGTGAAGTACTAAACCTGCAAATAAAGTGAATACAGGGGCTAGGGACAGACATTCCAAAAGCCTGAGCCTGAATTGATTCAATCTTTGCAGGTTAGTCTCACCTGGCTAGGCTGACCTGGTTTGTAACTGGACAGACATTCTCTCTGAACTAAGGAGCCACATGCCTGCAGTGGCTCAGACTAGAAGCCAGGGGGCACTAGAGCAGCCCTCCCTCCCTTGCACAGTACTGAGCTAAGGGGAGGCAGGCATGGCCAGACCCTGGCAGGAGCTCTGATTAGGGAGGTTTGCCTGCACCATCCCAGACTTTTCTCCTCTGGCTGCTCAAGGGGCAAGAGTGTTGGCAGACCCCAGACCCCTGCTAGCACTCTCTGGCAAGGTGGGGGGATGGGGTGTGCACTGCATGAATCTGTTCATGATATGGAGCTTTTCAATCTCCCTCCTTGCAGCAAACTGACAGGCAAGCAAGCCAGCAGGGAGCTGATAACAGTGTTTATCAACTAATCAGTGAAACAACAGCCTCTCTCCATTAGTTAAAACTCTTAAACATCTTACCAGCTGACCTGTTGATTAGCTCCAAAATGCCCTAAGCGGTCACTCTTCTGTCTGCCTGTCCCAGTGAAATTGGACACACACAGACACCTCTTGGCATTAGCTAGCATACCACATGCCTAGCATCCATGGGGCTGGGGTCCATGCTGCGGGAGGTGGGAAGGAGGGAGAAGAGGATTCCTGCTTAAGCAGCGAGAGTGGGGAGGGCAGGGGGAAGCCAGGCAGGCCCTGCTGTGCTTCCAATTTCTGCAGGAGCTGCAGCCAGGGATCAGAGAGGACAGCCCAGCCCTGCTGTGGAGCAGAGAGCTCTGCCTAGCCCAGAGACTATGCCAGGATGCTGGGGGAGTCTGGTTTATCTTAGACCAGCAAGGGGTCTAGGACAGACATTGCGTAAACCAATTTGTGCCAAATCAGTTAAGTCTGATACTACATTCAGCCAGGTTTATCTCAAACCAATTTCAGCCATTTTCAAACTGGTTTATGTGCACTGGTCATCTGTTCTGTTACAGGTTTAAACCAGTTTCTGATCACTTAAACTGGTTTGTGTGTAATGTCTGTCCCTAGCCAGGAAGGACATCACACCGACTTGTAAAAGTGTAGTGGCAATCTGTTCACCTTCAGTGGAATTCAAATGAACATTAATGAACAATTTGCTTTTACAGGTGCAATTTTGGTCATCAGTTTGTAAATGTTATCGGTTAAGCTTAAAGAATAATGAGCTCCTTAAACCCACTTATTCATGCTACCAACTAGCATACACAATGTTCCACTTTATCTCCAAACCGTCCATTGAAATCAATTGACAACTGGAGAACTAACAACCTGTGTATCTGGGCATATATCCTGTACCCAATGGGAAATGAAGTGCTTAAAATGAAATAGCAGGTCACTAATGCATATTTACAACATTGCACTGGTAGAACCAAGCAACACATGAATTATCCATGAACAGACAAGTAATCTAAAAGTCTTTATCTGAAGCAAACATGTTTGTCCAAACATGTCACTCTACTCACTACAACTATTGCTTTAGCTGTACCTGGTTAATAATGTGCTTCTTTTTTTGTATGGTGTCAGATACCAACTTCCAAATTTATAAGCCACTGTGTGATATTATCACCCAATGTGCGAATATTCAGCCTGCTCTTTGCTCAACGATTGTCCAGGTAGAAGAATGATGATACTGATTTATTGATGCTCAACTTTAAGCGCAACTTGTATAGATAGTCAGTGATGAGTTCCATATCACTACTCAAGGTCTTTTCCAGTTCTGTCATGTCTATTTCCTGGGCTACTGTGTCAACATTGTCAGCATACACGTATTGCTTGGATTGCGGTGGACAAAATGACAGAACTGGCTGCCAGCCAGACTCCATTTCCCAAGCAGCCCCTGCCCGCATGGTACTCGGCCAGTCTCCAGGGGCTCTACCCTGAACCAGCCTGGCCCCATGCTGTTTTGGTCCTGCACCATCAAGCCCCTGCACTCCCAGGGCCTCCATGGGCCACAAGCCACATAGGAAGGGTGGGGAGCTGCTCTGGGGCCGGGGCCAGAATCTTGTGGCAGTGACAACATGGGGCAGGGCCAGGGCTAAACCACAAACTGCTGCCTGCACACCCCCGTGACGAGCATGGGTTCCATGGGCAGGGGCGTACAGGCATTGAATTACAGCTTTCCACCATGCTGGCACTGCTGCAAGATCCCAGGGCCTCTCTGGCCCTGCCCACTGTAACAGAAGGACTTTCTCAGGGCCAGTCTGCCATTGGCCCACCCACCTGTTCTGGGCCAGTTGCCTGCCTCCTCTCCTGCTATGCCTTGTTGTTTCTTAATTGGTTTTAATAAGGCAGGAGGCTGCAGCATTCTTTCCCCGATGCCAGGGGGTGCTATCTGCAGCTCCATTCCTCCCCTACACTACAGCCCGAGCCTCGCAGATGGCATCCAGATGACCCAATGCTCCTGGCCTACAGCTGGACCAAGTTTAGCCCTCATTATCAGGCCTCAGACACACATACATTCATACCGCCCTCCTCTCACTAGGGCCTCTCACACTCCACCCCCTCTCAAAGGGTCTCTTTTACACATTGACAACTTATACCACCTTCCTCCCTCCTGGAGCAGGCCCCTTAGGCCATAGGCTTTATCTAGCTCAGACCTTGGGTGACAGACATACCATCTTTTGGGCCTCTCCCGCAACCCTCACCAGGGTAGTGGCCAGCCAATTACCCAACCGGGGCCAAACTTGCCCTGGCCCCTCCCGGGGCAACTCTATACATGCTCTCACACAGCTACTGGGATCCCAGCCCTATGGTTTCCCCCTCACTTGGGCTCCTCATCTCTGCCCCCCTCACTGGGGCTGCCCCCTCAATGGGACTCCTCATTTCTGCCCGCCACGGGGCTTCCCATGCCTGGCCCCATCTGGGTCTTACATCCTCCTTGGGCTCAGGTGGCCATATGCAAGAAGTTTGAGGTATATACATTGAAAAGTATTGGTGTAGCACTGACTCTTGGGGCATGGGTGTTTGGTGTCTCTTGAGATAGCAACCAGGGGTCATCCCCCAGCAGCTGATCTCACTGGCCAGGGGTAGGCCCCCATGGGCGTGGCTGATCTCACTCACTGTAAAAGCGGCCACGCCACTTCCAGAACTCCCATGGCCACTTCCGGAAGTGGCACGGCCACTTTTGCTGGCAACCCTGCTCCCCGACTGGTGCACGCAGCAGGGGGCACTGGTGCTCCCACTCCCCCACCCCCAGCACCTAAATGGGGAGCGCAGCCTGAAAGGGGGTACACTGGTGCTCTCAGGGGGTGCATGTGCACCCTCTACGTGTCACCACTGCCTTTGGGGACTCTATTCTTCAGAGTTAATACTCTGTTTTTTTCTCCTTGGCTGGCAGTGAGTTTGAATGATCTGCTACAGATCATGTTCATGATGACAGCCCATAGTTTGCAATCAGTTATCAGAGAGTGCAGTTTATATCTGAAGCCTTGATGCCACACAGTGTCATAGGTGGCTATAAGGTCGATAAAGACTGTGCCTCTTTTCTGCTTCATTTCAGATTCATTTTCTATGCTAAGTGTAAGTAATGTAACTTGGTCAGTGGTATGGTGCTTTTTCCAAAAGCCAGATTTGTGCTGAGATGATGGAAACTTGTCAAGAACTTTTCTTATCAGTATTTTGTTCTTTTGGGAGTTGGGGATCAATGATGTTGTCTGTTCTATTCAGGATGATGTGCTTCATGAGTTTGTATGTAACGTAGAGTAGTGAGATGTGTTGGTTGTAGCCCTTTGGATCCTGTCATGATTTATTGAGGTTTAAGAATCACAATGACATCTGCTTTTCTCCAGCTTTTTGGAAGTCTGTTATTTTTTAGACATTTATAGAATTAGTGAAGCCATCTTTTCTTTGTGGTTCTAAGCTTGGTAATTAATTCTGGAAATATCTTATGTGGACCAGCAGCCTTGCCAGTCTTGATAACTTTAACAGCTGTGTTGACCTTGTTGTTGGAGATGGAGGCTGTTAAATTAAGGTTGATGATTTAAGTTGCTCTTGAGTCACGTGTCAATTTCTGTATGTTGATTGCTTTGGTTACTGTACTTGCTGTTGTTGCACAGTATTTTTGCAATGGGGCTTTTCTAACACAGGGCAATGTCATTTTTGGTTCCTTTGCCTGTAAGGGAGTTAATGGAGCACCATGCTTATCTACTTGAGTGGGTGATAGCCACTTCTTCTTTGGTAGTAAGCCACCTCTCCCTTTGATACTGTTTAATGTGGTAGCCAGCTGCTCTATAGTTCTTTTTACAGTTGCAGGGTCATTGCATTGCTTGATGATGTTGAAGAACTGCTCACACTGCTCGTCTCATCATGGCACATAGTGGCTTCTATAGCCTCTAGGTATACAGAGTTTGGCTACTTCAGTTAGGCAGTTTGTAAATATATAGTAGCCTTGATCAATATTGGTTTCTGATGGATCCTCTAACTGGCTCTCTTGTTGGTCAGCCTTTGATAGTTCTACCAAGGCACCTTCCAAAGTTCCATCTTGAAACTGGTCTGGATGGTGTGGGCTGAAAAATCATGTTGTCAATAACAATGATGAGTGAGCATTTGTGCTGAGATGATGGAAACTTGCCAAAAACTTTTCTTGCTGGTATTTTACTCAAGTCACCCTTCCACCAGGCAAGATTTGGGTTTGCCTGAGTGTTCCAATGTCCAGAGTGGAAGGTATGTGCTCCTTCTGGTCATACGAGGGTTATATGATTCAGGCTTGCTCAGAGACAAAGTTTATCTCCACTACTATTCTTAACAGAGTATCCCCAATCTTGATGTTGACAGTTGAAGTTACTTGTATATAAGGTCATCTGGTCATAAATAGGCATTGATGTGATTGACAACACAGCAGAGGTGGCTTGTATACATTGAGGATTATGTCATTGACCTGAACACTGCTCCATTCCACTGAACTCCAGGGGCAAGCCCACACATGCAGACACATGCACTTGCAGCAGCTCAAATAGAAGCAGTGCAAATTTGAGCTGGGGATTTATGCTTCAGCACACGTGCCCAGACATGCACTTTGGTGTGGGGCAAATTGTGTCACTTGGGGCAAAATAACGCTGTCTGGCTCCTCCCAGACGTGCAGCCATGGGGAGCTAGTATAAAGAGCTTCCCTGTGCTAGCTCCAGCAGTACAAAAAGCTGCCCTGGGAAGTAGCTCAGGGCTACTTGCTCTCAGAAGCTTCTGTGGCCCTGCCAATCGGTACCTGGGGACACTACCCCTTGTGCCAGCTGGACTGCTGAAGCAGCCTTGAGAGTTCTCTCCACCCTCTACAGCAGTCTGGCAGTGGGGGCTGCTACCTGGCTCTGACCTGCTGCCACCTGTGATATCTTGTGGCTCCAAGGCTGCACACCTGCCAGACTCAGATGGGGACTGCATGGCCATTAGAGGCATCTGCCCCTCTGAGCCAGCTGCCAGCGGCTGCAGAGTTGGCCTTTGTGTGGCACTACTGCCATGGGTCCAAGTGCCAGCTCTGAACAAGTTACTCTGCCTGGGTACTCCCACTTGCCTCCCTAGAAAGAATTCTGGTGTTCCCTACTTGAAAACTGAAAAATCCCAGATAAAAAATCCTAAAGTCACTCTAAAATACCCCAAAATCCATGTTCTTCCACAATAAAAACAAAAGGTCTGTCTGTCTGTCGGGCAATGTTTTATTGATACATCTACAATGTTAAAGCAATTTAGAAGCCTACCAGCATCTCCATCATAATAAAATGAATTCTAAATACCTATATATTTTGCTGTTTGCTTTTCTCATCATAGAGCAGTGAAAGCTCCCACTGACCCCTTCAATAACCAGGATGTGGGGACAGCTTCCCCTGCAGTCATGGCTCCTGCCAGCAGGTCTCATCCTGCCTGGCAGCTAGGCACATCAGGTGTGCTGGGGGATGTGGGTGACTGTGAAGGGATGTAGGGGGCCATGGGGTATGTTGGTAGGTGTGGGTGCATTGTGGGTGGCTACTCAGGAGGATTGGGTCCCCTGCCCACTACAGGGTGCAGACCCCCTACACAACTCATGGACTTCCCCCTCCCCCGCCACAGGGCTACAGCCCCCCCAACAGGTGCTATTACCCCACCCCACAAGGCTCATGTGCCCCCCTTCCGCTCCCCCAGCCCCTCCGATGGCTGCCCTGATCAACCTCAGCATCCTGGCTCTTAAAAAAGCCACTCACCTGCAGTAGCAGCGGCCATCAGGGTCACTGGGGCTGCCTGGCAGAGCCCCTACCCCACACAGCATGGGAAAGTGGGGGGCAGCAGAAACCAGTCCTAGCCACCTAGCACTGGTGCTGCCACTGCCCCTGCCCCATTGTGCAGGTGCAGCCCAGGTCAACAGGGCACCATGCAGCTCTGTGCGCTGTCAGACAGCTGGGACCGCTGTGGCCGTCACCCAGGGCCTGGCATTTAGAGTTCTATCTGTTCCTTGACTGAATGAATCCTAGACAGAGCTTTAGAGAGGACCAAATGTTTTTCAACATGAGCACTTATGGCAATATGTAGTTACACAAGTATGTGTGACTTGCTGATTTTTTTATTTTATTTATTTTTTTTTTTTTAAACACATTACTATTATGGCTATAACTTTCACAAAGAGTCATTACTGTAAGCAGGAATTGCCAGCATGCAAGGAAAATGTACAATAGGAGTTTGTTGTGCCCCATTTTTCTTAAGTACCTGCTCTATGGTGACTGTTGCTGTTGGTGAGGTGGAATGGGAGATGCTAACCATGCTCCGTGATATCAGAAAATCCCCCTCTGGGCCGAATCTTCAGCATTAGGACTATGCACCACTGACATTTTTCCAAACAGCCCTAGGACAGGGAAGAGTCTGGCCATATGATTTTTTGACCCATTTTGAATTCATGCCAATTAATCTGAAAAGAGGTTATGCAAATAGAAGAGTTTAGGAAATCTTTAAATTAAAAAATATGCAGCAAGATGGTGCTGTCACTAAGAAGTACAAAGTTAGATCTACAGAGCAGAAGGAGTTCAATGTAGCAATTACAAAGAGATGTATTCTTACTAATGAGATTTTCTAAAAAGAGGAACTTGATCACGTTCATGATACAAAGTGGGAAACTGATTATGATTTGACATTTACTTGCACAATGTGAGGTCACCGACAAGATTAAGAGACAAGAAAAGGAGCAACAATAAGGAAATAGTGAAATATTAAACCTAGGGAGTGCTTGGATAAGACAAAGTTTAAAAATGAAGAAATATGCAGATTAGTTGCTGCAAGGTGACATGAAACCTACTTTAAAATAACACGATAGTTGCTGCGTCACATGCTGAAATTAGAAAAGGCCAGAATTAAGGTTGCCTGTGTGACCTTGACCCCAGCATTTGTGTGTACATTACAAGCCTTTAATTATATGGGAGAGTAGTTTTCACAGGCTTCCATACTCACTCAACTGGCAGTGAAGCACAGCCATTCAATATTTTGACTTATTCTTTAATGTTTGGTCACATTCTACACTACTCATACCCTACTCTGAGTATAAGCTTATTTTCATTGTGTCCCCTACCCCAGCTACCCAAATCATCATAGCTCCTTAATTCTCTCTCTAATAGTCATCAATCTCTCTCCACAACACCAGCAAGGTGGCATTGGTATCCTCATTTCACATGTCAGAAATAGAGGCATTGAAATAGCAAGGCAAAAATTCTGAGCTCATTTTGGGTGTCCCATTTGAGGAACTTTGAACTTGGACTCAGCACACAGTATTTTATACACTGTAGTACATACAATATGTAGTAGGGCTGTGCAAAGCTCCAGTCCCCGATTTGATTTGGCTCAATTTGGTGGCCGAATCACCAAATCAAATCAGAGGACCCCTTAATCTCTCCAAATCGAACTGGAACCCTCCGAATTGATTTGGAGCGATTCGGACATCAACGCA
Organism: Alligator sinensis; assembly: GCF_000455745.1. Taxonomy (NCBI): domain Eukaryota; kingdom Metazoa; phylum Chordata; order Crocodylia; family Alligatoridae; genus Alligator; species Alligator sinensis. The sequence goes on along the minus strand of NW_005841849.1, from coordinate 2,498,378 downwards.
GCTTTAAATGTTTTTTCTGCATACCTCTAGGTACCAGGTGGCTCATGAGTGATGCACTGCTGAGGCGTAGGGGGCTCCCCAGTGCACTCAGCAGTAGACCCAGAAGTATTGGTGCCTCCCAGATCTGGGGGGGCACCTAGGGTCCCCCCCACAGTCAACTGCGAAGCTGGAGGGATCCCAGCATGCTCCCCAGCAGACCCAGAAGTACTTCCAGTCCACCGAGCATGTGGAGGGCCTCCCTGTGCTCCTGTGGGACACTCCATGCACCCCAGCATCACAGCAAGCCGCACCTGCTACCTCAAGGTATGGAGGAAAAAAAAAATAAATAAATAAAATTTAAAAGCTGCATCTGTGTCCGAATAGCCGATTCTCTGAGTCAGCATCAAATCTTCAGATTTGGATTTGGCCAAACTGAATCAGGGACAGTGATCCAAATCCAAATAATCGAATCTCTGTCCCCGATTCAGGCCGAACCCAAATCCAAATCGAATAGGGCCCATTTTGCACACCCCTAGTATGTAGTAAATGGTAGGGCACATAGTATTTTATAGAGCCTTATGTTCAAAGCACAGTTTCCATAGACTTCAGTCACAGCTGCCAGTGCTCAGTGGTTTAGTTAATACAACTACTTCTTTGCTATAACCATACTAGTTCATTCAAGAGTTGAGGTATTTCTGCACAGCACTGCCTTGTGCCATGTAAACACCAATCTGTTGACTCACAATATATTGCCTGTTTTAGGGTGGACAAAGTAAGATCATGCACCAAGCAAATGATTCTTTATTTTCTTGCTAGGAAACAGGATGATTAGCTTTCATTTTTCTTATTTCATGTTTTGATCCAACAGAAGCAACATTCAGATGAAAAGCCAGCCCATGCTTGCTGTAAGATCATCCCAGGAGGCAGCAGCAGGAGGGCAGGAGTCAGGGCAACGATGGTACTGCTCTCTCAGTGGGCACCCAGGGCTGGTCACTCACCCCTCATTATGTTACTGTGTAAGATAGGATGCGTCTAAACTGCACAGCATTGGCCTCACTGCTCAAATTCAAGAAGAATCCAGATGTCATGGTCTCAAAAACGGGAGCATTCATACTATCAAGAAATCAGAAAAAAAAAAAAAAAAAAAAATCAAGGCTGAAGCCTGCCAGTCCCTTGTGCTTCCCCAACATCCTTGGAAAGCCATAAGTATTTTTCATCTCCCACAGCATGGCAATATGGTGTCAATTGTAAGGTAACCAACACACTGCGTTACAGTAAAAGATACAGGCTCCTAACTGAGATTTTGCCCCTAAGGGTCGCATACATACATATGACAGTCCTTGCTCAGAAGTCAAAATCTAAACAAAACAAAGGCAGGGGGAAAAATTAAATTATAACTTTCCAGATGAAGATGTGAAATTGTTTACGGTCCACATGCATAGAGGCATTTAGGTGCTTATATGGGAATTGGGACCACAATACCCTTCAGAGCCCCACTGATGCATAATCTGGGTGGTAGTGGGGACATTTAGAGAAGCTAGAGGGAGAATTTGTCCCATGTGTATTTGACAGAGAAGGTAAGTATACTTAATTCTGTACACAACTAGAACAATATCAAATTGGCTGGAAAAAAGTTTCAGGTTCAGAATTGAGCATCTTTGGTATGAATGACAGCTCCCATTGAGACCATAATGTGTTGAGAGAGAAAATAGTACAGACAGTAACTGCAGTGTAGGTATTGTTGGTCTTTCCCATAATATTTTGTTAAAATTAGTGGATCACTAGAAGAGCTGTAGCTAAAAAACCAAGGACATTTACAGCAAGGAAAATGATAATGCATCTATATTTTATTCATTAACAAAGATGAGTTTATGATGCATCTTATGCTGGATATCCAGACATCTCCTAGGCTGACAGCTTTAATGATACCAAATCATGAAGGTAAGAAGTCATGTTTGCCACTATTATGGGCTGTTTACATACATACCCTCCCTGTATTTTGTCTCACATCTCCGTCAAAGTGTTTGGAATTTAGGATGCTGAGCATATTTGACGTGGGACCTTTACAAACATCTGATCTGCTTTAAATGGGTAAGGGGGAAGCAGAGATAATCCCTGATCAGTATTCCTGAACAGAGTAGGCAAGTAAGACCTTCTTCAGAAAGAAAAAGTTAAAATCACTATTAGCTAAGGTAAACTGCTTTGTTATTAAGCCACAAACCATTAGAATCTGTCCTTGATATGGACTCAAGCTTTGTGCACGGTCTGTATGTTTGTCAGATGAGAGCACACTATCTCTTAAGCAGAAGAAAAGCAGTATTCTCTGCATGTGATGTTTGCAAGAAGGGTATGTACACTTTGATACCTATAAGCAACTCATCAAAAGATCACATTGATCTTCCCACGCACAGCACAGAATATATATCTTGAGAAATGCTCCAAGAAGTCTCCATATACAGAAAACAAGTTCTGATGTACTCACCACCTCAGCAGGCAGACTTGAGACTAGAGTATTTCATTCAGAGCTGGCAATTGTGATGTATACACGTGTTCAAGCACTAATGTGAAAGTGAGACATATAGCCCAAGTATTTTATATTCAACCGGCCAGTATTCAAGCACTATCATTTATCTCTCCAAGTAGTTCATACAGAGCGTTCGCCTTGACTTATACATCAAGCGTTTTATACTCACAGGTACAGTGTGTTCAACCCTTGATTTATATCCAAGTATTTTATACTCACTGGTACAGTATTCAAGCCTGATTTATAGCAGGGTTGAGTGAACCAATTCAAACAAAATCCTGTTCAGCCTGAGCCTCCACCCCATCCCTTGAACCAAAACAAAATCTAACCTTTTCTTCAGACTCCAAGGAGCTGAGTCAACTGATTCGTTCTCCTTTGCGGGTACCTGCAGTTCCCAGTTTCAGTCAAAAGCGTGGAGGAAAAAAAAAAAAACCCAAAGAAAAGCGCTTAATATGTTAAAGATTTTAAACGATTGTCACTGGGCCTGATTTCTTAGCTACGTGTACCATTCCCTTTTATATGACAGTAAGAACCCACCATACAAAGATGGTTTCTGACTCAGAGCTCAAGGTCTGCAGGATAGGCAGAGTTCAGCAAATCGAGTAGGAAGAACCACAACGACCGCTCCCCACACACTTCAGTACCATCATATTGACTTCTGATGGCTTAAATTAAAAACAAATTTTCTGAAGTTAGAGGCTTGGTGATGCCACTGTGGAATTTGCAAGGGTGATAAGAAAAGGTCTGGACCTGTGCTGAAGATTGAAGAAAATTACTGTTCTTTGTTGCAGAGCGAAATGAAGAAAGTGTCACAGCACCTTTTTTGGCCTTCAAAAAAGTAAACTGAGTTGTATTTACTGAGATACTATGAATTTAAGGCAAGCTGCCTCCTTGCCATATATTCTCTGGAGCAAAGAGAACCCCCAAAAAGTGACAGGACTGTTGTTCCAGGGACTCTGGCCTTAACCCCAAATCCAGTGATGCCTTTGGGGAAAAAAAAGTCTTGCTGTTTTCTAATGAGCTTTGCATTAGTTTTACAATGTGGAGGAATGGGCCACCCAGATACCTTCCAAAAAGGTTAGAAAATTTGGTTAAGCATTATGTGGATGCCATTTTAAGCTTCTGAAAGTTACAATTTAGGCATCCTGGCAGGATAAATTACTTTGTTACCATGCAATGCTGGGCTTCCCCACCTTTTGTCTGATGATCCCCAAAACTTTTATTGGTCACAGCGTTTGCAGTATTTCCAGCTGCTAAACAACACATTGGGCAGAGGCAAAATATTCTAACACTCCTCCATCAAATCTTCTAACAGCAATGCTCTAATTATTACCAGGATGTTTTGTGCAGAAAAAAAAAAAAAAAAAACCTGGTTCAGAGGAGTAAGGTATCCTCAACCTGAGCCAAGGAATCATGGTGGCAATATATGCAGCACAAACCTGGACTCTGCTACTGGTAGATGTCCTGGGAGATGAATCCCAGTATCATAAGCAGCCATGAATGTCCAACTTGAAAAAGAAAAAAGGAGGGGGGAGGGGGCATTATTTGGCATTGACAACTCCAGATGACTTCCAGACTATGGCTTTGATCTAGAAATGAACTCCATGTGGACAGGTTCTTGTACCAATGTGAAATCCTGTTCTAAACAGTACATCATGCAACGGCTGGGGCCAGCACAAGGACATGTCAGACCAAGTCATCTCTGTGCTCACTACAAATCGAGCTGGCCAAATGAGTTCTGCACTCCCTAAATACATTTTTAGACAGTCGCATTTAAATTTCTACTTTACAGGGGCAAGTACTTCAAACTCAAATGAAACTTCTCTTTCTTGTATGTCCTCTTTGTCACCAAATGGAATTCCAAGACAATTTCTAGGTTTTATTTTCCTGCTTTTTTATAGCAACTTTTCAAAGTTCTCTTAGCTTTTTAGGAACTAGTGGCAACATTTTATATTTATTTTTACACTTTCTCTTGTCATCATTTTTGGAAAGCTGAAATTTTGAATAGAGAACGAAGTAAAGAAAAAGCTGAACCATCATATTATTGCATTTACTGATTTTTAAAAATGTACAGAAAGTGAGAATAAGATTATTCAAAGTTTGGACTATTTTGTTTTTTTTTAAACCAATGACAATTTGAAATCAAAATTAATATTTTAATTTTGCTTTGAAGATTGCCAGCAACTTTTCCAATCATAAATATTTTTTTTCCAGAAAATAGTGTTTGCCAAAATGCTGGTTTTTGGTTGAAAGCATTCAGCCAGCTGCAGCTACAACTATAAAATTTTCCTACCTTTAAATATAAGTGTTTTAGAAACAGAATCATCCACATATACATACCCAATACATACAGAGTTAGTTTAACAGTATAATACAATGCATATCCCTTTTTGCCTATTGTCTACAGTATAATTAACATTGGTTATCTATATAATCAGGTAAGTGATCCGTCTTTTCAGCTCCAGTGCCTACTTTGCAATTTAACTGTATTGCATAATTGGCACCAGAAATGGTGAAGGGAAGTAGCTGTCAAAGGGCTGCTATCAGAAGCCTTGAAAATTATAGAAGCTAATCAGCATTGAAGCTATTACCACAACGTTGTTTATATTAAGCCCAGATAAATGCATAGCCTTTTCCCAGTCCTAGAACTATGCACTTAAGCACAGCACCCTATATGAAAGATCAGCAGGCACAAGGAATCCTTCCCATGTGTCCAAGGAAAAGCCTAGAACAGCAGCATCCTGCAGAAGCAGAAATCCTGGTTTTCTGTGTTTAAAATTCACAAATTCTCCAATAAAAAAAAAGGAAATTCTGATTAAAAAACCCCCAAATCCAGAATTAAAATGAAATACCACTGTCACGGCAGGGTCCTTTAGGAGGGCCGTGATCTCCTTAAGGCCCTCTCTCCATGCCAATTCGGCCCAAGGGCACCCTCGATTCTCGCCCGCCACGTCTTTGCTGTTGAATAAGGTTGGGAGGCTGCCTTACAACTCCCTGGGCACAGATAGCCGGGACCTCTGTCCCCGTATGTTCTCGGACCCCCTGGGGGTCTCCCGGTATAACGGGTGCTCCTCAGGCACCCTAGCCTTATGGGCTACGCGTGGCTCCTACCACCCCTAATACCACGCCCCAAGCCTCGCTGATGTACTAGACATTGGACTGTCACCATAAGCGTATGCCCCCCCCCCTCTCTCTGTCTCGGGCCTTCTCCAACATGTCGCCCCTCTCGGGCCTCACCGGTCCTTTGAGACCACCGCACTACTGCCCTCTCTGGCACGGGCTCACCGCGCCGCTATCCCCTTTTCGGGGGACAACCGCAGCACCTTGCCCTTCTCCTGGGGCGCTGTGCCACTAACCCCTTCCGTCGGGGTCCACCGCGGCACCCTGCCCCCATCCTGGGTTTCCCTACGGTGCAGGCCTATTACCAGGTCCGCCAC
>NW_005841849.1:2473310-2492366 GCF_000455745.1 Alligator sinensis | reverse complement strand
TGCCATCGCCTGCGCCCATCCTGGGCTTCCTACTATGGCGCTCCCCCTCTTTGGGGCTCGCCACACCCACCTCGGGCTTCTCAATGCTGCCCCGCTCTGGGGCCTACGCGCCCTGCACACAACCCGGTGTCTTTGTTCCCCACCCGCAACCCACCAGTTGCGTTCCTCACTGTGAGCTGCGCCTGCACTGGCGCTGCGCCCTCGCTGGCGCTGAGGTCCCCATACCACTGAGGTCCCCATGAGAATAATGCGCCCTCACTGGCACTAGGGCACCCCACCTTCTCTGGGGTCCTTATGAGGACACTGCACCCTCTTGGCGCTAGGGCACCCCACACTCTCTGGGGTCCCTATGAGGTTCAGCCACTCCTCTCTGAGCTTAACTGACCCCACAACTCTGCCCTGCCACTCTCAGGGCCTAGTGCACCCTCACTGGCGCCGGGGGCCCCACTTTACCGTGAGCCCCCGCTATGAGGCCTCCTCCAACCCCTACAGCCTCACCCAAACCTCCGGTGTAATAACAAAGCCTGAACACAAACATAAACTAGAGCCTCCTGGCTATAACTCAGCTCAAAGCCACCTGGCTATAACTTAACATAGCTCAACTCTGATCGAGCGGTACCTACTGTCAGGCTTCTCTCCTCATCCTAATTCCCAGAGCTCCTGCCCCTCTGGCTGCTGGCAGGGAACTGCCAGCCTGGCCTTGACTTTTGGCTTTATAGGAGCCAGGCCCTGCCCCCTACAGGCAGCTGACTCTTATTAGTCGCCCTGGCAACCCACAGCTGTACTCATTATCCTGCTAGGGCTTTTCCCCAGCAGTTTTCCCCTCTTTAGGAGCAGGCACCGAGGTGCCCTGCAACAACCACTAATATATATTTGAACACAACATTTTATCGATATATTTACAATTTTAAGCAATTCGAAACCTACCACTTCTATCACTATATTAAAATTAATTCTAAGTACCTATAAGTTTTGGTATTTGATTTAGGGGTTATCGTAGAGAAAAAAGAAAAAAAAAAAAATCAGAGCTCCTTTGCTCACCAGGACTCAGGTCCAGGACCTCACTCCCAAACAACAGCCCCCCCACCCTGCTGGTGACCCTCACTCCCCACTCACAGCCCTCGCACCCCTCTCAGCCCTGATGGACACAACCCTGCACTACCACCCCCGCTGCTGCCAGGTGGGCAGAGAGCACCTCGCCAGGGCAGCACAGGGCTTGCAGCAACAAGGAACATCCCCACTCAGTCCTGCTCCGCCCAGCCATGCCAGGTCCTTCCTGCTGGGCCGTGGAGGCCCCAGGAGGGCAGAGAGCCCGCACCCACCCCTCCCCAACACACTAATCTGGGGGGCAAGTGCCCCCCATGCCCTCCCCAGGAGCGCATGCTGCACCAGGGAGCCAGCTCCACACCCTGACCTCCCGGACAAGCTGCTCACGGCCCCATCCCACTCCCTACTGGAGCCCTGCGGCCGCACATTCCAGCCCCAAGCCCTATGTACCACACCAGCAAGGTAGCAGCCCCAGCCCTGCTCAACTCCCTCTCTCCCTATGGGTGCTTCAGTTCCCCCAACCCCCACTTGCCCAGACTTACCTTCAGGGCGCTGCTCTCCAGGCTGCCTGGTGGACATGTGCATGTGTGCACGTGCGTATGCATGTGGAGCTCCCTGCCCGACAGCCCTCCTCCCACTCCTTCTCCCTCCTAGCCCCTTGCAGGCTGGAACTCTGCCAGTCTGCAGAGAGCTCTTTGCAAAAATGGAAAATCCCCATTAAACATTTTAATGTTTCTCCATTAAAAATGAAAAATCCGCATTTTTCTAGGTTAAAGGGAAAACCTGTGTTTTTTTCTGTTTTTCCATGGGAAATAGAAAACCCAGATCCCCGCGTATTAGGTACTCTTGTTCCCCTGAAGCCCCCTGACACATGACTTAGTAATAGTGCTCAGTAGAGGTGTGGGAAACAGGCCCTATTCGATTCAGCCCAAATCAGGGACAGCGATTCGATTCATTGATTCAGATCATTGTCCCCAATTTGATTCAGCCAAATCCGAATCTGAAGATTCAATGCCGATTTGATCCATCCGTCCATCCACACACACGTTCCGATTTTCTTCTTTCAGTTTTATAATGAACTTCCTTTCCAGATGGAGAACCTCTATACTGAGCACCAGCCTCCAGGGAATTTTTACAGTAAAATGATTACAACACCCTGAACTGCTGACACCATCTTTTCCTCCAGCATTGCAAAAGCAGCTCTCTATCCCAATCAAGGGCAGCAAAAGGCAGAAATTATGAGGGAGGGAAAACAAAAAGCCACACCAGTGAACAGGAAGTCCAATTTGGTAAAAAGGGAAACTCGCACAAGGCGGCATGAAGCCACATCAATATCAACCTAGACAAAAGGAGAGCAAGAAGTTCCAGCCATGCTTATTTTTATGTTTGTATTATAGTATCAACCAGAGGCCTCAGATAAGGGCATTGCTGCAGAATGGTAAAAATACTGTGTGTACATGCACACGATGGCTTACATTGTTCATAAAATTTAGGGTGACATGACAGGGGTAAGAAAAAATATATTCTCACATTAAAAATGTGAGAATCAAGGCAGAGGAATTAAGTGTTTTGCCCAGGGTTACACGGGACACCCTCAGCAGAGCTGGGAAGTAAACTTACACTTCCCAAATCCCAAAGCAAAGCCTTAACTACAGGATGCATTTGGTGTCCTTCCTTATTCACCTTTCACTGCTTGGTGTTCTAATCACAAATGCACTTTCCATTTTCCATCCTCCCAATCACTTTCTTTTCAATCTTCCTAAAGCAACTGAAACCCATATTCCATAACAGGCCATGAATGAATCCCAGTGTCATCACAGGATAGTGCTATACTCCGATCACAACACAATTTTCATACTTCATAGATTCGGTTTTCTGCTATAGCAAGCCCACAACATAAGCAAGCAACACATTTAAATAAAACTGAGAATATAAACTTTAGTAGCAGTTGTAGTCCTCAAAAAGACTCCACTGCAGAAACTTGCGACCTGAAAATATCCCTTTGTCTTCCCTAGTGTCACTATTTTTTCCCTCTCTCTCTCTCCGATAAAATTCCAGAATCATTGAGACTATACCAGCAGACCAGCGCATTAGTTTGAAGGCTTTCAAGGACCCCTTCTGGTAGTGCTTTTATTTAGTGGGGTGCTCAGTTTTGTACACTAAGCAACTGCTGTTTCAGGCCCGCAACTGAAGTACTAAGTGTCTGTTCTGCACTCGGGCAGATTAATACATGGTGAAAGATTACAAATGACCACAAGCAGTAAAAACGCACAAGCTGCAAGCAAAGCTACAAGGGCCTGCAAGAAAGCAAAAGCAAATAAGTTTAACAAAACCAGGCTTGATAAATAACCTAGCTCAAGATTTTATGTCGGGGGGAAAGCAATGGTAGGGCCAAGTTGTCACAGAGCTACTTCAGCCAGAAGCAAGCATCCAGGAGGTATGCAAAGCTTGATGGCTAAACTTGAAGCTGCATCAGTCAAACAAGGCGAGGGGTAAATTCATTTAATTTTGTACTTTAATAATGGATGCCTTTTAATTATCCTATATGGGCAACCAGTTACCTGCTTTCTACCCAAACCTGAAGCAGGTGACCCACTATTTTCCTAGTATGCCAGTTCCCAGTGTTGGATCACATCTAGCCATGCAAAAAAAAAAAAATCAGTCTGGTCAGCTCCATCTGTAAGAGACGGTGATCTCCATTAGCCGACACATGAGAAACTGAACTCGGAGCCTCCAAAGCTAATAGCCTAAGATGCTACAGCTTAAGTCATGGGTGCTCAACCCCCAGTCCACAAAGATGTGTCATCCAACACACAGGGTTCTCCCAAGGGTCTGGAAATTTGGCAGGGGACCAGTAGCAGCGCTAAATGTCACTCTCCTGCTGCTAAATTTCTAGACCTGTATGGAGCGTGGCCACACTTGAAGACTGGCTACAGATATAAGCAAACCTAGACAAGCTAGTAAGTTGGGCGGATCAGAATCTGATGAAGTTCAAATGTTGAGAAACAAAGTGCTCTACCTTGGGATGAGCAACCCCCAACATACCTAGAGGCTTGGCAGCACTAAACTGATTAGCACCATGAATGAAAGGGGCCTAGGGGTAATAATAGACCACAGTATGAACGCGATCCAGCAGTTCAGTGCTGTAGCCAGTAGGGCAAATAATACTCTGGCATGCATCAATCGATGCATCTCCAGCAAAGCCACTGGACTGTGATTCTTCCACTCTACTCAGCACTGGTACTGGTGAGACTGCAGCTGGAGTACTGCATCCAGTTCTGGGCATCGCACTTCAACAAGGATGTGGACAAGCTTGAGAGAGTCCAAAGAAGAGCCACTCGTATGATCAGAGTCTTAAAAGGCAAGCCATACGAGGAAAGGCTGAGGGATCTGGGACTCTTCAGCCCAAGAAAAGGAGGCTGAGAGGGACCTGGTAGCAGCTTACCACTACACTAGGGGAATACATCAAGAGCTTGGTGAACAACTGTTCACCAGGACACCCGAGGGGAAAACCAGGAGTAATGGCCACAAGCCCATGGAAGATTGATTCAGGCTCAATATTAAGACAAACTTCTTCACAGTCACAGTGTCCAGACTGGAATAAGCTCCTTTCAGAGGTGGTACAATCACCTACCCTGGAAATCTTCAAGAGGAGACTAGACAGTCACCTTGCTGGGTCACCTGACCCCCAGTTCTCTTTCCTGCTTGGTGCAGGGGGCCGGACCCAATGGATCTTCCAAGGTCCCTTCTGGCCTTACAAACTATGAATCTATGGAGCCCCATGGGTTGGATAACTTGGCCCTCTGTGCCAAATCGCACTAGCATGCAACCTGATCAGGGCAGTGCATGGCCCAGTCAGGCTGGCTTGTGGCCAGATCCAAGCACATGTCACCTGAACTGCAGATCTGGCCCGCAAACCAAACCCTTACCACTCATCCAGCCCACAGCACCCAAAGGTTTGTCACCACTGATTTAAAAACTGGAGGCTGTAATTATTTGGAACCTCTGTGGATCAGGCCTGGAGTGGGAGAGGTTTTTTGTAACAGTCATTAGTGGGTCACACAAGCTCTCCTAATACACACTGAAAACTGCCTAGAGAGCAGTTAAGCCTGATTTTCCTCTTTCTCCTCTAGGTAGAGCAGATCCACAACTACTATATTTGATCATAGCTGTCCTTCGTGCTCACTTCAGTGTATCTACCTTTACTGTATGAACCAGTTATCCCCCTCACTTCAGTCACCCACCAAGCAACATAGCAGCAGCACCACTTTGTCCAAGGATACTGCTGTTGTAGTGCCTCATTCAGCTGCCTGACATGTTGTACCAGGAGGCAGACAGCAGTTACATAAGTGGTAGTGCTGGTAGGAAGGGAACCTGGAAGCTTTCCCACCTCATGGCAGTGTTGCTTTGTGCCCCCCACTGATGTGAGCAGTTTGCTCTCCCACCACTATTGTAGAAAGTCACCACAAAAAAAGTGGAAATGCACCAGCCTGCCAGATGTTTAATATAGGCATAGAAACATGGGCACAGAACAGTATTGGAAAGACCGTCCCAGCCCTCACTGCCTTGCTTCACTGTTGTGCTCTCTGGCTAAGTGTAGACCATCAAAAAGTCTGAGGCCGTCTCAGTTCAATCTTCACAGGTTAGTTTAAGCTGTATAGATTGAACCAATAAGCAAGTAAATAGGCATTCACTTTTGATTCCAGAAATACATCCACATACCTGCAGTGGCCCAGGTCAGAAGCCAGGGACCACTAAAGCATGCTTCCCAGCTTGGCTGCAGCAAACAGCTTGGGCTCAGCCTAGCCTGCCTGCCTTGCAAGGGAAGTTTGTGGGGCAGCTACAAAGGCATGCCTGGGATGCTGGAGAATTGTGAATTTACTTGAATCTGTAGGAAACCTGGGACAGAAGTTCAATAAACTGATTTAACCTAAAAACAGATAAGTCTAGCCTACATCCATCCAGGTTTATCTTAAACTTATTTCAGACATTTTGAGAGTTATGTACATTGAGCTTCTGTTGTGTTACAGATTTGAACCAGTTTCCAATCACTTATACTGGTTTGTGTGCAATTTCTGTCTCTAGCCTCTGAGAGAAGCCCTGAAAGTGCACCCAGCACAAGGGTCCAGCCCCTGATAGGATGCAAAAAACCACCTTGCACATATTGCAGCTTTACTTCTGCCCATCTTAGCAAAGGAATCCTCAGGCAGGCAGCCACCTTTGGCACAGGCATTTAATTGCCTTAGAATAAGCTCCTAACCACCCATCAAGACAGTCCAAAGGTATCGCCGTTATCCTTCTTCAGCTGCCTGCCTGTGGTGTATCTTCCCACTGCAGCAACTGGTGGGCTTCCCATGCAACCCTCTTACCTCCATTTAGTTCTCAGGTCTTCCAGTCTCAGTTCCCACGTCTCAAACTACCCAATTTCCTATCTGCCAGTCACTCACAGCTTCCAGCTGTTGCTTCTACTCCCACACAGCTCATCTCCCTTGCAACCTTATTCTCCTCTGATGTCAGTTTATATTGCTCTTTGCTGACCCTTGGAGATTATGGAGCTATCAGCAGGCTGGCTGCTCACCTGTGGGTCATCCGTCCAACAATGAACCTGCAAGCCCAGAACACAGCAGACAAGGAACTGGGGTGGGCAGCCAGCCTTTGCCTTAGCCTAACACCATATCTTATTTAAAGCATACCAGTGCAGACTTGTAATCTAGACAATGTAAAAATGTTAACCAGCAGTGGCAGCCATCACACCTGCCCTTTGGCAAATTTCATCATTCCACAAAAGAGGTGTTCTCTTTATAAAAGGCTCTCTCACTTCTGTTGCCATGAGAACAGCCCACACAAGCAGGGGGAAACTGACTGACTAGACAGGGGCAACAGTGAATTGAATAGTTGTATCAAAAGTGCAAAGTAAAACTGACTGAAAGCTATTTTCTTTCCAACGTCATAATCCTCAGCATTTCTTATAACTGGCAAGGAGTGAGTGCCTGTATTTACACCAGAGGCGAGATTCCTTTTTATTTATAGGAAAGAAATACCCACAATAACCAGCAAAGGAAGCATGCCTGTACTATATTTGCATGTACAAAAAGATGAGATTACTGCATGGGTGGATCCAGGATTTTAAAAGCAGGGTGCAGAAGAAGCAACTGGCACTGCAGTGGTAGCTGCACCCCTGCTGCCAGCCTCCCACCCTGCTGCAGACTAGGCCACAGAAGCAGCAACCAGGGTCTTTTTATTTAAGTGTCTGAATCAGGTAAGAATCCCACCAGCCCCTCAGCTCCTACTTCCCCCTTACTTCCCCTCCCACTCAGCAGCACAGTCTCCCCTCCCCAACACTTCTCTACTTACATCTGTGGGCATAGGACAGTATTGGGAAGACTCACCACCCAGCCTTTCTGCATTGCTCCAGCCTGAGCTGTGGGAAGTGGCAGCAAGGAAAGCTGGGTTCTGTTAGGGACAGCAGCAGGGGTGAGTGGTCTCCTCCTCCATGCATCTGCTCCTGGGATGGTAGGGGACATCCACAAAGAAGGAGCAAGGTGAGGGAACCCACTTAGCTCCACTGCTGCCACTACTACTGTCCCCAGCTGAGCTCAACTCCCCTGGCTGGAGTGGGACAGGAACAGCTCTGGAGCTCCTTCCACCCCTGGGTCAACAGCAGATGGAAGAGGGGGAGGAAAGGGAAGGGGGGTGCTGCTGAGGGCAGAGAAAGGGAGAAGGTGCAGAGAGCAGGGAATTCTTACCTGCTTAAGGGTCCCTGGCTGCTGCTCCCACTGTGGTCCAAAGCCAGGGATGCAGCTATGCTGCTGCAGCCCCTCTGGTTCCATCCCGGGATTCCTGAAGTTTTAGCATACTTAAGAGATCAGATTACAAACTTTAGCATGCATTCAAAGTTTTTTGTTTGGGGTTTTGTTTTTTTGGTGGGTTTTTTGTTTGTTTGGGGGGGGGGGGTTAAACTCTTGCACCCTCACAAACCAGCTCTCTAGCAAATACATCTTTGACCTGATATCTGACAAATCCCATTTCTACATTAGACAGTAAGGCACAACAGTTGCTGTACAATCGTTTCCATTTTCCACAGTGGGAGAAGAATGCTTTTTACACTGTCTGCATAAGTGGCCAAATCCGCTTGTTCAAACTTCACCAAAGAATTGCCAAGGAGCCTGACAAATTTCAACATAAAAGTTAAATATATAATCACTGACGTGGCTGAAAAGCACCCTCTTAAAATTAAAATGGAACTGCAGCATTAGTTATAAGATGCATTAACATGTTTTCTACCAGATATTTAGACATAACCCTTTTTTCTCAAGCAGCTAGACAAAAATTAGGGTCAGACAGGTTGTTCCAATTAAAGGGAAACTTGTTATGAAGTCCAGTATCTTTTAATATTCTTTTTGATTAAGAAATAGTATTTCCCTCAGACAGGAGACATTGTTCTTATTCAAAGCCTGAAGGCTTTCAAACAGCACCTGACCCAAGAGCCTCTGCACAGGACTACACACTGGGTTTGAGTACGGTAGAGTATCCTTCTGTTTTCCTCAAGGAATAACAACATTATAGTCAACGATATGATCACAGCTCCTATACACATACACACACTGCCTTTAAACTACATAGTTTGGGTACTGATAGCAGTGTAGCTGTGACAGCACAGAGCCTACCACAGACTGCAGAACATGCGCAAGAAGCTAGTTCAATACCTGGGCAGCAAGCCCATGCACAGCTCTCCGTTGCTGTGGCCACATTGCTTTTGACACCTTCTGTGTACTCCTGCTTCCCTCTCCTACTATGCCCCAGAGAATTCCCAGCAAAGCTCTTCCCGGATATAGTGCACACCCTCCTCAATGGACCACTGCAGGAATGTATGCTCATTTTTCCGTTGTTCAGGTTAATTGAATGGAGGGCTTCCAAAAAGTTACGCTCCATTTCACTGACATTGAACCAAACTTATAGCAATACTCTCTCCAAAAAAACCTTTAAGATTAATTCTGCACTGGTCCGGTCCTGTAGGGAGCATACCAGGAAAGCCAAGGCTGCAACTGAACTCCAGCTAGCTTTGAGCATCAAGGACAATAAAAAGTCCTTTTTCAGATATGTGGGGAGCTGGAGGAAAAGCAGGGGCAACATTGGACCCCTGCAGAACCAGATGGGGCAACTGACAACTGACGCCCAGGAAAAAGCCAACCTATTAAATAGGTACTTTGCGTCGGTCTTTCATCAGTCCCATGGGACGCCCATGCCCGCTACGGGACAGGGAAGTCCGGGTGAGGGTGATCCCCTGCCCTTCATTAATGCTGACTTCGTGAAGGAACATCTTGAGAAGCTGGATACCTTCAAGTCAGCCGGCCCTGACAATCTTCACCCCAGGGTACTCAAGGAGCTGGCGAGCATCATAGCCCAGCCTCTAGCACAGATCTTTGAAAACTCTTGGCGCTCTGGTGTAATGCCCAAAGACTGGAAGAAGGCCAATGTGGTGCCTATCTTCAAGGAAGGGAGGAAAGTGGATCCGGCTAGCTATAGGCCCATTAGCCTGACTTCTATCCCGGGGAAGATCTTAGAAAAGTTTATTAAAGAGGCCATCCTTAATGGACTGGCCAACGCCAACATCTTAAGGGATAGCCAGCACGGGTTTGTTGCGGGTAGGTCTTGCTTGACCAATCTCATTTCCTTCTACGACCAGGTGACCTATCACCTGGACAAGGGAGAAGAGATTGATGTCATATATCTTGACTTCAAAAAAGCCTTCGATCTGGTGTCCCATGATCGCCTCTTGGAGAAACTGGCCAATTGTCGCCTTGGGTCCTCCACGATCCACTGGCTGGAAAATTGGCTCCGGGGTCGGACCCAGAGGGTAGTAATCGATGGAAGTCACTCATCGTGGTGTCCTGTGACCAGTGGGGTCCCCCAAGGCTCTGTCCTTGGACCCATACTGTTCAACATCTTCATTAATGATGTGGACACTGGAGTCAGAAGCGATCAGAACTGGCCAAGTTCGCCGATGACACCAACCTCTGGGGCAAAGCATCCACACCAGAAGACAGGCAGGTTATCCAGGCTGACCTGGACAGGCTCAGCAAGTGGGCGGACGAGAATCTGATGGTGTTCAACGCCGATAAATGCAAGGTTCTCCACCTTGGGAAAAAAAACCCGCAGCATCCTTATAGGCTCGGCAGTGCTATGTTGGCTAGCACTATGGAAGAAAGAGACTTGGGGGTCATCATTGACCACAAGATGAACATGAGCCTGCAATGCGATGCGGCGGCTAGTAAAGCGACCAAAACGCTGGCTTGCATCCATAGATGCTTCTCAAGCAAATCCCGGGACGTCATTCTCCCCCTGTACTCGGCCTTAGTGAGGCCGCAGCTGGAGTACTGTGTCCAGTTTTGGGCTCCACAATTCAAAAAGGATGTGGAGAAGCTTGAGAGAGTCCAGAGAAGAGCCACGCGCATGATCAGAGGTCAGGGAAGCAGACCCTACGATGACAGGCTGAGAGCCCTGGGGCTCTTTAGCCTGAAAAAGCGCAGGCTCAGGGGTGATCTGATGGCCACCTATAAGTTTATCAGGGGTGACCACCAGTATCTGGGGGAACGTTTGTTCACCAGAGCGCCCCAAGGGATGACGACTAGGTCGAACGGTCATAAACTACTACAAGACCGTTTCAGGCTGGACATAAAGAAGAATTTCTTTACTGTCCGAGCTCCCAAGGTCTGGAACAGCCTGCCACCGGAGGTGGTTCAAGCGCCTACATTGAACACCTTCAAGAGCAAACTGGATACTTATCTTGCTGGGATCCTATGACCCCAGCTGACTTCCTGCCCTTTGGGCAAGGGGCTGGACTCAATGATCTTCCGAGGTCCCTTCCAGCCCTAATGTCTATGAAATCTATGAAATCTCTTTGCCCAAGCGTAATAAAAGAAAAAAAAAATTACCTTTGGACAGATATTCAGCCTAAAAAGTTTCAACAAAAGTACCAAAAGTTTGGCAGAATTATGAACAAATTGAAGAGGCCCACAAGCATGTTAGACAAAGCCTGGCCAGTATTTTATAACCTTTTCCTGAAAGCAATTTAAGTTGGATTTTTGGTGCTAGGCACTAAACAATGAGAGTTTGCAGCAGCCTCAGAGATACTGATGTCCACTTTCACATATTCCTATTGCACTATTCCAAATAGTACAGCTACAGGAGGAGTCTGTACAGGAGGACTCTGTAGCTAGCATAACATTTAATAAAAGACTTTTGTCCAAAATACTTAAGTGAAGTAGGTGCCTAAAGTATTCCACCTGTAAGCTGTGCCCTTCTCCAGTGTAGAGGTTGGATGCCTATGGCTTTAATAAATTAAACAAATCACACGTGCAATTCTTCTAACCCTTCCCTCCACCAAATACTTCATCAGCAGAACTGGAACATTCAGATTCTCAATCTGAACTACTGTCCTTAACAGCAGCAGGTACCAGGATCAACTTGACAACATCCCTGTCAACTAACCAACAGAAGATTAGAAGTTTGTCTGTGGAGCAAGCAGATTAGCAGCAGTCCCTCCACATGAGGATTGATTGCATAGCCATTTGCTGACTGAGGAAGATTGCAACTCAGGAACCCTTGATTGCATTTCAGGTTCTGATGACCAGTATACTTAGTATGCAAGGGATCCTTCCAAGCCAGCCCTCCCAACCAGTTTAGGCCCTTCTGCTCCTGACCCCTCCCAGCCTACCACATCTCCTCTCTTCATTCTTTTGCTTTTAAATTAAACTGCTTCCTCCTCCTCCTTCCCTTCCTCCCTGTTTCCTGGGTGTTAAAGGGGCACTGACAGCATAGAAGGGTCTCTTTGTTCTCAGTTTTGGTACCTGGCACCAGGGAGGGCCCTGGCAACAACAGCTAAGATGTCCTACTCAGCCAGGGAAGACAGCATATTCAGGAAGTTGCTGCTACTGACTGCAGAGTAGCATAGCCATAGCACAGTGCCCTAGCTCAGATACCAAAAGCAGCACACATCTACACGTGCATTAATGCACCACAATTACGGTGCATTAAGTTTAGTACTTGTAATGACAGTTTATTACCTGCATCGGTGCTACTGTGCATTAGCACAGATTAATGCTATTTTAGTGACATTAGCACAGGCTTTGCCTGCTGCACTAATGTGCAGTAGATTTAGTCTAATGCACTCAAAGCATCTCATGTAGATGTGCCCACAGTCTACCCACAGCAGCAGATACCCAAGTTGGCTCAATTAAAGCAGGTTCTGTTAGCACTGGACTTGTGACCCAGATAACTTGTTCAGGATATCCAGGTTTGTCCCAAACCCTCAGACTGACCATGACCTCTCCATTCAATAATAAGCAAATTATTGATACAGTGATAGCAGGTAAGAATAATGCAAACAATTCTAATATCTACCAGTCCCAGGGGTCACGGAGTCAAGTTATGTCTGGCCAGTACACAAGCTTCATTCTGAAGTTCTTTCTTGAATGTCAGCAGCCTAGAGGTTAAAGGCCAAGGCCCACCCCCCACCCCCTATAGGTGGAAAGAAGGGTGCAGTGAGACAGGCTGGTGGTATGCCCTCTGTCCATGGTGGCTTTGGATTCCCCTGTTGGGGACCCTTTGCTGCTCTGAAATGCCTCCTTTTGTATTCTTCCCCTGCATAGAGAGCATCTTTTGATGACAATGCCAGCAGCCTCTGATGAGTCTTTATGAGCATATGTGAACTTCCACCTCTTCCCCCACAGATGCTTATGATCTTGCTTTGGAAAACAGTTGGACAGTTTTAGCTGAAACATTCCAAAAAAGTTCAGCCTGAGGCAGACACCCAGCCTGGAAAATTTTAGCTTAAAAAATATGGCAAAATCATAAACTGAGAACAGGTACTATACTGGAAACTATGAGGCAATCTTAATTGCAGGCAAGTCTACCAGGGCCACCTATATATAACTCAGTGCAAATGCACCCAAATTTCAGCTGACCCACAGGTTAGAGAAAATTCATAAAATCCAGGACACTGGATTGTGGGCTCAGCTGCTCAATGATTCAGTGGGTGGGAAACTGGCTACAGGGTAGGACCCAGAGAGTTCTCATGAACAGAACTGTGTCGTCCTGGCGCAAAGTGACCAGTGGTGTCCCTCAGGGGTCCATGCTTGGACTGGTGCTTTTATACATCTTTATCAATGATTTGGATGGGGGAGTGAAAAAGCTTGCTGGCCAAGTTTGCGGATGACACCAAGTTATGGGGCAGTGTGGTCATGCCAGAAGATACATTGCAGATACAGGCAGACCTGGACAGGCTCGAGAGTTGGGCAGACCGGAACTAGATGAAGTTTAACACTTTCAAGTGTAAGGTGCTTCACCTGGTGGCAAACAACCCTCAACATACATACAAGCTCGGTGGTGACAGCTTGACTTGCACCACAGCCAAAAGGGACCTAGGGGTAATGATTGACCATTGCATGAATATGAGTCGTCAGTGCGAGGCAGTGGTCAACAGGGCAAATAACACGCTGGCATGCATAAACTGATGGATCTCATGTTAAATGAAGGAAGTGATACTCCCGCTGTACTCAGCACTGGTGAGACTGCAGTTGGAGTACTGCATCCAGTTCTGGGCACTGCACTTCAATAAGGACATAGAAAAACTTGAGAGGGTCCAGAAAAGAGCCACCTGTGTGATCAGGGATTTGCAAGGCAAGCCATACAAGGAAAGGCTGAGGGACCTGGACCTCTTTAACCTAAAGAAGAGAAGGTTGAGAGGGGACTTGATAGTGGCTTACCGCTATATCAGAGGAGTGCATCGGGAGCTTAGTGAACAACTGTTCATGAGGGCACCCCTGGGGAAGGCCAGGACCAATGGATACCAACTCCTGGAGGCCTGCTTCAGGCTTAACACTAGGAAAAACTCCTTCACAGTCAGGGTGTCCAGACTGTGCAATAAACTCCCTCCAGAGGTGGTGCAGTCACCGACCCTGAAGGTTTTCAAGAGGAGACTGGACAGTCACCTCACTGGGATCACTTAACCTCAGCTGTCTTTCTGCCACGCGGTGGGGGGGGCGGCGGCGGGGCTGAACCCAATGATCTGCAAGATCCCGTCTAGGCCCTAACAATCTATGAATCAAAGACCCCCATTTCACACTGGTTTGGGTTACGTAAAGGGAAGTCATTTACTCTAGGTTAGCCTTGTGAAATGAGACCACAAACTTTATTTTTTTCTTAAAAACAATTTTAAAACCCCCTTTGTATTGCTACCAGGTTCTTCGACAAAAGCCAGTACACAGATATGACTCATAATTGCAATAACCCCTCAACATGGGAGCTTTTAGTGGAAACATTGATGTAACAGAAAAGATCATGGTTTTAAGCTATGGTCTACAATGGAGAGTTTATGAAGGGGCTGTGCTATAGAGTGATTTCCTCTACTGAAGCAACTGCTGGAGAAGTAGCTTTTTCATTAATGTTATTAGTCTATAGCATCTAACAGAACAGCAATCCATTGTTAGGCACTGGCGCACAAGAAAGTCCCCGACCAGAGATTGTAAGGAAGAACAGAGTTGAAGTTACTTAGAATCATAGGAAAGTAGGACTAAAAGAGTCCTCTGGAGGTCATCTAGTCCAACCCCCTGCCCAAGGCAGGAACACCCCTATCAAAGTCATCCCATATACACGCTCGTCTAACCTACTCCTAGAACTATACAAACAACCCTGTCACACAACTAAAAGGCACATAACCCAAAGACACGAAGAACATCTTAAACTGCCACAGGTAAAAGCAGGGGGACAGAGGCACGGTCAATGGTCGACTATTCATGGGTTGTGAAATACACTTGAGCTAGCCAAAAAGGAGAAGCATATACCCACCCCACAAACTGCAAAGGAAGGCAAAACCCTCCAATGTCTGCACCAATCTGACCATGGGGTAATTTCTTCCTGATCCCAAATGTGGCTATCGGTCTGATTCTGAGCAGCAGGGCAACACCCTCTAACCTCTATGTTTTAGTCCCAGCAGGAGTACTGGTACACCCCAGTCAAAATCCCCAGCTTTGGCTTCAACCAACACCCAATGTCAGAAGAAAACAAAAAACAGTACCTGTAACAGCAAGAGGAAAAAAAAAATCCTTCCCAGGCCCATGAGGCAACCAAATCCCAAAAGAATGGGGGGAAAACAAATATCCTCCATTCTGCTCTGCAACCTGGGGACAGCAAGCAAAAAACTCCACACATCACACCCTCTATCTGGGCAGCCAAAACTTTTTCCGTGTCCCCTCCGTAAACTTATCCTAGCTGCTTTAATCTTCTTGGATAATTAAGCTGATTATAAAGCACAGCTTCATTCTTCTCCTGCTGACCATGGTCCTCTCCAGTATGGACCTGCTCTAGGCTACAGAGGAAGAGGGTCACTCTTGGGCTTGCAACTGTTGTTTTTTACATAGCTACTCCTAGATCATTCCTGACCACTGCCCAAGACCACGTACATCAGATCAGCAGGAGAACGAGGACAAGATTCTGAGACTTTTGACTCAGATTGGCTCTTTGCCACTAAACTGTGCTGTTTAGTCCCCATTTTGAATCCAACTCCACTAAATCATCTACAGGTACCAATCCCAAAATTTCCTTTCCTCTGCAGGCCAGTGTGGAAGCAGGTTAGTCTATGACTCTACTTTCACAAATTCCACCCTTTTTTGGGTAACTAACTTCTCCCATCCCCAGTGGCATACTAGCTTGCTTCAGTCTAGGGGATGATGGTGGGAAGTCCTTGATGTCCTCTGGTGCATATGCCTCATGAGGATACATTACTATGTCATCTGCTGACACAAGACAATCAAGCCCTTTAGTTCTTAGTATTAAAAAGGGTTGGATACTCTATTATTGGATTAATCCACACAATTCAGGGAGCATCTACATGTGACACTATGCTATGCCATCGTAGCAATGCACTACACCAAAATAGTGTTGGCAGGTACAAACTGTGACACTGTCGTGATATAGGGAATAAAAATAACCAGTACTAAATGACCTTTTGGAAGTACTAAATGTCATCACAGTAACAATGGCACCATAGAGGCACATTTAGATGAGCCCTCAGTGTATGTTTTTCACTCTCTATAGCACAGTTTTCTTACAAGTTCATTATAATGACAGGAAGCATTTGCATTTTGCAATGATCATGAAGACTGGGCCACATTCATTCATATATCAATATCCCTGAAACTAAAGGAGTATCAATATGGACAACTCTGATACATTTTTATTATAACACAAACTATTAATTTAAATAAATCTCTCTCTGTGCCTTTATAACCATTCACAAAAAGCCTACAGAAAATTAAAGTTTGCTGGCATAGACATCAATATTAGCAAAACATCATGAATCTTATCAAAGAAAAATTACCATACACTGTACTTTAGACACAGTATTTTAATGCAGAATGACTTACTTGCTGTTCTTGAGGAAAGTAAATGTAAGAGAGAAAAGAATATGCAGACAGAGAAGTCAATCACAAGAAATCTAATAACCCAATTTATTTGCACTTTGATGTTGGTAAGCAAATCATTTACCCTCTACTTTGCACGTAGATCTCAGTGCACAATAACTTTCATGGCAATGAATAAACACATTAACAGAATAAACTGCAAATTGAAGATAAATAAAAATAGAGTATCAGAAATAATGTGCACTAATATATGATTTAATAGCAGGAAACCATTTCTCTCCATGGCTTATTTTCAGTTTTCTGTATAAATTGACCATATAGTAACATCAGAAAGTCTGCCCCAGGCCAAAATTTCCAAATCAAGGATGCAGTGCTATACTCTAGGGGGCCCTGGCTTGCCAAGAACTCTAACATTCAAATGGCAGGGAATAAGCTGTATTTTTCTGAAAGGTTTACAGCTTGATGTCTCTTTACAGGATTATTCAAGATGAGTCAGACCCTGGCCCTAGCATCAGCCCATTTATACAAAAACAGCTATTGAACTGTCCTACCCACCCAACTAACCATTCAGACACCGACAACACAGCTGCCATGCCTCTTGGTTTGGCTAGGACAGCCCTGGTGTCCTGGCCAGTTAATGAAAATTCAAACAAAAGTCCTGGTTAGGAGCCACCCTGCCCACACTGCTTGACCTGGCTCCTCTTGAGGGACTGGCCAGGGCAGGGCAAGGGGGAAAGTGCTTCTGTGTCTGTGAGCTGCTCTCACACACGTTCATTCATTCTCAGCCCAGTGCAGCTCAGACTCCTGTCCGGAGGAAAGTGGGGGTCCCTTCCCCCTTCCCCAGCTACCAGAGACCCATGTTTGGGGGTAGCAGCTCCAGGCTCTGCATTGGAACTGCAGCCCCAATGAGCTCCATCTGCCCTTGGCCTGGCTGTGAGAAGCTGGAGCCCAGAGCTCAGGTATAGTAACATCAGGAAGCCTGCCCCAGGCCAAAAGAGCAAGAGCAAGAGCAAGAGCGAGAGTGCGAGTGAGCCTCACAGAGGTAGTACAAGGTGGGGGGATCTGGGGAGCAAGGAAGCAATGGGGTGGGGAGCGATGGGAGGGAGGAAAGGGAGAATGCATGAGTGGGGGGCATGAGGAGAGAGGTGCAGGAAAGGGAGCCACAGGGGGAGGAAGACAGTGGGGAGTTGCGGTGGGGGTGTTACCCTACACATAGGGGATTGTTGACACAGCATGGCTGTAGCCTAACAGGATCTGGCCAATGTACTGGCTGTGTGTAGTCTGTTCAGTTACCAGCTGGTCCAAGTCAGAGCAGCCCTAACTTGTTCTAGAAGCAAACGAGCCACAAATTGTCCCAGGAGTAAAAAAAAAAAAAGAGGGAATTGAAAAGGTGGTATACTTGCCTCATCCGAAATCTCCAATCCTGCACTGAGATGAGGTCAGGCAGACACAAGGATCAATCCTTCCACCTCCTTTGCTTGATGCTGCCATGCAGACAACAAAAACTGGGGGCTCCTTGTAGTGAAAAGCTTTAAAGTTACCCCCTCCTCTTGCACCAAGCACCTCACTCTGCTGCTCTTGAGAAGCTCCCAGATCAGGTACCTCTCTAAACAACCCCCACATCTCCCTCTGGAGATGCATCCAGCCCTCAGACACATCCAGCCTTCTTACTTCCCCCAGAAATCACCAACTTCCTCAAAGACTGACTAACCACTCAGCCAGTCAGCTGCAGCACCACACACCCTGGCATTGCCTTAGTCACCAATGCGGTTGTTCCCCATCCAGATATATCCACAGCCATTGCACATGTACATGCCTCATTGGAGACCATAAAAGCTAAAGAGGCGGTAGTTATGGGGGACCTAAACTACCCAGACATCTGCTGGGAGACGCAGATGTCAAAGTCCCACCGTTCACGCAGGTTTCTAACCTGTGTATAGGACGTCCACCTGACACAGGAGGTACACGGTCCCACTAGGGGGAATGCCATACTGGATCTGGTATTGGCAACGGGGGATGACATGGTAGGGGACCTACAGATCGGTGGTCACCTGGGGGACAGTGATCACCTAATAATAGAATTCACCATAAGACGTCGAGTGGGTAAGGTAACTAGTAGGGTGAAAGTGCTAGACTTTAGGAAAGCTGATTTCAATGAACTCAGGCGATTAGTCAAGGACGCACTGCAGAGTAGGAGTTTTGAAGTGATGGGAGCCCAAGAAGGGTGGCTGTGCCTTAAGGAAATGATCCTTCAGGCACAAAGGGAGACAATCCCAATGCGAGGAAAAAGAGGGAAAGGGGCCAGGAGGCTTCCTTGGCTGACCAGAGAAATCCAGGGCAGCCTAAGGGCCAAAAGGGGAGCACATAAAAAGTGGAAACAGGGAGAGATCACCAAAGGCGAATATACGTCCTCTGTTCGCGCTTGTAGGGAGGCAGTTAGATGGGCCAAAGCTACCATGGAGCTGAGGATGGCATCCCAAATAAAGGACAACAAGAAATTGTTTTTTAGATACATAGGGAGTAAAAGGAAGGCCCAGGGAGGAATAGGACCCCTGCTAAATGGGCAGAAACAATTGGTGACAGACAG
>NW_005841849.1:2462950-2473009 GCF_000455745.1 Alligator sinensis | reverse complement strand
TAGCAGGTAGATCATGCCTGACCAATCTAGTCTCTTTTTATGTCCAGGTTATGAAACGCCTGGACACAGGAGGAGGGGTGGATGTCGTATACTTAGACTTCAGAAAGGCCTTCGATAGGGTATCCCACCCCATACTGGTGAACAAGTTAAGAGGCTGTGACTTGGATGACTACACAGTCCGGTGGGTGGCAAACTGGCTGGAGAGTCGCACCCAGAGAGTCGTGGTGGATGGGTCGGTTTCGACCTGGCAGGGTGTGGGCAGTGGGGTCCTGCGGGGCTTGGTCCGGGGACCGGTACTCTTTAATGTCTTCATCAGCGACTTGGACGGGGGAGTGAAATGTACTCTGTCCAAGTTTGCAGATGACACAAAGCTATGGGGAGATGTGGACACGCCGGAGGGCAGGGAACAGCTGCAAGCAGACCTGGACAGGTTGGACAAGTGGGCAGAAAACAACAGAATGCAGTTCAACAAGGAGAAATGCAAAGTGCTGGACCTAGGGAGGAAAAATGTCCAGCCCACCTACAGCCTAGGGAATGACCTAGGGGTGGCACAGAATTGGAAAGGGATCTTGGAGTCCTAGTGGACTCCAAGATGAACATGAGTTGGCAGTGTGACGAAGCCATCAGAAAAGCCAATGGCACTTTATCGTGCATCAGCAGATGCATGATGACTAGATCCAAGGAGGTGATACTTCCCCTCTATCAGGCACTGTTCAGACCACAGTTGGAGTACTGCGTGCAATTCTGGGCGCCGCACTTCAAGAGGGATGCGGATAGCCTGGAGAGGGTCCAGAGAAGGGCCACTCGTATGGTTAAGGGCTTGCAGGCCAAGCCCTACGAGGAGAGACTGGGGCACCTGGACCTTTCAGCCTCCGCAAGAGAAGGTTGAGAGGCGACCTTGTGGCTGCCTATAAGTTCATCACGGGGGCACAGAAGGGAATTGGTGAGTTTTTATTCACCAAGGCGCCCCCGGGGGTTACAAGAAATAATGGCCACAAGCTAGCAGAGAGCAGATTTAGATTGGACATTAGGAAGAACTTCTTCACAGTTCGAGTGGCCAAGGTCTGGAACGGGCTCCCAAGGGAGGTGGTGCTCTCCCCTACCCTGGGGGTCTTCAAGAGGAGGTTAGATAACCATCTAGCTGGGGTCATCTAGACCCAGAACTCTTTCCTGCCTATGCAGGGGGTCAGACTCGATGATCTATTGAGGTCCCTTCTGACCCTAACATCTATGAATCTATGAATCATTCACACAATGGCCAAGTGATGATCACCTTCATGCCCTCCTGACTCCACTGCTCTAGGCAGGGTGTTGAAGGGAAGTCTGTAAGAAATATCAGAACTGCATAAAAGGGGGCAACCATGCCCCCAAACCATCCAGGCCACACAGAAGGCAGGATTCATTCAACCTGCTCTTACTCAGGAAGCACACATTATTTTGGAAAAAGCAGATAAGCCCCAGCTGTGCTTATATTGACAGCAACTGTATGTCATTATTTTTACTTCAAAGACATGAAATTGCAGGTTGGAATGAAGCTGTGCTATTCCCATTGACTTTGATACAAGGTACACAGCTGGAAGCCCCATAGAACTCATTGAGCCGTAATTCCTAACTGAACTGGGATCTAAAAGTCCATTTGCCACCCCCACCCCCCTATGGATTTGTATGCAGTGGTCATCCCCAAATGCAGGGTTTTTAGTCCATTTTAGACAGCAGTTAAGGCAGAACTGCATTCTTTAAAAAAAGAGAAGGAGGAGGCTCCCTAGTAGCTCAAAGAAACATGCACATGGGCTGAAAAAACTGTACATAACCACTGTACTTCTGACCAATACAAGAGCAAGATTGGGCTAAACTCTCATTTTTCTTGCTTATTTAGAAGAAAACAAGCGAATTTACTGGAGAACAGAGACATTTCTTGAATCCTCATCCATCATCTTAATTGCAAGACCACCCTTCCTTCAACATCATGCTTGTTCCATACATGCGAGTACTCAGGTCAATTTAACTTCCAGTAATCCAATGGATACTTTCTATTAAAAAGGCAAACTCACCTCAGTCATTTTTCTGCTAGCTTCACACAAGAGAGACCTACACAAAGCGTTAAGCACCCCCAAACATATAATTAATCTAACACACTAATTTTCAGTTCCCAGGCTGTACATTTTTGATGGATGCTTTTATATTGCTACAAAAACAAGGATGGTGCAACCAGCAAAAACAAGATGAGAAACTCAGCGCGCACACATTGCCTACATGCCAAATGCCCACTGGTAGCCCATAAGTCTAACCAGCATTCACTTAAAGCTTAATTGTGCTGATTTAGAAATAGCATAGCTCTGAAAATGCAAGAGAATTCTACAGGACAAAAAATGATAGCCCTTTTATTTCAATATATGCAAATGAACTCACAAAAACACATACAGTTCCAAGCATACAATTACTGATGACAATATAAGATGTACTTCTAATTACACAATCGCTTTAATTGGCTCCTGCCAACTCATGTTTGTATCATTCAGCAGGTCTGGCAGCTTAGCACCATTTTTAAATGGTAATTGAGATAATTGCACCTATTTTTATTGGGGAGAAAAGGGTCAGGTATTCAAAGTGCTACATTTCTACATTGTATGTTGGGGGGAGTTGGTTGCAAATCATTCACCTGCACAACGTCTCTGGGAACAAGTATAAAATTAACATGTCAATATTTTCAGCTTCAAGGAAAATGAGATATTTTGCTAACCAATTAGCATTTTTACAGGAGCAGTGTAATCATATCTCTGTAACATAAGTGAAAAAAATCAATCTTCACATATCAAAAACAGCATTATTAAGTAGTACATGAAACTCTACATCAAAACAAAATCACACCCCTACTGAGATATCAGGTGACTTTGACAGAATATACACAATACAATAGCAATAGGTAAAAATGTGTATTAAAAAAAAAAAGAAAAAGAAAATGCTTGCACAAAGATGAAACTTCAGCCCCTTGAGTTCAATTAGAGTTCTGCCATCTTAATAAATCTGGATTTCCTCCAATACTAAGGGTTGCCTTTTCCTAAGAGTTAGTGCTGCTGGTGCTACAAGAAGAAAGGAACCAACGTTCTTCGGGGTTCATAGGATGTACTGTTAGTGCAAGTCAGTATCCATGACATCTAATAGCTAGCACGGAGCATTGTATCAGATCAGGAAGAGGAAATGAGGAGGTGGAAATTATCAGGCCAGCTCCTCAAGTTTATTCTGAATCTATATCAGACCTCTATGTGAACGCAGTTTAAGACCAGTTCACTCCACAGCATAAATTAGAGCTGTATCAGTCAGCAGCTCTTTAAGAGACTATTTCACATGTAAAGATCTCTAGAGCCCAAAGCACTTCAATCACACCCATGTCTTAGCTCCAGATTTAAACTTAAATCTAGAGCGGACACCACAGACCCGACATATATCAGCTGAGAGTTCCCTCATGTTGAAAGCATCTCTAGTTGCTTTGTCAGAGACAGGCAAGACCAATGTTTAACAGAAGCAGTGTGAGAACATAGGTGGGAGACAAAACTCTGGGCCCCATATGTGAATTGATTGTCACATAACTTTTGATCTTGGTGACTAACTTTCATATTACAGAAATACTTCGACAATAATAGATTGATCAGCTTCCTTTCAAGCCCACGCATTGTGTAGTTCCATATAGGAGAATAACTAAAATGGAACAGAAAAACCTAAAACTCTCTCACAATTGACCCTTCTTTATAAAATCTGGCAGTTTTCAGTCTGTACAATGGGAGTAATAAAACTGCACTTCTATCTTTCTATACTACATTTCAGCTCTTCAGAACAGGGACAGTCTCCTACAACAATTACTAGAATGAGATCCTTTGCAACTTGTGTGCATGCATATACCAGTATTTTGCAAAACAACAGTGTTGCCAACTCTCATGATTTTTGGCATTGTTTTTGAGGTCTGCGCTTCGGGAACATGAAAAACTTAGCTCTTTGTTTTATATTTAAATATAAATTTTATATTTATATTTAAATGTATATTTATATAAAGAAAGAGCTATGTTTTCAGACCTCAAGGTTACTGGCACCTGTTTGGTAACATGGGTTTCAATCTTTCTGGCTAAAAAGCACCAGTTCACTCTTTTGTGAAGTGAAAGATCTCTTCTCAGCCAAAACAATGGGGGCAGAATCCTAACTGAAAGCCTGGGATGCAGATACTACAGCAAAAAAAATCAACAACAAAAAAATCAAGAAGGACACGAAATTTGGAACAGGCTCCCATTTTGTTGAACCAATACCGGATCCAGGTGGGATGCTGGACAAGGAGTTCTGATAAGGGAAAGCAATCTCACAAAATAGCCAATCCAACTCTTCCCTTTGGGACCATGCTTTCAGCTCCTTTGAGACAGAAAAATCAAGTGGTGCCATCTTAGCCCCTTTTAGATAGTGGTGATTTTTCATCAAACAAGCAATGTACATAACTAAGAACTGTTTTCTATAAAAAGTAACAGCCGTTGGGGGGAGGGGGGGCCATATAAGGCCAACCAAACTGCCTTGTATGTCTACAAATGGCTCCTTCAAAGTTGTATTTTAAGTGATTAATAGAGTTTCTGTCATATTCCCCAATATGCAATATCATTAATGTTTATAAATTTGTTGGAAATGTATCAATGAGTCTGTGAAATGTATATAATCCACACAGTACCTAGAACTAAAAAACTACCCCAGCACCACCCAGGATACATTACAACCTTGAATGCCACACACAATATTTTCTTCTCGTGTGAAAAGTATGATTTTTGCAAAGCAGAATTAAGCACGTTTTGGCCCTTTTCCTGCAACTGTTTAAACATTTTCCTCCATTCACCCATTCCCATCTGCTTAGTACTCCTCACCCTTCACATTGCACCCAGAAGGAGACCTGGGATGATATGTTAGCTTATCAAGTTGACCTGAAGCTCAGCAAATTCTGTTGAAGTGAAGTAACTAAATGGGAAAAGAAATCTAGGGCATATCTAGTATGCTGCTTTAGCCTGCTCCTAGGCCCAGTCTCTAGACCAGCGGTTCCCAACCTCAGGTCATGACCCAAATGAGGGTCACGGGGGCAATGCCAGCAGCGCCGCACACAAACTACAAGCCACACTGTGTGCCAGGAGCTCCCCCGCCCCTAGGCCACCACTGCCACTGCACTCCGCTCCTAGCAGCAGGTCACAGCAAAAAAAGGTTGGGAACCACTGCTCTAGACCAAGCCTGTCAACTATCTACATTAAAAATCCCGTAGCTTTCCCCACCAGTAGCAGTCAGCCTGCCCCCAAAAACTCCTGTGTGTCAGGGCCCAAAACCAAGCTTCTCCCTAAGGCAGTCTCACCCATGCATTGTTCAGAAATTCACTCAAGCGTGAGAACCTAAGACAGGAAGTTGGCCAACACGTGACCCAACACTGAGCCACTCTAGGAATCAGTCTGTCTTTTGCTTCTCCATCCTTCTGTACTTGGTGGGCAGCTGCAAAAGTTATGTAGCTCAAGTGGCTCCAGTCAGATTAGGGCAGTGACTCAACCTTTTTTAGACTACAGGCATCCCTCAGAAAATGTCAACCCTGTTTTCACTCTTTTTTTGACTATGGGAAAATAGAGGAACCTAGCCCAGCCCCTTCCCTCCCCCACAGACTGACCTGCTGGGCTGGGACACATGCGTGCATGCACATGGGCACTCAGCCCCCCACCCCAACCTTGGATCAACTCCAAGAGGCTCCAAGATCTGCTAGTGAATCAAAATCCACTGGTTGGTCACCACTGTTTTAGGCACAGCTAGGTACTGGGTGATCTCTACAGCCCAGCCAAGGCTAGGGACTTAACTGGGCTGTGCTAATGCTCTTGCTGGGACCAAAGCCAGAGGTTCCTAGCTAGAAGGTCTTGCCCCTTTGCATATATTGAAAACATTTCATTGAAGCAGGACATTGGCTACTGTGGTTCCCCTACTTTACTTGTGGCAGGTTAGGATGTTAGGTCTCTGTTGCATCAGAGCTGATGCTAGTTGTACGTGCATTTTAGATTATGGAGTGTATAGGATAGTTTGGATAGGGATGATCCTGCCTCTTGCAGGCGGTTGGGGTAGATGACCTCTGGAGATCCCTTCCAGCCTTACTTCTCTATGATTCTAAGAGTGTGGGTGCACAGTGGCTTTACTGCCTCTTTTTGGTTTGGCACCTGCAAGGCATTGCAGGCATTGTATATAAAAGGTATAATTCTATGGAAACCAATAGAACCATTACTACTTACAGCAGATCTGGATTTAACACAGAGAACACAATCTTGCTCACTTGAGCACAGGCTGCAAGACAAGCTTTATTTTAAACAAGTTGAGTAATTGTCAATTAGAAATCCCTTTGATACAGTCAGTTATGGAATTAAATGCTTTTCTTTTATTTGTACATATGTTCAAATGTGTTGTTTGTTAATTGCTGGGGTTTAAGTTGTGTCTGTTTTATAAAAAGAAAGCTATTTTATTGTCCTGTTGGCATCTTGTATAATCGTGTGGAAATAATGCATCTTATTAATTAAATGAAGGAACTTTTTGTTGCAAAGATTAAACTTTTTTTATAAATTAAGAAATAATCTTGTTCTGGTCCAAGGAGGACCACAGCTGTAGCCACCCACAGTCCTGGGCCTCCAGGGGCCCGACCTTGAGTTTGGGAAACTTACGGGAGCAAAAGTGGGTTTCCTTACAAATGAGCTCTAAAAGGGATTGCAATACATTGATATCTGGTAGTTTAGCTTATTGATGTTCATTCTAGGCACCTTGATAGCTCCCCATTTGTGTGGCACCTAAGCACTTCTCAATTTTTCCGTGTATTTTCTTTCACAATCCCTTTGTGAAATAGGGACTGCTATTAACCCACTAGTATGGATGGGGAATTGAAGGATAGGCAGGCTGACTCTCCTAAGGTCAAAAGGAAATCTGTGGCAGAAAAAAAAAAAGAAATTCTAAGCTAGTGCCTTAACTACTGGTCCATCTTTCCTCTTACTTTAATTCTCACTGCTTCAGCAAGCTCCACACAGGCAGATGTTGGAGACCTTGGCCTTGCAAACTTATACCCCCACAGCTGTAACATTTTCCACATTTAACCCTCTTGCTATTTTGATTTCTGTCCAAGACTGAATGCCCAAGCCTGGTGAAGACTATCTACCCTTTTCACTCAGAACGTAAGAGGTAGGATTAATAAACCTTAGGAAAAAGGAAGTGATCCAGTCACATAACTGAAGAGGGCAGCCAGAGCAACAGCCCCAGGCTGTCTTTGGGCATGCGTAGACAAAACAAGGGGTAAGTGGGCACAACACTTTAAAGCGGGTTAAATCCTTTTGCACCACTTTAATGGCATTAGTGTTTGCACGCATTGATGGTGTATTGCTCATTAATTCCAGCCAGTGTAGCACATTCGGTGGCATAATGCGCCTTAGGTGACTTTTAGGGTGCAGCAAACTAAAACACCTATGAGGAGTTTTAGTTTGCTGCCCCCACAGCCAGAGTGAAGCACCAGGCTCCATTCGGCTCAGGTACTGTGCAGGCAACCCATGCAGGCAGCCTGGCAGCAGCCCATGAAGGCAGGCTCCACCAAAGGTAAAAAAAAATGGCAAGCCTGATCTTTTTTTTTTCCCCTGGAGCCTGCTTGCCTACATGAGCTGCGTGGGGACCCGATCCTTCCCTCTGTGGCTGCAGTGCCCCCCAGGACCACCTGAGCCGGGTGCCTACGGGCGGGGGCCGCCTGGGGTGGGGGGGGTGACAGAGCATTTGGCCTGCAGGAGATTCCTTTCTGTTCTTTGCCGCACTTCTGTACTCTTTCAGAAGCTGGAAACCAAAGAGACAGATGAACCCAATATACATAGGGGCACAGCAGAATGCTGCAAACATCAGCGATGACAGCAAGAACAGGAAAACACAGTCCACCACTTTCAATAGCACGAACATGTGATCTCATTCTGATTTTGACTAACTGGACAATCAGCCACTCCAGGCTTTTGATTCCAACACTGAAAGAGTGCCATTCAGACACTGTGAAGGAAGGAGCAAGGAAAAACAAGTACAAAGAAACAGAGGGAGCAGAGAGCAACAAAGTGGAAGAAAACAGGAAAAGAAAAGAAAACCTAATAAAAAAATACCACAGGCACTGCTTCTCTGCCTTATCCAAGGCACCTTCTTGGGCCAGGCCAATTCTTAAGGCTGTCCCCCTCACCAAACTACCAAGCATTATAGCTTCTCTTTTTCTAGAAAAGCAATTCTGTGTCTTATCCCCCTCAAAAAGGCTTCCAGGTTTGTTGCAAAATAGAAGTTTTGCAAATTCAAATTAAGTTAGCATTCCTAAGCAAGGAGTTAGTAGTTCACCAAACCTCAGAGTCCACAAGGCTAGGCACCTTGGATATTTGTAGTATGACACGGTTCACATTCCTGAAGTGGGAGCCAAATGTATAAAGGTGCTTTGTTTTCACTGCGTCTTCTTTCCATTTTCAAAATCATGGTTGTTTTCTGTAGCTTCTTCTCTCTTACCATAGAGTTAACTGGGACTGAAACCATGCAATTACACTGCTGCAGCAGGGACAAAAGGATTATCTTCCCACCTACTCCACCATCCGCTCCCTCCTCCCCCATATTGAGCCAGTGGCCATCCAGAAGCAATCAATACATGTCGGATGGTCTTACCATGCTTCAGTAAAAACTTTTACAAGGAAGTTCTTCTTTGGGTAGGACAGGTTTGTACTTATGGGACTGGCTTGGTGGTCTAATTTTTGGCTCTTCCACAACACTCCCTGTGTGAGCAAGGGAAGGGCTGTTTAATATTTGTGATTAATCATCTGCAAAATAGGCAGGCAGGCAGGGGCACTTCTTTTCTTCCATTTCTATTTAGAACACATTCTTTGAGAAAAAGATAGTGTTTTGCTGTGTGTCCATGTATAGCAAATAGAAAAATAGGGGCAGATCTTAGTTGGAGCCTCTAGGTATTACCATACTGTTAAGAGTGAATCATTACGATATTAAGACCTGATACCTCATGATTGGTTGATACAGTAGGTTTGTTTACATGGTTTTACTGATTTGCTCCTTAAATCTGTGTCCCAAGTGTTACTTTGGGGAATTCCCAGCTGTGTTATAGTTACCCCAAACATGCATTATTAGCTTTGTACACACTGGTACGTCATAGTAGCAAAGAGGATTTTGACATCTCAGTAATACTCTGTACGGTGTAGAGATTAGTCTTTTAAATGCCAGGGATGAAGTCACTACCCTTTACAGCAAATTAACATTAGAAGTCTTAGTCCCTTATCAGCGTTAATGCACCAATCCCAGATGCTGTTATTTTTCTTTATAAACAGGCTGTCTGATGGGAATGTCTTTGATAGATGGAAGGAACACAGAGTCTTCTTTCTAGTTCGGCAGTGGCCAATACAGTCTGCAGATTACAATCACTCTCCCAGCTGCTGCTCATTTTTTAAATGGGAGGAAATGTTGGATGATAAAGACCTGTAGGTGCTGACTTACAAAACCCCTGTTCTCCCTTTGAGGACAGTATATCTTTAAGAGAAATATTTGGACCAAGCTGGAAAGGGGGAGTCTGATGGCTGTCCGTGTGATGTCAGTATACATAAAGAAACCTCTTTGTAAAAGTGGCTCCTGCCTCAGCAAACTGAACCCACAACATGACATGGCACCAGGAGCAGTTGAAAATACCAGCTGCATTTCATGGAGTGAGCTTTTTAAAAAAAAATGGAGTAACTATGGGTTCCAGCAGAGCTGTCAATAATAGATGGGCTCTTGCTTAGAAATTAAAGTCTTGTTATTCCCAAAGTATTACATCAGAATATGTTATAGAGCAGGGGTGGGCAATTATTTGGACTGGAGGGCCACTTAAGTTTTGTTGAGCTGTTGCGGACCACACACATGTATATGCACATACACACACAGGCATGTGCAGACACGAGCTTCCTGCAGCTCTCCCTGAACCCCCTCCCCAAGTCCCCAGCACATAGCTGGGTTGGGGAGGAGCCACACCAGCTGCACCCATGGCCCAAA
>NW_005841849.1:2450454-2462940 GCF_000455745.1 Alligator sinensis | reverse complement strand
GTACTGGCCCAGCCCAGCTGCATGCTGGGGACTCAGAGTCAGGGAGGAAGTACATTGAGGGGGTGCAGGGAGAAGGGGGCTGGGAACTGGGAGTTATCCAGGCCTGGCCAGGCCAGTGCTGCACTGTGTTTCCCCCTTCTCCCTGCAGTCCCTCCCCTGCTCCAAGTCCCTGGCATATGGCCAGGCCAGGCTCGGCTGGCCCAGTGCCATGCTGTCTGTGCATGCTGCTTTGAGCCACATGGGCACAGCTGGAACAGATGGCATGGCTCCTGCTTGATCCGGCCACGTGCTACAGACTCAGGGTTGGGCAGGAGCCACACCAGGGTCAGACAGGAATTGTGCCAGCCACTCCAGCTGCACCCATGTGGCATGGCCTGAATCGGCACACACGGGAACACAACATAGCACTGTGTTAATGATGTCTGTGCCCCTACCAGGTGCCAATGCAGCCTGGCACTCCAAGGCCCAGATAACCTGTGGCTCCTAGCCCTCTTCCCCTGTACCTCCTCCCCTGCCAGTGAGGAAAACCAGACCTAAGCTTCGACTCTTGCCAGGGGCCAGGCTGTCTGGTCCGCGAATGGCCACAGGGTCACAGCTGCATGCAGACAGCCTCACCAGGCAGAAGCCTGGCCAGAAGCTCAGTGCCTCCTACCTGGGAGCATATGCTGGAGGCTGGGGGGCAGGGCAGGGCAGGGCAGGCCAGGGAGGGAAGTGGCTGCCTGGCCACTGCAACTGCTGCTGCTGCATAAGGAAGAAGGGAGGGTGGGAGGCACTGAAAGCCAGGGCAGCACAGGCCAGATACAATTTTCCTTCAGAGGAGCAACCACAGGCTGAATAGAATCATTTAGCAGGCTGGATCCAACCCACAGGCTGTATCTTGCCTACTGTTACAGAGGACACATGAAGGATACTGGGGTATAAAGAAATGCAAAAAAAGGGCTAGAAAAAACACTGTACTGACCACAAATGAATATGAACATAGAAAAATACATTAAACCAGGTTAGACCTGTCAAAAATGCACAGCTAATCAAGCAAAACAGCCAGTGCTAGTGACCAAGGAAGAAATGGCCCCATGGTCCAAAGTAGCCACAGATCTGTTTACTCATGCTGGAAAAAAATCATGTATTGGTTTTAAATTATTACTTACACTGTCTGGAAATGACAAGACTTGAGAACACTACTACAAAGTACGCAATACAATACAAAAATCTATCTTTGCCTAACATGGTATCATTGTTTTGGTCAGGTCTGACTACAGACCACAATTTGATGGGTATGTTCAAGCCTTTTGCAAAGGAATTTGGGTTTACAGGCATTACCTCTAGACCAAGGTATCCACAATCTAATGAATTTGTAGAAAATGGTGTCAGAATAATAAAAAGATTGCTAAAAAGGCAGAGGAGTTGCATCTAACAGGGTACATGTGTTCAATGGTAAGACAGGATGCAGTTGTCACCCATGAGGTAGTTTCTAGATCTTATGAAGTGGAGACAAGTGAAGGAAACATCTACATACTGAGTGGGAAACACCTGAAGCATATCAAGGAAGGATAGGAGAATGAACAAACAGTGTCCAAACCAAAGAAAGACATGAAGGAGACTACAGCACAGACTAATCAAGACAATGCAGAGACTAACGTGATACCTTGCAGATCTGCATGACTGAAGAGCACTACAAAGACTTATTGAAAATGAGATCAAGACAGAGAAAGGTGGAGCTGGACACAGCTGGAAAGAGAGTAATGGCTTACCCATGTGCTGTTAGCGTGATAAAGAAACTTCTTTGCGTTTCCCACCTCAGTGAACTGAACCCACAACACAACTCTGCCATCAGTGCTGGATAAAGGGAGCACTGCTTCACTGTGCTTTGCTACCTTGCAGGTTCCAATCTGCATCTTAGCAGATATTTTATCTGAAGTTACATAAATGCCAGGATAAGGGACAAAACAGAACATTTTGGGATGCAAACAGTTAGGTCTTTGATAAACTGCTCTATTTCATTCAAACATATGCTGCTCACCTCCTCACTTAAAGTGACTTCACAATTGCCTGGGAGAGTATTATCAGTAAGCAGCCCACCTGGCTGGCCCACCTTCATTTCAAATCCTCAGCATCAAATATCACCCCTGACAAACAGGTGCAGTTTCTTAAATCAATGAGAATAGCACCTGGATAGATGCAAGGCAGTGCGTGGTCCTAAGCATTTGGTCTATGGGGAGACTTCTCCTCAATTGTATAGTAAATTAGCATTTGAAGAAACAGCCATGTCCCCTTTCAATTGTCATATAATGCATCAGAAAGTTCATTCCAGCACATTGAAAGAAATATTAATTTGTTAACTAATCATATACCCAACTATATACTTGGAACTACCTTGGAATATAGTCTGCATAGAGCCCTTTTGTTTACTTTGGTCAATTTGAGGCTGTATAAACTAATTTGGTCAATTTGAGGCCATGTACAAACATTCAGTTTCTCCTATGAGAGTCATTACTCTCCCAGGGAAAAAAAAAAATCATGAATGTACAGATGTTCAAGATTTTTCCTCCCAAAGCAAAGAAGTCCACCCAAAGAAAAATATCCGGAGAATAATCAGGGTTAAGCCACTCCTAAGAGTTTCTCCTTGGTGAATGAATGCCTGAACACATTCTCTTCTAAGAGAAACCACAACACAGTCCACCAGCATCCCAGGGTACTTCACTCTGCCTCCTCTCCCTGCATCCCCACCCCACCCCATGTGAGACTGGCGTTGCTCACACCAGAAAGCAGGGCACTCCCCCTTCACAATCCCACAGCGTGCTACAGGGAGACACAGGCTGACCCTGACCAGTCTGGGTCAGTCAAATCAGGGCTTCCCTGTGCACTGCTACCATCTCTGTCTCCAGGAGTCTGCAGAGCACACTGAGATGTTTGCACAGGAATGGGGCACCCTGACTGCACAGAATCAGCACTGCAAGCTCTCTGCTTTGCAAGGATTCAGCATTCAAATGTCTGTTCAGGCATCTCTGGTTAAATTTTTCTACTAGGAGAAAAAATCCAGGAGAATTCTCCTGGATCGCTTAAAAATGTGTACACAGGCAAGGACAGCTAAACTCCTCCAGTACTTTCCTCAGGAATTTCAAGTGAAACTTATGGAAAAAACCCATATTTTTGGAAAGATATTTATGTGAATTGACGCAGGTATGCAAGGTACTTTGGGTAGATGTGATATCTTTTATTAGACCAACTAAATAGTTGGGGAAAAGTTCTTTGCAAGCTTTTGGGCACAAACACGCTTCTTCAGGCATTAGGAGACTCTGCTATTGCTCTGAGTTCTCCAAAAGAAACTACAAGTGTGACAAGAAGTCTGTGAAAATGATATGCCATTATAAGAGAACGTTAATTGTTTATCTTTATTATGTCACTTAGATGACTAGAACCCAAGCAGTATTTACTATGGAGAATAAGGAACCTTGAATAACTGTCTTTCCTAGTTCATTAAATGGGGCAAAAATATACTACCAACTCATGAATTTAAAAAAAGGAAGAAAAACACATAAATACCACTACCATCACACAATACAGAAAAATACAGCAGCCTAAAACAAAACAATCATGGGGGGGAAACCCCCCCCAAACTTTGTATCTCTTCCAATTTATAGCCCATGTCCCCACCTGTTATGTGTTGAGTACTCTGCGTGTGTGCACATGCATACACACTCTCACTAGTAAGTATGGCTATTGCATATTGTGTTTGACTTCCATTGCTGCCTGTGGTTATGCTTGAAGAGCATTCAGTTAAGCCATGGGCAGGTAATTATTTCGGGCGGAGGGCTGCTTACCGAGTTTTGGCAAGCTGTCGAGGGCCGCATGGGTAGCCCTGCCCTTTGACAGGTGCCCCGCCCCCTGGTCGCCATCTTGGGGCTGGAAGTCCTGCTCCCTAACCTCTGAACTTTGTCACCAGAAGCCCCTCCCCTTGCCCCTGGAAGTACTCCTTTGGAGAAGAGGGTTTGCCATCTTAGAACAGAAAAAAACCCAAATTATATACTAAAAATCAAACACCCAGAATAATATATTTTAATTTGATTTTTTAAAAAGTCCTGATTTGTGTGCGTTTGTGCTGTATATGTAAAAGTGATTGCATAATAGCTCAAAATGCAGTCTTACTCTTGTATACTGTTTGGGGTGTTCAGGGGTGTCGGAGGGGTATGGGGGGTTTGTGGGAATGTGTGTGTGGGTATGGTATTTGTGGGGTGTGTGATTGTGTGTGGGGGAGGGTGTGCCTATGGGGTTTGTGGGAAGGGTTTGAGTATAGTGGGGTGTGCAAATGACTTTGCACTCATTCCTTCTGTAAACAATCAGACAGTTCCATTTCAATTGGCACAATCAGCATTGGGACTGCAGCATACATAGCTGAGCTGCTTTAATCAGCCCATGAACTAATTTTGGCATCAGTCTTGACTCTAACTAAGGGATCAACTCATGTGTGGGGTTCAAAACAAGGTCTTATAATGCAGACTCCTAGTAAAGCGGAAGTTAACATTCACCATTGCTCAAGAGCAGGGGTTTTCAAACTCCCTATAGTCAAGGATCCCTTTCATATCACTTTTTCTGCCATAGAACACCCATCTCTGTCCTGTGAGATGATGCAGAGCAAGGCAACCCAGCCCAACACTAGCAGTGCAACACCTCCTGTACCATTCTGCCATTACCATCCCAATCTCTTTGCAAAGCCTCTGATGATCTGTCATGGAACCCCTAGTTCTGCAAAACAGTTTCAAAACCACTATTCAAAAAGAAGAACATATGAGGCTGCACTTCTCCACTGAAAGAAGATTCAAGCATTATCTGCAAAAATGACATCAGCTGAAACTCACCAAATGCAACCCAAAGGGAATTCACCATAGAATTCACCACCAGTGAACATGTTCTTCGTTCCTGAAAAGCTGATGTAACTGTGGTGGGATCCACAGATGCAACACATGCCATTCCCATGATGCTGAATGCCATCATTGCAAACACAGATGTCATATCCAACATGTGTTGTCAGAAGTTCAAGCTATCCAAAAAGAAGGCAAGCAAGAAGGGCATGCATCCACCTGCAATAAATACTGTTGCTGATCCTAATGAATTTTCAGCCTGTGGAATGCTAGCAGGTATCTACATTAACAGGTTTGTCAACAATGTTGAAACTTTATCCTTACAGAAGAAGAAACCCTACACTATGGTGATGCTCTAAGGTGTTCTACATGTCCTGGGGGTAGACTCGGGATCTGAGTTTATTTACATTTTGGAAGAAACATATAAATTGTTGTGACCTCAGAATTGTCTTCCTGTTGTTCCATGTGAAGCAAGACCTGTGAACTACAATAAATAGATGACTTGAAAGGAAAATGTTATATAACTATCCACTATACCAGGGGTCAGCAACCCCTGGCATGTGTGCTGACCGATCACCAGCCCAGGCTCTAAGCAGCTGCTGCCAGCCACGGAGTCCAGGCTGCTCCCAGCAGGCAGCTGGGATGCTGCAAGCCCTGCTGCAAGCAGACCAGGCTCTGTGAGCTGGCTGCAGCCGGTAGGCTGCAAACAGCTGCTCTGGGGTCCAGCATGTCAGCACTCCAGCACCTTCCAAGGCAGACATTGTGTTTTTTTCGGTACTCCGGCCAAAAAAATATTGCCTACCCCTGCACTATGCGAAGGATCAAGGATCCTCCCCCTCATAACTCGAAATCTCTAATTTTAAAAACATAGTTGGCTGAAGTAGAGATGGAGAATGGACATGCCTTGGAATAATCATGACTACTTGTTACATGGAACAAATACTCTTAACATAACTGAGGTTAGGATGAACAGCCATCCTGCTGGCATTGCTTACAGCTTAATTCATGGCATAGCTAACAGTGCTAATAAAAAGGAATCTACTAGTTTTCATTTCCAATTTGGAAAAAAAAATAAGCACAATAAAATAAAAGGAAAGCTAACATTTTTCTGGTGCTCTGAACTAGCCATGAAAAGCTCACGTGAACCAGCAAAAGTGAACTTCTGTAAGAAGCTCTGAATAGACTTAAATAACCTGATCATATTGTGCATATTTCCATTTAATAGAGCTGAAATCATTAGAATCTGGGCTCAGCAGTTTTCATGCACTGTGGAGTTGCAATGTTTTTTAATGTAACTAAGTTCAAGTGAAAAATAAGTAATCTTCTGTACCATAATTACATTCTTTGCAACTTCAGGAAGTCAGTGTGTTACTGGTGACCTGCAGTCTGCCAGTTGTTGCCATATAAACACACCACAGCAGGGCACTAAACATGAACAGAAGGCTAAACACCCCTTCCCTGCTGTTATGTCCATATGACTGGCCATTCAAAATGGCTCTTCAGCAATTAGAGCACTATTCACAGTAGTGAGTGGTACAATGGCATTGACCTCTGATCTTGGGGGAGGGGAAACACCAGGGTCAAATGACTAACTGTCTATTTAAAGTTGAAGAAAGGCAGAGCTATGTCTACAATGTAATGATGTATGCTCTCACCTCCAAGGAGAAGTGTATATCTCATTAACATTCATTCCCATAATTATTCTCTTGTACTCCTGGAGGTTGTAGGAATTGAAACATTTGAACATGAGACTCCTTGGGAACACCTTTACTGTTTATTAAATTTAAGTATTCACAATATTGATCACAAAGGGTTGGAGTTTGCATAGTAAAGGTGTATGTTTGTTTTACCTTAACCTGAAAATTGGTGGTTCCAATCAAAGCCTTCTGAGACGGGCTATAAATATATAAAACTCAAACAAAAACCACAAGAATCCCTTAAAGGGCTTTTGACGAGTTCACACTATTCATTGGTACCTACCTTTGTCACCTCATATTCATAGCAGTCAGTGGCCACCCAAAGCTGTATGTATGATTACATATTTTATCAGGAATAGATTGAGGGTCATATGTAGTTGGTATTAAACAACATGGCTCCATAGACTTCTGCTAAAGCTTTGCCCCATAGAATGCAAAGCAGACTATTTAAGAAGCTTTTAAGATCTCCCTTGCATAGATACAAGTGTTGCTAATGAAGTGACAATTCTATTCCTGTTCATGCTCTCAATCAATGCCATCAAGTATTCCTAGGAAGTTCCCTCGGACTCTTCAAAAGATACTGAAAACAAGTAAAAATAAGTTTCCGTTTTTTCATTTCTATACTATGGGTTTCCTAGAGCAGAGGTTTTCAACCTTTTTTCATTTGCATACCCCTAAAAATGTTGAATGGAGATGCAGACCCCTTTGGAAATATTCAGTGGAGATGTGGACCCCTTTGAATTGCAAGTGTGGGTATTCACACTTGATTGATCATAGTCATCTTTCGCAGCCCCCTTAGACCCCACATAGTCTGTGATCCCCCCAGGAGTGATGTTGTAGCCTATATTTAATAAAATATAATTTCTTCCTTAAAACATGTTGGGCTTTTAGGGGGTGAGGGGCAGGAAGGAAAGGGAAGGAGAAGGGGAAGGGGAGTCGGGGTGGTTGTTCAACTTTCAAAACAATTCTTTCCCCGTAGAGTGATCAGATTTACACTAGGTTTGGCTTCTAAACCATGTAGGAACAGGAGGGTAAAAAACAAGAAGGGTTACTTCCAGGGATTCATGACTTACTCACTTTTGCTCAATTTCTGCAATACTTCAACCAGGCAGATTAGCTCAGTGGCAGACTGTACTCCCTGGGGAACCAGCAGCCAGCACTCAGCTATATTCTATAACACTGTGCCAACCATGTATTATGTACATCAATGCTGTAACTGTTTTGAGGGGGAGGGAGGGTTCCCCAAATGTACAGTCCAGTCATGGAAAGGAGGCCTTGTCTCTGTCAGACTTTCTATAAAGAAGAGCAGATTGTTTTTCATCTAGGAAACATGCCCCAATATTATGATCCTCATGGGGGTAAAGGAACTGTGGCAAACTGATGGTGTGCTACCTACTATTAAAAATTGCTGGCAGCCTAGTTTACTAGTATGAAAATTACTGTTGCTGGACCAGAGACTTCTATGCAACGCTTCAATCACTAAACCACTCTCCAATGAAGATCCACATGTTTTGAACATGGTTGGTATCTCCTTATTCCAGTTCAAGCCCCGTCGGGTCAGACTCGCCCCAAATTGTTTTTGGTTACTAATGGGTTTTTTTTCTACCCAGCTCTAATAGACCAGCAACATTAGTCTGTCTTAAACTTTTAAAATCTGGTGCCTATAATCAGCAAGTGACAGCACATTCATCACTAGCAAACTCTATGCCCTGTGGCTTCCCTCTGTCGCCTCTAATCAAAGCTACTGTAAAATTCAAACCAATCTGCTAATCTGTGTACTCAGTAATATTGTATGGAGAACTACATACACAGGTATATGCAGGTGCAGGTAACTTCAATCCTTTAAGGTTACTTCCTATGTATGAATAGGGAATAGTGAGACAGCCTATGATCATTTTTTGTAGTTCTGGAATGTCTCTAGCATTGGCATGAGAGAAGGCATGAAGAAAAACTCTAGACCCCCTTCTCTCTTCTGGGTGTAGCGGCCAGGAACATGGGGTCCTTTCTCTCCATTGGAGGCAGCAATTCTAGTTTTACAGAATTCATAAAAAAACAGCTCCTTCTAGCTGAGATTAAGGTGGAGGAAGGGGGAGGCAGGGGGATGAACAGACAGACTCTTATGCAGGGTATGGTATGCCCTGTATAGCAAGATGCCCAACTGCAATGTGTCCAGCTTGATAGGGTTAGGGGGTGCAGAGGCTGTAGCAGAAACTTTAATTAGCCGGCCTAGGTGAGTTACGTCACCTACTTCATCTTACAAACACAACTGAATGAAGTCTGAGTTCTCCAAATCAGGAAGGACAACTGTCATAGGAAGCACACCCCGATCTCACTGAATCAGTGATTCATCAAAACCTCTAGCCTAGGCTCTGGGAAAGAAGGAACATTCTTGGCAAAATGTCCTGTATAAATAATACATGCTTGCCTTGGTTTGTCCAGCCTTATCTTACTTTACATAAAGAAGTACATAATAATAAGCATTGAATATTACCTTAATTCTGCTGTATAATGTATTTTCTACCACAGCTCTCCTGATAAAGCACAATTGTATTGTATATATGTGGATTGTAGTGGTGATGCTGTACATGGATTTTTCTATAGTAACTTCTGCATTATCCATACAATTAATGGCTCCTTTCTCTGGGAAGATTTCTTATTGCTTTATGTAATTGTTAAACTGCTATTCATTTCCAGTAGCATCCCCAATATGACGGGTACTTTCCAAACATAGAAGGCAGTTCAGTTTTTGGCCTTTCCTGCTCAGTCTAATTTTGGCTAATCAAAAATAGCATCTTAAATATTGCTTTCCAATTTGTCATGATCATGCTTACAATACTGCATGTGCTAATAGTGGAACCACACATATACTTACTAAAACTAAATCCCAGCCTTGCTGTCCTTGCTGCCAAGCACACTATAAGTATAAATGCAATTTGCATCTTTTATATGGCTGGCAGACATTGCAAAATAGGGGGGCTCTCTAGGATAGTGTTGACCTGCAAAGAGGGCTTACACTAAGTCTGGATTTATTTCTGAAGAAAAAAAAAATTTCTGTGGAGTTCCCTGAAG
Organism: Alligator sinensis; assembly: GCF_000455745.1. NCBI lineage: Eukaryota > Metazoa > Chordata > Crocodylia > Alligatoridae > Alligator > Alligator sinensis. The sequence continues at coordinate 2,453,315 of NW_005841849.1, read as the reverse complement.
TTTTACTATATTGAATGGCTCCTAATGATTCCAGAGGACTTATATACTGGGTCATTATTTACTAATACGCTGGGGGGGAAAAAAAAACTGTAAAGTGCCATAGGTGTTAATAAAACTAACTTGCAAGCAATCACACATAGTGGTTGTACTAAGACCTGAAAAAAGGAAGCATATGTAATTTTGAAGTCAATGCAGTACCCCACTGTTGGGCCATCAGTATGGCTGGTTTGAGCAACCATTTGAGAGCCTGGACTCATGACAGAAAAAGTAAAGTGAAGGGGGCATTATCCTTTCAAGAAGAAAAGTTGGATGAGGTTGCTTTCTGTCACTGGCAGAGAGAACTGCCTATTGATACAGGTTATCTGTTGTGTCCATTAATAATTTGTTGGGCTCAGTGCTATAGTAACTAGTTTCTCTGGCCCGTTGTACTTGGAGGTCAGACTAAACCCAACTACCTTTCTCAGCCAGTAGGACTTCACCATTATCAATGTTGAGATTTAGGTATGTGATCAAAACTGTTTGGGCAATTGGCTTAGCAAATGGAAAAGTGGTAGATCTCATAAGGTCAGTGTATGCACTGTGTATGCACAATAGCCATGGTACCTATTGGCACAAGTGCAAGATGTAAGCAGGAACTTCTGGAAACCAAGTTTACATTAGTAGAAAGGCTTGTACACTGGAATATTGTCAGTGCTGCATAAGGCCTGATCAACAGATGGGACACTGAAGTTTCAATGTACAGTATAGCTGAGGAGGATGTACAGATCAAGGGCTTAGACCTGCGTACAAGGGAACTTTCTGGAGAATGAGATAGAGCCAGCTTGCTGGCAGCAAAATTGCCCTGGTCTCGGAGGTCATTTAAAGTAGAAACTAGAGGAAAGAAACTGGTCTGACAAGTGTTAGGTTAGTTGTTCATTACAGATCTCCTTAGCAGATGTCAAACTAACTATATAAAGCATGGCAAACTAGGACAGAAATTACCACTGTAGTAACATGAATAGGTTGAGATTAAAGATGCAGTCCAGAAGAATACAACTGATTGATAAAATAGTCGAAACAAAGTATTGCCAATGTGTAAAGCTTAAAGGTAAGTAGAATTAGAATGACTTGCAATAGAAGACTAGTACCTGGATATAAGAGGCATTTTCAAAATATAATGTGATGTCCCATTGTTGAGATATGGTAGTAAAGCAAGCCATACAGGAAGAGGCATTTCCATGTAAAAATCCATAGAATCAATCCCTCTGAAGATATAGAACTATAGGGATTATTTTCATTGTGAGCATGTTTGTATACTACTGGCTTTGAGACCTGGAAAGAATGAGTACCCAAAGTCAAGAGACACAAGAAAACAACCCGAGATTAAAGTTATGGGGAGTTCAGCACTACCCCCACCTCCTCATACTTCTACACATGCTGAGGACCCAGTGGATTCTGAAAAGAAAGAAACTGCTACTTAAGGCAGCTATTGTGCTCTATTGCTTTTGGCACTTGGTGGCATAGCTCCGAAATGGGAGAAATAACGGTCCAACTGTTCTAGCCTACCTTTAACAAGAGGATCTGTTCCTTTTCTGGTTTCCCAGCTGCTCTGAGATAGAAAAGTTATGGAGTGTGTGTCTAGGGGGAAGGGAGGACCCTATTACTGGACTTCCCATCCTTTGTAAAGAATCAGGAGCGTCTGCAATCAGCGTCTGCAATTTCTCTCCCCCAAACACAGAGGGTAGATGGGTTGTGGATGGCTAAGAACATAGGTTGCACCATTATTGTATCCAACAGCTGTCCTGCTATGATCTGTATGCAGCAAGGTGACCTCTGCCTCCTACTGTCCAGTCCTAGGTGCTGGCTGAACTAATTGTCTTGCAACTCCATCCAAAACTAGTGACTGCCTGAAGAAGGGTGTTTGTACCTGAAAGCTTGCAAAGAACAATTTTTCCAACTATATAGTTGATCTAATAAAAGATATAACATCTACCCAAAGAACTTTGCCTGCTTATGTCCTTAGACCAACACAGCTACAACCAACAACCCCACACTGCCTTAAGTACAGCATACATGAGGAAGAGTCAATCCACACTGCATTGCAGGGTAGTTACTGTGCACAATCCGGAGCTACACTTCAGAGAGAGATGAAGCAAAACAGCTGGTGTCTACTGGGGAGGGGAATTTGCTGTGTACTTATACGACTGGAGGGACCTTCTGACTCAGAGTATAGGTAGGCAAGTCATATAATCCCTTCCATAAACTGATCGTGCTTTTTCTTTAAACTAGCGGGGTAGTTTAAACTTTCCTGCCCTGTGAAGTTCCAGAGGAAAGTTGTGCCTGCTGAGTGGGCTCCTAGCTTCCAATCTAAATGTATTTATGGCCAATTTATACCTATTTGTTCTTGTAGCAGCATTGTCCTTCAACATAAATAGCTCCTTCCTCTCTCTGGAGCTTACCCTGATCTGTTTTTATAATGTACTCTACTAATCAAGCCAAATTCTTAGTTTCCTCTCATATGAGACTTTCCAGTCCCCTGATCCTCATAGTAGCCCATCTCTGCACCTGTTCCAGTTAGAGTCATTGTTCTGAAGCTGGGAAACTAGAACTGAGTACAATATTCCAGATGAGGTCTTCCCGGCACCTTGCACAATGGCATTAATACTTCCCTATCTTGCCTGGTAATGCTTTACCTAATACTCGGTATAGGATCACATTTGCAGCCCCCTACCCCTTTCCCTGCCCCAGTTCCATCACTGTTACTGTGTGATCCTGTGACAGGGTGCTGTCTTCGGCTGCATTTTTTTTTTTTAAATAAGCCGGTGAGTGTGCCCCCATCAAGTCTTGCTGAACTTTCCTTCTCTGGGGATCAGCTTCTCCCC
>NW_005841849.1:2448272-2450244 GCF_000455745.1 Alligator sinensis | reverse complement strand
CCCCCCCCCCCAGCTGGGCCTGTCAGTCAAAACCCACTAATCAGGGCTTGACTCCAAGGCTCTAGCTCTCTAACTTGCTTGGGCTCAAGGCCCTCCGTTTCATACTCTTCACGACAAAAGACCTATTGGCTCTTTTACACGGCACCCCTGTGGTGTCAAGCTGTTGGGGCCTCAGCCTCCTCTGGCTTTGCCCCTCTTTCTGTAGTTAGGGCCTTTTGCCAAAGTCCACCCACTAAGACCTGGCTTCAAGGATCCTATCTCCCCTTCAAGCAACTTTGGGCTGCACCCCTAGTGCAGCATGGCTTCTTGAGCCCTCTGTCACAGCACCCCTCAGCGCTAATGAGGCCTCCTCCTCCCCTATAGCGTCAGCTACAAACCACTGGCATTTTAACATTAAATGTAAACCATAGGCTCCTATGGCCATATAATGAAAGTAAAAAAAAATGAGAGAGGCAAAGTGCCTGCTTATATGCGATTGTGCTTCTGTCTCACAGCATGGTATATTCTTCCCAAGGAGGGTACCACAGCTGTTCCATAGTCATTGAGAGTCTTTCTCTGTGCTGCCTCCCTGGCCTTCTCCACTTGTGGTTTATCTGGTTCTGGCCTTCCCCTTCCCCTTCCTGTCACCGGACCAGCTGGCAGGGCTCCATCCTTAACCCCTGCTTGACTGACCGGCTGCACCTGGAAGGTTCTGGATTTAAAGGAGCCGCTCTGCTTCCTGGTAACAGGGCTAGAGTTCCCTGTTACAGATCCCCTCTTACAGGGAGAGGGCAACCTGAGGCACTCATGCCACTAGTGGCACAGGCAGGCTCTGCGTGGCACATGGCAGATCAGGGAACGGGCAAGCAGCACAATGGCAGATAGCACAGGAAGCAGAAAGCAAAGCAGCAGATGGAGCAGAGAGCACAGGGAAGGAAACAGAAAGTAGGGCAACAGATCAGGCAAGGGAAGGGGATCAGAGTGGCACACCTGATTGCCCATTGGGAAGGGCGTGGGGCTAATTTGTGGCACACCTGCTTAGAAGATTGTCACTCGTCCCCCCTCCCCACCCCACTGCCCTTCACCTCTGTTTCTAACTGAAATCTTAACCTCAGATGGCTATCACCCCTATAGAATTCAGATTACCAAGATGCCTACCTATATACCTTAGAGCTGCAAATATCTGGCATATTTAAAAATCAATTATTTTCCTACCCACAACATACACTTGTGCCTACTGACAGTAACAATGTTCTTAAGCCATAAGCTGTATGGCAGGAACATTCTTTGTGGAACAGAAGGTTACATTACATGACCTGGCACAATACAAAACCTGCTTTGTGCTATGCCCCATGGTGGGAAGATGATAAATGTTGGTCTTTCTGAAAAGCAGGTAGAACCAAGTAATTACTCATGCCAGAGAAGATGGGAGTTTAGTGGCATAGCTCTAATTTCTACCTGTGGTCCAGATTTCTTGCTTGAAAATAGTTATTTCCTAACTACAGAGGACATGGTTATTTAATTCATACAAGATCAGTAATGTATCACAATCAAGTTTTTTTCTCCCCCACAATTAAGTGAAGATCTAAGCAAATATGGTTCTTGCAATCAGTAAAATCAGCAAATAAAGTTTACCCCATTTCAAATCAGCTTTTTGTGCAGGCCGGGAGCGACCCGAGCCCTTTTCGCGCTGCACGCGGGCTGTGGCCAGCAGCCCGGGCATGCCGGGGCAGAGAGGGAAGGCCTTCGAGCTGGAATTAGGCACGGACACGTATCGGTAGTTTTAAAAGATTGTTTACTTACACCGAGATGGCAGTGGTGTAGGCTGGAAAGCTTGATTAAGTTGCAGTTACAGACAAACAACACAGACGGTCTCGTGGAGGTTGCTAGGCTCCACGGTGCAGAGCTCCGGATGCTCTGGGTGAACGAGCCACCAAAATAGGAATCGTAAATACGTCTTATAAAAGTTGCGTTCGAAGACGGGAAGAGGTGG
>NW_005841849.1:2442089-2445764 GCF_000455745.1 Alligator sinensis | reverse complement strand
TCTTAACTAATTCCAGTTCTAGCGAGCCCTCTCCTGATCCCATCCTCATCGCCATGTGTGGGCCGGGAGCGACCCGAGCCCTTTTCGCGCTGCACGCGGGCTGTGGCCAGCAGCCCGGGCACGCCGGGGCGGAGAGGGAAGGCCTTCGAGCTGGAATTAGGCACGGACACGTAGCGGTAGTTTAAAAGATTGTTTACTTACACCAAGATGGCAGTGGTGTAGGCTGGAAAGCTTGCTTAAGTTGCAGTTGCAGATAGGAAAGAAGAGAGGCGGACAAGAGTTCTAGACTCGTGAACTCTAGCCCAATCCGGCTGAAGGCTCTGAACACGCGAGCCCGTCGTGTCAGCCGAAGAACGTACTCGTCCGGAAGAGCTCTGAATAAACTCACACGAAGTTTGCTAGGCTCCGTGGGTCCTTCTGCTCACTCATTCACACGAAGTTTGCTAGGCTCCGTGGGTCCAGTTCCTGTGCTGCAACAAAGAAATGCACCCTGCAAAGAAAGCTTCAAATTGGCGGGAAATTCTCCCTTGCACCGGGGATCTCTTTTGCAGCAGAAAACTCCACCGTGCAAGGAAGCTGCAATTTAGCAGGGACAATTTAGCAGTGCCGAAGCACACACAAATAAAAATCACACCCTTTGGGTTGTGACACTTTTCAATACACAAGGCTGCATTAGGAAAAAAGTCCAGCATCTAATGTGCTGTGCTACTCAGAAAACCTGGTCATGGAGTGTGAATTATGCTGTCAGCTACACAAGAAAGAGGGAATGGGTCCTGTGGTTAGACTGGGATTCCAGAGGCATGCAGAGTGGAGGGAGGTGGTGGAGGGGGGCGGTGTGCAGACTTTCCATATAGCTTTAGGCCAGTACCTCTGTGTCTTGGCCCGTATATGCAAAATCAGAAGTACTTTTCTGCATGGGAGGGCACTGCCTATTTTTGTGGGGTGCTCTAATATTTTAGCAAGTGTTATAAACTGTTTTAAAGTCAGAGGTTTTTGTCAAAGTTACACCAGAATAATGGAGGATGGAACTCTGACAGGTCAAGGACGATTGCAGCACGTATGGCTAGGATTCTGCTTTTACATGGTGCCACATATGGACAGAATCTCTCCTTAGTGGCAAAAGGTCTTCTGTTAATTGCAAGTGACTAAGGCTGTAGTGTGTGTGATGGTCAATTACCATTTTCTATCTTTCACAAAATGAACCCAGGCACTAGAGTCAAATTACTGAACCATAACTTGAATTGTAAAGGTTAGCTGTACCACCAGTTAATGAGGCTGATCTAATTCCCATTGCAGGGAAGGTGGAACATTATCTCAGTCTTCTAGAGAAGCTCTCTGAGGCTACGGGAATAATTGGAATGGAGAACAGAACAAGAGCCAGTGGTAGAACAAGTCTTTAGGGAAACCTGGCTCGAATTCATCTACAAATGGATCCCTCAGGCATTTTGCCAGCTCATACTGAACTCACGGTTTTAGGCACAAAAGTTAGTAACATGGAATCAGGTCCATCTCCAGCATGTATAGCCATTTGCTTAAAGGCTGTGGTACATTAGGAACAGGAATGCTTGGGTTCTTCTGACTTGGCAATTGTCAAAAGGTACCGCTTCACATCATGAAACAAGCAGGTATGTCAAAACCACTCTAGGTTTTACGGTCAGCTCACCTGGCAGGATCCATGTCTCGAGGACAGGGATCAATCTTACAGATAGATCAAAGGAGTCAGACAGCCTGGGGCAAGCAACTTGACTCAGAAGTCTGGAAAACCTGGGGTTGCTGTCTTGGGACAGTGTGCACAATAGAATTGACTGGAAGCCAAACTCTGCAAGTTTTAGGAGCTGCTGAGTAAAAATAAGAATTATGTCCATTTCACTTGTCTGGTCTGGTTTCCTACACCTGCCTTCATGTGGGATCCATGACAATGGTTCTGAAGGCATCTTTTTTTTCTTTTTCTTCCGCCCCTGCACAAACCTGTTTCACAGGGAATATCAAAAACATTAGGTTTGGGTCTGAAGTAGAATACAACCAGATGTTGAGATACAAGCTCCCTGCAAGTCAAATTCTGAAGTGTTGCTAATATTTGGTGAGCTCTTCAAGTGGTGTGAATCAACATAGTTCCAACAACTTCAGTAATGAGATGCTGACTTACCAATATGTCAGATAAAACACTAGCTCAGTAAAGATCCCTGAATGCATGTTCTTGGAAAAGATTCATGTTAATTTCACTTATAGGCTTTTCAAAGATCCCTTGGAATTATACATGCACAACTGGTATCTGTTCGTTTTTCTTTTACTCCTTTCCTTCGTAAGCTGTTCTTTCCCAGGTCATTAACTTCCTCTAGGGCATAAAGAACTTTAAACTTTTTTTTTTTATATAAATTTATCTTTTTCTAGAGGTGCGCCAATACATCAGTCCCATATCGAACTGGTGCCAATATAAGGAAAATTGACAAGATCGGCAATCAGCATTTTTTGCCTGCGGCCCATAATGTGGCTGATAATTGCCCTGTACATGAGCACAGCCGCAGTGCAGCACACAGGCAGCCAGGAGCGCAGCCTGGTGGTGTGAAGGGCAGTTGGGTCTGGCTGGTAAGTCTGTTGTGAGGGAAGGGGCATGGCGGGGACAGATTGAGGCCCCCGCAGTGAGGGAGGGAATGGAGCTGGGTCAGAGGCAGGCACTGCACAGCTAGGGCAGGGCAGGATGGAGCCATGAGTGGCGCCCCCCCTGCCACTACACTCATCCCAGGAAGTCATGGGGGGCATATGTCCCCAGATCTGCACATGGGGAAAGGGCAGGCTGCTACTGCGAGCTGAGGCGGGGGTCTTCCTCACGGGGGCTAGGCTGGGACTGTGCTTGGGGTGTGTGGCAGCAGTGCTGGGAGGAGGGTTGGGCAGGGGCTATGGCAAATTTTGGGGTGGATGCAACCCCCGCCATAACCCTGTGCCAGCGCCACCACCACCCCCCGCCCTGAGTGCAGCCCAGCCCAGCCCCCATCAATAAGATCCTGGCACTGCCCTGGCCCCAGCCTATACAGCAACCCACTCTTGCCCTGCATGTAGATCTGGTGGCACACCCCACCATGCCCTCCTAGGCTGCATGCAGTGGTGGGAGCTGCCCCCCCACACCCCTAGGTGAACTGGTCATGGCTCTGTCCCTCACCCCTCCCTGGCTGCGAGCCCCTGCCTCAGCCCCACTCCCTCCCTCATTGCAGAGGCATTGATCTGCCCCCCGCCACACCCCTTCCCTCCCCCTTCCCCACAACAGACTTATCAGCTGGACCCCGTTCTCTGAGCTGCCCAGCTACATATTGGAATTGGATCAGTATCAGCTGATATGGCTCACTAAAAATCAGCCATCAGCCCCCCAAAAAGCTCAGTATCGGTTCACACCTATCTTTTTCTCAAGAAACTTATGTTCATTAATCATCACGCCAGTTCCTCTGCTAAAGCTAGACTGCCAGCCAACACCAGCTGGATCTTGTCCACAATGCCAGAAGTAAATTGCCCCAAAATACCAAGGGAGAATTTAAAGTACTAGAAATAAATGGAACACCTCTAGGTACTAACAGGAATCCTGTGTTTACACGCACAATAGCACACTGACACAGTAGAAGAAAAGAGGAAATTAATCTATTTTAATATAAGCAATAATTTACGAAGTTCCCACAAATCCACTAG
>NW_005841849.1:2425102-2442058 GCF_000455745.1 Alligator sinensis | reverse complement strand
TTCCTGCTACAGTACACGCTGCTCTGGTACTGGTCCAGACAGGAAAAGGGAGAAGGTCAGATTGACTTTAACAAATGCAAACCATTTGACATTTTACAGCAGGAAGCGTTTACAGTACATCAGTCAACAACATTTTTGCCAGGACCACTAAGCATCTTGTCAGAGCCTCCACCGCGAGTGAAATGTAATACAAGATAAAGTAGAATGACCAAAAACAAGCACAAACATAAGGACTGAACTGGAACTAACAAGAATGTATTTCAATGACGAGGCAATTAAACCCATGTTTGTAGATAGCTAGATTAAGCAGCCTGACCTCCAGTGGGACTGAGCCCCTATGGCTGCCATTGACCTCAGTGGGAGCTCAGCATCCAGCTGCTTATTTGAGTGCTGAACTCTAAACACCCAGTTCTAAAAACAGGGCACTTAAATTTTGGTTCTCACCCATCTAGCAACTGGGTTAACAGTGACTTATTCTAACCGAGAGACAAGCTGCTTGCTTGTCTGAGGGGTTGGATTTGTGGCATGATTACCCCAGTATAATCAGTGCTCGCATTAGCATAAGCAAGCAGATGAATTTCAGCTCCTAGTTTAATCTAACTGCCTCCAACCTCAGATAGAGGTACTCTGGCAAAAATCTCTAGTCAAAATACTTTGCTATTACTTACTGCCTTGTCACCTAACTACAAAGTGCTATCATAGCACCTACTGCAAGCACGTAATCCAGGACAGTTAGTCTGTACTTGAGATCCCAACTTAATTAGTCAGTGTACAAATCCAGTGTAAATTTAGAACAAAGTAAAAGAGTCATATGTGCAAGCCATTAAGACTAGCAAACCAGCTAGTTGTACCAGTGGCATCAGTGGTACAGAGAGCCCTTAGCATATGTCTTGCCTGGTATACACTTGTACTGTCCCCCATGGCTGATGGCCCAGTGAGCCCTAAGGTAGCTAGGTGGGTCTAAGAAATACGCCCCATTCCCTCAGAGGCAGATTTAACTCAACCAACCTCCTGTTTGACAAGGTGTTTCCTTCTAAGGGCTATCCCAGAAGCAATCATTGCATATGGGAAAATGGGTTTGAGTGGAACCATTGGCCATTCTGTACTACAATCCTTGCTGGCAAGATTACTGGAAGGGGGAGGTGGGGGGGTGGAAAATCTCCAAGCAAAATCTGATTGTTCTCCCTTCAGAGTCCTCTTTCCATGCATCCCCCCAGAGGAGACAGAAAAACAAAGTCAAGCCACTAGGAGTGTGACTAATTACTAGTCTCTTCCCTTACCCAGCCCACAAGGGGCCAATATGTGGCCCACAGACCCCTGCAGTTGTCTCTCCCACCACCATGTGGCAGGGGAAGGCTGGGGGGCTACCCATCACCCATGTGGTGGTAGGGGGAAGGAAGTGAGAAGCAGGGCACCACCAATGTGGCCTGCATGGCAAGGGTTGGGGTGGGGAAAATCCCAGGGGTCCACTCCTGCAGCATATTGTGTTATTCTCAAAAGTCCAAGGAGTTAAATTTATACAATGATAAAGCTTGTTTATTCAGAAAGCCTTCTTAGCCTACCGATCTGCTGTTCCCTCCTGCAATCCCCCAGCCCATGTAACAACTCTTAAAGGCATCCCCACATATGACTAGCATAGTGTGTAGCCTTCAACTGCAGGAAGTTGCTACTGTAAAAAAAGTTGTGCTAGGCCAGGGCTGTGCAGTTAGAGTACCCTTGTGAGGAGCGCTGTGTGGGCCATTAAGAAAATTCCTATCCAAAAGCACTCTGCAAACAGGCAAGAAAAATGTAGCACATGGAGAACAGAAAGGAATAGCCTTGTTCTACAGATTGAGGCAGGCAGCAAGTGAATTGACTAAGTCAGGATTGAGTGCTTGTGACATCTCTCTCATGTCTCAATGAAGTCTGTTTTTCCTCTCTGCATCCAGGTAGGAAAACAAGGAACTGGCATCATAGACACTAACACTTCAACTCCAAGAACAAGGACTTGAGCAAAGTGGGTTCCAGATGCATCTGAAGTCTATTATTCTGATAAAATTGTAGGTGAATGGGTGATGTACCATTTCAGTGTCAGGTCTCTGCCATTATCAGTAAGTGCCCTAAGGTCTATGCCCTACACAACTGGATGAAGTAATTGTAAGTGCTACTTCTAACCAGGGAGTGCTAAGGTTAATGGCTGGCTGCATTGCTGACAGTGCTTTCTTATGTGTATAATGTATGTGTGTAATGCACAATAAGCACTGTTCAGAGCAAGATAAAAATAACTCTATTAAAAGAGGCTGGCTTCTTATGTTGCCTCCAAGGACAAATGATCATGCTGGTATTGCATAAAAACAAATCTGCATTTCATATGCAATATGTTTTCTCTTTTTCAACAGGTAAAGGAACAGTTGCCAATATCAATATCCACACCTGGTATAAGGTAACATTTGGGGGGGGGCATTAATCATTGGACTCATTCTGCAGCTCTCAAGCGCTCATCTCTTGCTATACCTTCTGACACTATATCCATCTTCTGCATTTAGTAATTTAGAGATGGATGGTTTGGCCTTGATCCTTACACAAATTACACACAACCAGAAACACTGTCATAAACATCTTGATACGTCCTAAATAGATACAAATAGGACCCTTATAGATTCATACATGCTAGGGTCGGAAAGGATCATTGAGTCTGACCCCCTGCCAGTGGTAGGAAAAAGTGCTGGGATCATGTGACCCCAGCCAGGTGCTTGTCCAGTCTCCACTTGAAGACCCCCAAGGTAGGGGAGAGCACCACCTCCCTTGGAAGCCTGTTCCAGATTCTGGCAATCCTAACCATAAAGAAGTTCTTTCTGATGTCCAACCTAAATCCAGTCTCCATTAGCTTGTGGCTGTTCTTTCTGGTTATTCCAAGGGGTGCTCTGCTAAACAGAGCATCTCCTATTCCCTGCTGCCCCCTGCCTTTTGAATTTGAATTTGCCACAAGATCCCCCCCTCAGCCTTCTCTTACAGAGATTGAAAAGGTCCAGGTCCCTCAGCCTTTCCTCATAAGGCCTTCCCTGCAGGCCTCTAACCATACGAGTGGCCCTCCTCTGGACCCTCTCGAGGTTATCCACATTCTTTTTGAATTGCGGCACCCAGAACTGGATGCAGTACTCCAGCTGCAGCCTGACCAGTGCTGCATAGAGGGGGAGCATCACCTCCCTGGACCTGTTCATGATGCTCCTGCTAATGCATGACAAAGTGCAGTTAGCTCTGCTAATTACTTTGTCACATTGACAACTCATGTTCATCTTGGAATCGACAATGACTCTGGTGCTGTGCTGCTGAGAAGGTCATCCCCCAGCACGTAGATGCCATATTCCTGACCCCTCTGCAGCAAGATTAAGCTCAGACACAGCAGAGCAGCAGGCTCTGCAACAGGGAGAAACACTGCATAGGGAATGAGCAGCATGGAGTTGCTCCAGGACACCAGTCTCTTACACCAGATCAGACCTCTTCAGGGACCAGATCTAGCCCATAGGCCAGGGGTTGTCAACCAAGGGTACACGTACCCCTGGGGGTACTTGAGAAGGCCCTAGGGGGTACACGTGGGCGGGTGGGGACGGAGCACCGCCACGCACCATTCTGCGCTGCCGCTGCCGGCCCAGCCAGATACGGAGGGGCAGGGGATGCTGCCGCCACTCCACATTTGGCCACACGCTGCCACCCTACCCCCCCACCCCACTCCGCGTCTGGCCGCCAGGGGTACACTGCTCCAAAAAGGTTGACAACCCCTGCCATAGGCCATAGGTTGCCAATCTCTGGTCTAAAAGTTTCACAGTAAAAATTAGGTGAGGTGTACATTAGTTCCTATTTAATGCTTGCAATAAAGGTGCAAGCATTAAATATACAAAAATATAAAATTTAAAATATTATTTTAAAATAATATACAAAATCAAAATTAACAGGATCCTTTCTCCAGTTCTCACCCCCATCAAATCCCAATTACAACTGTAGCAAGCAGCATGGTCAGGTGACATGACTGAATCAGACTTGGGTTCCATGTCTGATTGTCATGGATCTGCTGCATGACTTTAAGCAAGACTTTATATTCGTCTGCTTCTGTTCCTGTTTTGAACAGGCAAAACAGGCTTTGTTTTGCCTGTTCAAATTATAAACTCTTTGTCTTAGGGCTTCTATCTGTATAAGAGCTAGCATAAGGGGGCCACAGTCTGAGAACCCTAACTTTTTGGCCATAGTGTGAGGAGTGACCTAGAAACTACTATGCATAGCCCAAGCAAAAGTCTATGTTATGTGACAAATGCCCATCTGCAATGATAAGGAGGAGACAATCTTAGATAAAGGAGGCTTGAAAACAAAAGCAGAATCAGAGGACTGGGTCAAAGAGCTCATTAAAATACTAAAAATCACGCCCCTAGGTGGGGAGAAAGTATGCTAATGAAACATACATGTATGTAAATGAGATACATAGCTAAAACACAGGTATAGAGACATGCTCAGTAAAGAACTCCTTGCATCACTCCTTTATAACCAATTAGCAAACAAGAATGCTTATGAAGGTCCAAAACCCCTGTATAAAAGATGCTTGGAATTAGAAATCTGTGTGCTTGTTACGTGAAATTATTCCGCTTGCACCTAGCAATAAATCTTCTTTATACTTTCACCCCTGGTATCTTTATTGGCCTTTGCATACCGGGCACGATCCCAGACTTGAGCTGGGGCTCAACAATAGTACAAAATTACAACACCAAAACCCACCAATACTCCCCCAAAAATATACATGGATTTTGCTGGGCATGTCCTGAAGACCAGGAAATCCAGATTAGAGCAGAAAAGGTTTAGTTGAAGACCCAACGTCCTGGCATCAAGTGCCTCAGAATTAATAAGAGTCTGACAATACAGCCATTACAATTAGTCTGGGTATTGTTTCCTTAGTGGAAGAGAAGCAGTCTCTAAGGTAGCAGGTCATGAAACATGAAGTATTGCACTTAACCTTGAAACTAGCTGCAAGTGAGAATGCAGCCTGGCCTGCAAGAATAGAAATCTTTCAGTGATTAGGCAAAGGAGATCATGTAATGCTAAGAGTCAGTGCTCACTAGTGTAAAAGTGCTTTCAGATCAATCACCTGTGGCAAAACTTATTCTAGATCTATGGTCAAGGAGGTCTGAGGGGTTTACTGGGAAGTTGCCCAGCTTTTGGGGGAGGGAGAGAGACATCAATAGATAACTTAGCATTTTAAAGAAATGGCCACAATATAACACACAATGTTAATGATGCAAAGGCTTGATCTGTACATGGAATATAGTCTGGTCAGGAACTGCACCAAACAATTTTGCATGACAGTGAACATACATACCTTCCAGTTCCAAACTAGCAATACTTCCTACTTATCTATCCTGTTAGGCTTTCTTCATCAATTCTTGTTAGGATCATAGAAAATTAGGATTGGAAGGGACCTCGGGAGGTGACATCTAGTCCAATACCCTGCTCAGGGCAGGATCATCCCCAGCTGGATCGTCCCAGCCAAGTCTTTGTCTAGCTGGGTCTTAAAAACCTCCATGAATGGAGCTTCCATGCCCTCTCTAGGTAACCTGTTCCAGTGCTTTACTACCCTCCTAGTAAGAAAGTTTTTTCCTAATATCTAACCTAAACTTCCCTTGCTGCAACTTGAGACCATTGATCCTTGTTCTGTCATTTGTTAAACCTCTTTAAAAAATAGCAAAAAAAAACAACACACAGTCTAATTCCAAGATGCCAAGAGATAGAAAATGCCCCACATCCCCCATTTTGGTAATCTCTTCCAATAGCCAATTACCCTTACTTAAAAATACTGCCCCTTCAAGTTTGTATCAACTGGTAAAGTCATAAAGATTAAAGTAAGGTGTGAACTTAAAGAAGAAGAGCTATATCTGGATAACCATATGTATAGATAAATTTGTATTTCCAGTTTTAACTCTATCTTCAGCTTCCAGTCATTGGATGCCAAGCCTTTCTCCGCTAGAGTAGAGCCTTCTAGTAGCTCTGCTTCTCATAAGTAATCATAAACAGTGACCTGACATTATGTAACCTTTCTTTGATCTACTAAATAAGTCAATTTACTTTACTCTAGCTATTGTCCAAAATGTTTCCTCAATCATTAACTAAACCATGAAATGCAATAGGAGAAATTTTAGCTTTAGATCAGATCTACGTAGAAAGCAGATTTGTAGTAACCTCCTGTGGTATAAATAGATAAGGCCTGAAATGAAATCTTGAACTACATGGCAGTTTCTGGGCAGATGGCATCCCAGAACAATTGTCTGTTTTGCCCTGTGTCCATACCACCAATAGCACAGTCCCAAAAATGGTAATATTAATATGCATTCCTCAAATGTGTTGCATGTTTTTAATGCATTTACTGCACACTAAAAAGATTCTCAATTGTATCTGATGATTTTTAGTCTTTGTAGTACTTGTGGCATAAAGTCATATATTCACTTCAGGGGAAAGAAAAGAAAAGAAAAGAAAAGAAAAGTTTTCAAATTGACTTCATTCTTTTGTTGTAGAGAGTTTGAGGACATAGTGCTCCCATCTATAGATGTATCAAGAGAGGTAAATGCTAGTGAAGGAGAAGGGCTATGTCAGCTATATATACCATATTGGCACAAGTACAAACTGACAATGAGTGAGTTTACGCTAGGAATTAGAAGGCTTTTAACCATTAGAGGAGTAAGGATCTAGCAGAAGTAGAGAGGACAACAAAAGTAACTTGTTTTAACACAGAGATTGATAAACTCATGAAATGGGATTAGGATGTGCTTGCCTGTGATCATGGAGAACCAGACTCTGACCCAGCGAGCTCCCTTCCAAGCTAGCCTTCTCAAACAGAGGTCCAGTGGGGCCAATACAGAATAGACAGTCTTGTTCGCTACTTCATCACATTCTCTTTCCAAAAGTTTTTTTAGTCTGTGGTGAGTTAACATCATTTCCAACTAAATTATAAGAAGTTACTGGGCAGTGTGTTTGAGGTGGGAGTTATGAGGCGGTTACTATAGGCAGAAGAGTGCTAATAGCTTCATAAGGCTGTCAAACCAGAATTTCTAACCTGAAAATTCTCCAGGATTTAGTCATCCTCTTATATTCTACTGCTTTTTTCATAGGGGAAGGGTCATAAGTATATCCACTATCATATTCACCATGGGCTCTAGTACATGGTCAAAGTGAATTCCAAGCATAATAAGATACAGTACCTCTTGTTCTATCCTACTAAGCAGTGCAGGGTAAGC
This sequence comes from Alligator sinensis, assembly GCF_000455745.1. Classification (NCBI taxonomy): domain Eukaryota; kingdom Metazoa; phylum Chordata; order Crocodylia; family Alligatoridae; genus Alligator; species Alligator sinensis. The sequence continues at coordinate 2,434,808 of NW_005841849.1, read as the reverse complement.
TCTGCTCAGAGAAACCCATCCAAGCATGATGCAGGCAAAAGCCCATACTAAACATAGGGCTGGGGAGGGAGAAGGTAGTCTCTTCACTCTAGTCTACTCCTAATTCAGCTACCTGAGCAGAGCAGACACCGGTGGGGAAGCAAGCTGAAAAGGACTCCAGTAAGTCACCTGCACCCCCAGCATCTTCTCAGCACGGGGGGGAGCCAAGAAGAAACAATTACTCCTTGTGCATATACTGTCAAAAGAGGGGTGATGCATGCCTTCATCCTTTCAAGGGTGCTACAAAGTACTACACAATAATAGCACTATCACAAAATAAATGTGGAGGGCGTGTCCACACGCGCTTGCACATAGGCTTTGCAGCAGCCTCAAAGACTTTTGAGGTGCAGCAAAATGCACCCTACATACATGATTTGGTTCTCTGAACTACATATTTGTAGTGCAGAGCCAAATTTAGATACTGTACTGGGAAATCCCGGTATCAAAAAAAAAAAAAAAGGCATGACAAGAAGAGTGACACGGTGCATGTAGCAGCAGCATGTGCTGCCCAAAACTAGAGCCTGGGCTGCCAGAGCCATAATCCAGCTGCTAGCCAGGCTCCACATGCCCAGTTGGCTGCTACTGTAGCCCCAGGAGGCCCCCAGGATCCCAGGTAAGATTGCTGGGGCCAGCCCAGGTGCTGGCCACAGCATTCCCTGCTCCACCCAGGGCAATCTGCCCCATGCCAGAGCACACATGGAGGGGCATTCCCCAGGGACAACTAGCAGCAACACAAATGTGTGCCATTGCTAGTTGTTCCCAGGAAAACACACATGTGCACTCATTTAGATGTGCCAGAGATTTCAAATAGGAATCCATAGAGTTAAAAACCATTCTGACCCTTGTGGTCTGAGTTCTCTGCAACAAAAGAATTGCAGTATTTTTCTGTAGTTAAAAAAAAAAATAAAGTGAATACTAATAAGTAGCATCTCCCAAGGGGTGTGTTGACTCTAGTGGTGGGGGGCGGGGATCAAATCTAAAAATGTTGAGAACCACTGCTCTAGGGCCATGGCACTCTTCAACAGTGCTTTAATGTCCGTGTTCTCCTTTGCTGACAGAGCTACAGCATTTCCTGCTGTGCCTTTTCCAGTGTTACAGAAAAATGTTTGGATTTTGGTAATAAAAATCCTTAACCTCTAATTAGCCACAGAAACACTTTTAATGAGTCAGAAATCAAACTAACTCAGAAGTCAGTGCCCTTCTAATTACCATTTCTGTATGGCTCCAATGGGTGTTATGCCTATAGTGGCGGAAACTACTGCAACTTGGTGTGAGATAGCTCAGGTTGTGGTAGCTCAGAGCTTGTCCTGGACTAATTTACCCTACTTTCCATGTCCCTTTTCTGCAAGGAGTTGTACAGAGTCATGAGAGTCTGTTGAAATGTTTGCTGCTGGATTACAGTCCATGCATTCCTAGGTGAAAAGCAACTCTTGTATCCAAACCTACACTTAGAGCTGCTCAAATTTAAACTAATTTTTACTGCACCATCAATCACAAGAGGAAGAATCAAGTTGGTGCTCCTTGTGCTAGGTACATACATGACAAATCCTGCCCCAGATCACTTACAATCTCTTCATTTTCTAAGGCTTTTTCAAATGCCTGCTAAATGAACTAGTCAGCATCACCTTGCTGCTCATGCAACATAATGCTACCCATGTTTGTCTTGAAACATAGTAAAGGAATGTCATCATAGATTAACTTTCACTGAAATCTTCAATTCATAGAAACCACTGGAATTGGGTTTTCTAAAGTCTGTGTTTTAAACGCTGCACTCTATTTTGGAGCAAATCCCATATGCCCTTTTTAAAACAGATACAGACTAAAAGTCTTATTTCTAGGCACTTAATCAAGGAAAGAAAAAGTCACATGCGCAAAACCCTGAGAACCCTTCTGGGTACTACACTAAAGTGCATGTGGAAGCTTTGGTATTAGTTTAGAATATAATATCATGCAGCACTGTCACCTAGGAAATGGTCCCCTTCACTCTTTCTTGAGTATTCTTCTATACAGTGAGGCCTAAAGAGCAGATTGTCTCCTTTGTTAGACCACATGACACTGGATCTGTGTATATACTTGAACCATAACTTCTAACATCTCTCTATAGCTGTAGAGGCTGCTATCGAAAATAAGTGAGGCTGACTTTTTTCTTACCTGCTCCTTCAACTCTATTGCCTCACCAACGCAGAGCTTTCCCACTTGCAGAGTATTTCACACAATCCTCCGCAACTTCATTTCATCACTTTATAACACACCTGCAAACACTCATCATTGATGATAACTGAGATGCCTTTTGAGGGGAAAAGGAAAGGTTCCCTGACAAGTCCTCCTCTGCATGTTCAGCTCCTGGGTGGTCAGATGTTCAGCTGGCATTAATCAATTTATCACAGAAATCAGACTATGATTACCATCAGCTGATGATCAAATTATGCAGGCTGGCTTTTGTCAATTAGCTTCTCTAGCCTTGATTCTATTCCCCATTATCTAGGTGCCCTCACTTTCAATGTTGCTATCCTAATACACATGCAGATGGTGGAAACAAACAGCACAAGCTCATGTTGAGACTGGTGGTTCCTTTCCTTGGATACCATTTAACTTAGAAACTAAGTGATGCTTTATTCAAATGGCTTAGTGAGGGATAAATCATATTATTCATAGATTCATATATGCGATGGTTGGAAGGGACCTCAACAGATCATTGAGTACAACCCCCTGCCCTGGGCAGGAAAGAGCACTGGGGTCCAGATGCCTAACCAGCCTTCTCTTAAAGACCCCTGAAGTAGGGGAGAGCACCACCTCCCTTAGAAGCCCATTCCAAGTTTTGGCCACCCTTACCGTGAAGAAATTCTCCCTGATGTCTAGCCTAAATCTGTTCTCTGTCAGTTTGTGACCATTGCTCCTTGCTACCCCAAGAGGCGCCCTGGTGAACAGAGCATCTCCAGTTCCTTGCTGCTCCCCCCTAAAGAATTTGTAGGCGGCCACAAGATCAACTCTCAGAGATCACCTCTTCTCTTGCGGAGGCTGAAGAGGTCCAGGTCCCTTAGTCTCTCCTCATAGGGCTTGGCCTATAAACCCTTAACTATACGAGTGGCCCTCCTCTAGACTCTCTTCAGGTTATCCACATCCTTCTTAAAGTATGGCGCCCATAACTGGATGCAGTACTCCAACTGCGGTCTGACCAATGCCACAGAGGGGAAGTATCACCTCCTTGGTTCTATTTGTCATGCATCTGTTGATGCATGTTAAAGTGCAGTTAGCTTTGCTGATGATTTCATCACACTGATGACTCATGTTCATCTTGGAGTCCACTATGACTCCAAGATCCCTTTCTGCTTCCGTGCTGCTGAGAGGGTCATTCCCCAGCCAGTAGGTGTACTACATATTTTTATGCCCTAGGTGCAGCACTCTGCATTTGTCCTTGTTGTACTGCATCCTATTGTGTTCTGCCCACTTATCCAACCTGTCCAGGTCTGCTTGCAGTCATTCCCTATTCTCCAGAGTGTTCACTTCCCACTACAATTTAGTATCATCCGCAAGCTTGGACAGAGTACACTTCACACCCACATCCAAGTCACTGATGAAGATATTGAAGAGTACAAGTCCAAGGACTGAGCCCTGGGGGCCCCCATTACCCACATCCTTTCAGGTCAATACTGACCCATCTACTACCACTCTCTGAGTGCAACCCGCATGTCAATTTGCCACCCACTGGACCATGTAAACATCTAAGTCACAGCCTCTTAATTTATTTATGAGAATAGGATGAGATACTAATTTATGCATTAGTAAATTATATTAATATTTTGTATGCCCCTTCATTCAGTGTGTGAAAATGGAATGACTCAGACTTCCAAGAAAACTGTCCAGCTTCACAAAATTATTTCTTCATTGTGACAGGAGGTCACCTCAGGGCTAGGTCTCAACATTGGCCCACCCTCCTGTCTGTATGGGGCAGTCCACCCAGTCTCGCCTGTCACAACTTGCTATTTATTAAACTGAAGTAAAATGCAGGAGGCTGCTATTTTTAATGCCCTGATGCAGCGCCGGGGAGGCAGTGGCATGCTCGGGGGATCCTCTGGGAGGAGGGCCTGGCAAGGCTGCTGAGCACATCAAAGAAACTGAAGCGGTATGCCACAGAGGAGCCTCTGGAGGAGGCAGCAACTCCACTACAGAACATGGTAAAAGGGAGTCATGTGGCGCGGGGGCCAAGAGGAGTGAGCTGAGTGCTACGGCAGTGCTGAGCTAACTAGGAACCTGTGAAGATGGATGGAAGCCAGGGTCGCACCAGGTGGTGAGATAGGCGGTAGCATGGGGCCATGGAGCTATGATAGCTTGAGACTGACCCAAGGAACTAACAGGAACTGCCTGTAAGGAACTGACATCCAGGAGGTCATCAACCCTCAAAGCGGGACACTACAGGTGAGCAGGCATCATCTATAGGTGAGACCTGCAGAGACCAATGGTCATCTTGGCTGTGGATGTGGTAAAGGTAGGCTGCTGGGAGGTTGGAGCCCCACGAAGAAACCCAGGTGTGAGATCCCACAAATCACCTACCGGGAACTGTCTCCCAAGAGAAACATCAAAGGCGTGGCAGGAAAGCAGGAGCAGCTATCAGATCATGTAGGAGGTGCCAAACAGGGACCCCACCCTGACATCACTGGGGAGCAAGGCACCTGTCAAGCAGGGGCCTAAGCCCTACAACACCTACCAACAACAATAAATTGAAGAGATTACTGGAAGTTAGGGTGGAGCTAGTCTGAATCAATAGAAACAGCACCAATTGTATGCAGTACTTGGGTACTTGTAAATATCAAAAACCAAAACCAACCGACCTCCCCCAGTTTGTGCTGATTTTGGCAGTTAAGTACTTGCAGCGTGGGAAAAGGGTAGCTGCAGTTGAATTGAAGCAGTGACATGCTTTGGCTTAATGCACAGCAGCTGCAAGAATCGAACACTGCTTTTTCTAAAGGTTGCCTTAACCATGCAGGGCTGGGTTTAGCCATCCTTTTCATAGAAAATAGCAATATACTCTTGGGAAAGGTGCTAAATTTAAGGATAGCATGAGTCTTTACCTGCTTTGGAGGGGCTAGATTATGACTAGTGATACATCAAAAATAAGGAGGTGGAACTTTACTGCAGTGCACTAGGTGAGCATGGGAAGGCATTCTGAGAGTGATTCCTGACACACAGAACTCTGTACCCCTTTCTATGGTTCTGGTGCCTCCCTATAGTTTACTCTAACTATGCAATGGGAACATGGTCGCTGCATCTTTTCAAGCAGAATTTTTTCTCAAAGCACTTAAAGGAGAATTTTAAGGTAGGAGAGGAAGGTACAGGGAAAACCAAACAAAACCATTATGTGTGAGACAAAGCACCTTTGGTGCCTGCCACTTTAAGACTTGAGAGCAGGCAGCAAAGCAGCCTGCAGGTATGGGCTAGCTCTAATGAGGCAGTCACATGACTGCAGGAGAGCCCTGATATAGGAGGAGAGGGTAAGTTGGTTGTTTGGGAAGTACCCCAAGCTTCCCTGCTCTCCATTAGAGTTGATTTACAGACATAAACCACACTGTACTTGATATAGTATGTGAGGACTAGAAATAGAGTGAACCTGTGAATGAGAAGGGTCCTCACTGGGTTATAGAGCTCCAGGAACAGCTAGAACATGCGAGACAGATAGCACAAGATAATTTGGAGAGAAGTCAGTCCTGTCAGAAGTGAAGGTATGATCAGGGCACTAAAGGGAGGGAATTGCAGTAGGATGACTTAGTCCTAGTCATGCTTCAGGATCATGCCAGTAAAATAGTAGCCAAATGGTGGGGTCCTTTCAGGATATGTAGGAAAATAAGGCCCACCAATTATGAGGTGGAACAACCAGGGCAACGGAAGAAGAAACGAATTATCATGTTAATTTGCTGAAGAAGTGGGAGGAGCATAAGAATTATTTAATGGATCCTAGGGCCAGTGTTCCCTCTAAGGAGTAGCAGTCCATGAGCACACCACTTCGGTCCATGAGCACGCTGCTTCGGTCCGTGAGCGCACCGCTTCAGTCCCGCCTCCCCCTTTCGATGCAGTCCGCCAGTAAGTATCCGAAAGTAAGTGTCCAGGTGGAAGCGGGCAGGGTTCGGTCACCACCCTTCTCCATGCTAACTGCTGCCCAGAGCAGCGCAGTAGAGTGCTATGGCCCAGCCATGGGCCGGACACAATCAATCGTAGCTTAACACCTAAACACTTAAAATATAAGAATCTATCATGACTGTAACTGAGAAACCTATTTCTGATTTACTAGATGCTGAATATCTTACTATAGTTTTGTCAAGGTGATTTTGAATGAAAATTAAAAGCTATTTAAACGTGCAAAAATATTTAAGTTTTTTCATTAAAGAAAATTTCTTATAAATTCTGTATACTCTAGAGCCATAGAGAAGGAAAGGGCTCTAGAGATTAGTGACTCACAGGATGTGGGTAAACCCAGTCCCATTATTGGGACTTAGTTACCCAAAGGAGGGAGGGAACAAATGGAACAGCTGGTGCTAGAATTTAAAGATGTGTTTACAGAGGTACCAGGCCAGGCCAAAGGAATTTTCCATCGGATTAAAACTCAACCAGGTCAAGTGGTGAGGGAGCATTGGAGGAGACTGCCCCAGGCCCTGTACATCCCAGTCCAAAATGATATCCATTGTATCTGGAAAGAGAAAAAAACTGTGATTGAGAGAGGGAGTTTCAGAGACTCTGGGTTCTGGCCCATGATATTCCTTCCCTAAGAGCAGGGTTGTGTGACTTTATATTTTGGATTTATGGGGCAGAAAACTTGATAGGAAGCCCCAGAGTGGAGGACCTGTCACCTGGATGTAAAAATAGGGCAGCATATATCTATGATCCCCATAAGGGAAAACTAGTGAGGCAGAAAATATGAAACTGATCTGCACTGAAACATCTGGAATGGTAAGGGCAGGGTAGGGTGGGGTGGAGTCCTGTGAAGAGGAGGCAGCCTGGTAAGTTGCAGAATTAAACACCAGATCCATCTCCCAAGAACATATCTTTTTTTGTTTCTTTCTCTTTTCCATCCAAGTCGTGGCAAGAAAATTCAAAAGGTCCCATCAGGTCCAGATAGAGGGACTGTAACTTTGGCACAGCAAGATATTCCACATAATACAAGTGGAAAACAAACCACTACCCCATTTTGTAACACTAACCCATTCACCTGCTGTGGGTTAGTGTTACAAAAAGATACAGCATATCACAAGACAAGGGTCAATATCCACTGTATATTAACAACCACTGAAACTTCTTGACAAGTCTTAGGTCTTTCTCGCATATATTACTACTTAAAGCTTCAGCAAGAAGCTATTTGGAAGGTGAGAATTTCCACTTTCATTGCAAGGATTTAGCCGTAATGGCTATAGACAAAAGCTTGAGAAGATAAATAGAGTGAAGGCAAAGAATGAAATCCCGAACTTTTAAAAATCTCATGGCTTTTGGGTGAGTCAATTTTGGGGGCCTGACTGAGTTCTAGAGTTGGAAACATTCTGTCATTTTTTAATCAGACTGACTTGCCAACTACAGATACTTCTGAATTTTCAAACTAGGTTTATCAACAAAATCCAAAGGTAGCTCTGTCACCTGCAGCAGTTGTGTTGTTAGCGGTGGCAATGCATAGAGGATACACAGGGGTGCACGTGTACCCCCTGCCAGCATTGCTGCCCCCCCCAACAGCCAGCGCTCCCTGGTTAGGTGATGGGCATAAGGGACAGGTGGGAACACTGGTGCCCCCCTGTGAGCGCTGACCAGGGAGTGGGGGTGCCAGGAGAAGCACTACTGCCACTTCCTGGAGTGCCGCTTGTGCTTCCAGGTCAGTGCAATTGGCCATGTGGGGACCCCCCACCCCGTTCAGTGTGAGCCACCCCTGACCCAGGAGGCACCAGTTGCCTATGGTTGTTACTGACAGTGCTTGCTGTGACTGAAGTAACTCATGCCCATCCAAGCAAGGTTCTTTGGGTAGATGTGATTTTTTTTGTTAGACCAACTAAACAGTTGGAAAAAAAGTTATTTGCAAGCTTTCAGACACAAACACCCTTCATCAGGCATAGGGAGACTCTGCTGGTGTTATGTGTTCTCCAAGGTAGAAAAGAGGTTAATTTAAAACAAACATGTCTGTGAAAATGCAATCCAGTCACTCAATAGCATTTCAGGTGGATTCGTTAACTGGAGTGACTAGGTTATGACAAATGACTGGCAACTTACCTTCCACTTGTGCACCAAATTTTCAAAAGGGTTTCACACAGTGAATTCTCTTGTAGATCTGGGCTTGAGTGTTACAGTAGGAGCTGTAAGGTGAAGAATATTCTTGGAAAATTCCCAATTATGAATTCTGAGGGCTAAAAATTTAGCCCTATGTACTTGGTCCTGTGAGGCATAGAACTAAACATTCACATCCACTGGTACTACTTGCATGCTTATTATTATGAGTATGCTGATTTAAGGTCAGACTGTTCAGTACCTTGCAGGCTAGAGACTTATACATTCTGTTCCACAGCATAACTTTTCTTTCACAGCCTCTCAAAAAGGCAGATCAAAACAGTAACCCATGAATAGCAGAAGTTTATAGAAAGTCTTTACAAAAAGTTCACTAACATAGACACATTTGAAACTTATCGCAAGTAGCCAACAATAATTAAAACTTAAAGTAAGGCAAGGAAAGATAGAGGATGGATTGGATAGCTTCTCTGAAAAGAATGAAAAGTAACACAAATTGTGGTGTTACTGGAGATCTAATAGACTTTACATCTATTTACAATTTAAGAGTCAGTTGTATTAGGTTTTAGCTCATAGGTGACTGTTGATTGCTGCTATAAAACACTATTTTGGCATTATACTTGGTAAAGCAAGAGGCCCAAATACAATGGCAAACTTTTAAAATAATCTAATTAACATGTACAAGGTGGAACTTAATGTGGATCCTGTAGCACTATAAGTTTTAATTTAAAGATGTTTCCTAACTAAGGAAACCTAAGGAAGTTGGTGACAGGGAGATGGTCCTTCAATTAAGTAGCTAGTTAGAGAGTCCAAGAGACCACAGAGGCTGCCTACTGCTCTGCAATAAAGTTTCTTTTTGTTAGTTTGTCTTATTCATATATTTCTGTGTGTTTAACATTACATGGTGTCAGGAGTGGTGAATGAAAAAGTACTTTAAAGAATTTGAGTTCCAAAGTAAAACAGAATTTGAAAACTGAGATCACATGGAACAATTCAGCCACATGGAAGGACAAGGGCCTCTGTAAATGATCTTCCTGCACGGCTATAGTCTAATAAAAAGGATAGTTAGTAGGGGTGTGCAAAGTGTGCCCCATTCAATTCGGACTTGGCCCGAATCAGGGACAGTGATTCAATTCGTTGATTCGGATCACTGTCCCTGATTTGATTTGGCCGAATCCGAATCTGAAGATTTGATGCTGATTCGGAGAATCAGCGATTCGAACCTAGACACAGCTTTAGAAGTTGTTTTCTACATACCTTGAGGTAGCAGGCATGACTTGTGATTGCTGTGATGCTGGGGAACATGGAGCATCCCACAGGGCTGCAGGGGGGGGGAGAAGGGGGCCTCCACATGTTCAGCGGTGAACACGGAAGTGGACTGGAAGTACTTCTGGTCCACTTCCGGGCCTGGCAGGGA
>NW_005841849.1:2411777-2425077 GCF_000455745.1 Alligator sinensis | reverse complement strand
GTGGCGCAGCAATCAGCTGCGGGGGGACCCCGGGTGCCCCCCAAGACCCAGGAGGCACCAGTCACTGAGCCAGGAGGGTGGAGGGTGCAGGGGGGGGGCGGAAGTGGACTGCAAGTGCTTCTGGTTCACTTCCGGGTCTGCTGCCAAGTGTGCTGGGGAGCCCCCCATGCTTCTGTGGGATACTCCAATGTGCCCCACCATCGTAGCATTCATGAGCCATCTGCTACCTAGAGGTATGCAGAAAAAAAATTTAAAGCTGTATCTCCAAATCTTTCCAAAGCTCTCCAAATCAATTTGGAGAGTTCCAATTCGATTCAGAGAGAATAAAGGGTTCTCGGATTCAATTTGGATTCAGAGATTTGGCCACTGAATGGGGCCAAATCTCCACCGAATCGATTCAGGGACTGAAGCTTCGCACAGCCCTAATAGTTAGCAATGGAAGTTTTGTAACTGTCACCAGCCCTTTTGTTATCAGGCAATATAGCAGAGAACTGGAGGGCATTCAGGCAAAAATTTGAGTGGTACCTAGCAGCTACAGGGGCAGAAGAGAAAAATAACAAAGTCAAATGATCACTCTGCTTGCATATTGTGAAAGAGGAAGCTCTGGCTGCTTATAATACCTTTTCCTTTGAAGAAGGCCAACATTTTCAGTTAAATGTAATATTGTCCAAATTTAAGGAGTACTACCTGCCAAAAAAGAATGAACCCTTGAAAGAGACAGGTTTTATGTGCAGACAAACAGAACAAAGCGTAGATTGAAGTTTCTGATGAAAGAGACTGAATAAAAACTGTTTTGGGGAACTTGACAGAATCTATGATTAGAGATAGGATTATTTGTGGCATTTCAGATACTGCATTACAAGAAAGGCTACTGCACAAGAGAGAGTTGTCCCTAAAAATGACTTTCCAGATATGAAGATCAGCAGAAATTGTGAAGGCCCAGGCTACAGAACTGAATACACCAAAAAGTGTCATCCATGCAGTAGACATGAAAGAATATGACCAGAAAAAGCTACCTCAAAGGTTGGAGTTTTCCATTAGTAAGAAACCACCTCCCAGAACAGAATTTTCCATTGGCAAGGAAACCTCTAAGGGAGAGAGAGCAAATGAGCAGACATATACCAAGTACAGAAAGTAAAATGGCCCCAAATGATGTGCTCCATTTGGAAAGCTCCTTTTTCACTGTAACAAAATCAATCATTTGCCAGGTGCTGCAAATCCCAAACACAAAAACCTCAAATGCAGACAGTAGACAGCAGACCAGAAGAATGTTATATAGATATGGTAGAAGCAAGCAAAATCAATTAAATGGACTAGATTTGAACATGGAAGCACAAGGAACAATGTTTTCATTTAAACTGGACACTGGAGCTCAGGTTAATATCTTACTAGAGCATGAATATAGAACATTTAAATTGAGACCAAAAGCAAGTCCAACAAACATCAGAATAACTGGCTTATTCATGAACAAATATACCAGTGAAAAGTGAGAGGCATCACTAGCACCCAATATAAAAATAGAGTGTACTAACTCCCATTCACTGTGGCACCCAGGGAGGTGACACCAATTTTGGGTCTTGCAGCTTGTGAGAAATGGATCTAGTTAAACATGTGCTTGCAGTACAAGAAGACACATCCCTCAAATAGGAGACACTCATGTCAAAGTATAAGAATATAATTAAATGGCTAGCTCGTTTGCCAGGTGAACATATACTTCAGATAAATAAGCAAGTGCCTTCCATTATTTAGCCATGCAGAAAAGTGTCCTTTGCTCTCCATGAAAGACTCAAGACAGAGTTAGCAAGAAAGGAACAATTACAAGTGATACAGAAAATCCAAGGATCTACAGAAGGGGTAAACTTCTTAGTTATTGTGGAGAAAAATAATGGCCAATTATGTATGTGCCTGGATCCAAGACACCTCAACAAGGCCATCAAACACAAACATTTTAAATTGCCAGCTAGAGAAGAAATTATGCCCCAATTCACAAAGCACGATTTCTCAGTAAATTGGATGCCTTCTCAGGATTTTGGCAGTTGAAGCTCAGAGGACAGCTCTAAATTATATAACTGAATACTCCCTTTGGAAGGTACAGATTTCTGCATCTATCTTTTGGTACTGCCTCTGCCCCTGAAGTGTATCGTAAAACCAAACACATTATTTATAAGCATGTTCCTGGTGTGGACACCTATGGATGATATTATCATCTGGGGATCAACCAAAGAACATGATCACAGACTGAGAAGTGTTGTAGGTTGCTAGCACTGCAAATCTGAAATTTAATGGAGTGAAGTTTGTGCTGGACATCACAGACCTCTCTGCTGAGGGAGTGAAACCTGACAAAACAAAAATTATGACCATTGAAATGATGCCACATCCCCAGTCAAAAAAAAGAGGTACAACAGTTGCTTGAAAGGTAATTTTTTTAGGCACATTCATATTTAATTTGTCAGCTGAAACAGCTCCATTAAGGACACTCCTTAAAAATAAAAATGAATGTTGCTGGAATGCAGAACAGGAGCGATCGTGACTTGAGTTGAAGCAACAGCTGATAGAAGAGCCAGCATTAAATTTTTATACACCTGAAAAACCCATAAAAATTTCATCAGATGCATCACAGTCAGGGGTTGATGCAATGATTTTGCAAAAATATAATGATGATTGGCAGCCAGTGGCATATGCTTCCAAATCAATGACCAAGGGAGAAACCAGACATGTAAAGATTGAGTAGGAGTTACTAGGAATATTGTTCCTCTCTGAAAGATGTCACCAGTATAGCTATGGCCAGACAGAATATGTGGAAACAGACCACAAACCTGATAGCATTGTTTAACAAGCTATTAAATGACGGTACTTTGAACATTGGAAGAATGATGCTCAAGCTTCAAAAATACGATTTAATTGTAATTTGCATACTAGGTGAACGTATGTTTACTGGAGATGCAATCTCTAGAGCTATACCTCCAACTATGAAACTAGAAAAAAACTATCAAGACAGAAATGTAAGCTGATGTAGACTAAATTGTCAAGTCACCCCCTATAGGAGGCAGGAAACTGCAGCAGGACATGTTGTTCATGGGGTTCTTGAAAGAAATAATAATTAAAAGTTGGCCAGAGTACAAAAGTGAATGCAATATAAATGTAACATTACTGGAATTGCAGACATGAACTTTCAGTGGTAGAAGGGATAGTTTTTAAAGACAGTAAGTTGGTGATACCAAGGACACCCTGAAAGAAAGTACTGTAGGCAATCCATAAGGACTATTTGGGAATCAAGAAATGTAAAAATCCAATGCAAAAAGTGATGTACTGGCCCAGGATCAATAGTGACATTGAAAACATTAAGAAGGTATAACTTTTTCTTCTAACTTTCAGCCAGATGAGCAGATTGAGCCACTACAGCCTCACCTGGTTCCATCCAGGGCAAATGAAAAGGTTGGAATTGATTTTTTTTTAATGTAGAATTCACAGTCTTGTTAAATAGTTACAGACTGTTATTCTCTATATCCAGAAATATACAGCTTGTCTAGTACTCCTGGAAAGTTGTTGATATTCAGCTTGAAGGCCATATTTGCAAGGCATAGGATTCTGGAGGATGTTTTTAGTGACCATGAGCCTCAATTCTCTGGTTCTGAGTTTAAGCAATTTGCTAAGGATTGGGACTTCTGCCACAGTACATCGAGCCCTAATTATCCCTAACTGAATAGCCAAATGGAATGGTCTGTTCAGACCATTAAAAACCATTCAAGACACAATTTGTCAGTGGGGGTGGTTTTCTGAACATGTTATTGGCTTATCAAGTACACCTCTGGCAAACGGTTGGTCACCAGCACATCTGTTAATGGGTTGATGGATACATTCTAGCCTGACCTCTGTGAGAGCTTACTAAAAGTTTAGGAGCATTATGATGCTGTCAGGGAGACAAAAAAAGAAGAAAAAAAAAGCAGCTCAGAAGCAGGAACAAAAATGGTATTTTGACAGAGGAGCCCAGGAACTTCCAGTACTAAAATCTAGGGGCAGAGCGAGTCTGAGGAATTATGACGCAAATATATGGGATCAGTGTAGTACTACCAAGTGCTTAGTGAATCCGTGATCATACATGATCCAAACAGATCAGAGGGACGCACTAAGGTGCAATCATTGGGATCTATGAGTACTTGCAAAGAATTTGCAAATCTAAGGGAAGAGGTAGACATGGACTGTTCTTAATCAATTATATCTACCTTAGCACTGGAAATTGAAATAAAACCAGATCAAAAATAAGCAGTAGGGCCGTGCAAAACTTTGGTCCCTGATTTGATTCGGCGGAGATTCAGCCTGATTCAGAGGCCAAATCTCTGAATCTGAATCGAATCAGAGGACCCTTTAAATTGCTCTGAATTCAATTGGAACCCTCCAAATCAATTTGGACAGATTCGGAAAGTTTGGCAATTCGGACACAGACACAGCTTTAAATGTTTTTTCTACATACCTCTAGGTAGCAGGCTGCTCGTGAATGCTGTGATACTGAGGTGCATGGAGTGTCCCACAGAAGCATGGGGAGCTCCCCAGTGCAGTTGGCAACAGACCCGGAAGTGGGCCAGAAGCATTTCCAGTCCACTTCCGAGTCGACTGGAAAGCGTGCTGGGGGAGCCCCCCCATGCCTCCCCAGCTCATCGATTGGTGCCTCCTGGGTCTGGGGTGGGGCACGCAGGGTCCCTCTGCAGCTGATCACCAAGCCAGGAGATGCAGGGGGAGGCCTCCAGTGCACTCCCCAGCGGACCCAGAAGTGGACCGGAAGTGCTTCTGGTCCACTTCCGGGGTCACCACCAAGCACGCAGGAGTCCCTCCACCCACACACTCCTGTGGGACACTCCATCCACCCCAGCATCATAGCATTCACAAGCCACACCTGGTACCGTGAGGTATGTAGAAAAAAATGTAAAGCTGTATCTATTGCTAGATTGCTGATTCTCCAAATCTGCGTCGAATCTTCAGATTCAAATTCAGCCAAATCAAATTGGGGACAGTGATCTGAATCAATTAATCGAATCACTGTCCCCAATTTAGGCCAAAGCTGAATCCGAATCAAATAGGGCCCATTTCGTACACCCCTAATAAGCAAGTCCCTCAGATGCCTCATCAGGTCAGACAGTCTGTCAGTGGGAGAGGAAAATGATACCTCCTAAAGACTCAGACTTATTAAAAGAGCTACAGAAAGGGGAGATAGGAAAGTAAGTGGTAAAGACTCACTCCAGAGCACTAGTAACCTCTGCTGTGTAGGTGGGTGTTAATTGGTTTTTGTATTAATTGTTTTTTTAATCATTGTTGAGAGGGAAATATAGTGATAGAAGTTGTAATTTAAAGATGGTCCTTAACTAAGGAGGCTGAGGAAGTTGGTACTTGGGAGATGGTCCCTCAGTTAAGCAGCTGGTTAGTTGGATCAAAGAACTGCAGAAGTTGCCTAATGTGCCACAATAGTTAATTGTTGTTATTTCTTCTCATTCATGGTATGCCTGTATATACGGAACCAAATAATCACTACAGATGCAATGAGCACTCCTATAAATAACAAATGAGTTCACTCTAACATTAGAATATCTACCATAGAAACTGACGATGAGGACATTTTACCCATGTAATTAGGTTGTAAGTAATTCTACCATTTGAATCAGGTTATACAATGACCCTAGAAAAATTAAAGGCAATTCCTGCCTGATTGACTCTAATTCCCTAGTGTATATCAAAAGTATACACCAAATAACTACTGAAAATTTGTTCCTGTGTCTGTCTGCCTCTCCCTAGTTTAATAATAGTAGTGAGCTCAGTTTTACATCTGAATGATGCATTAGAAAGTTGGTTATAAAAATGGTATTTTTATTCAATGTTTTCTAAAATATCAGAAGAGGTAATGTGTGGGTTTGGGTGGTGTATTGTAGTAGGGCGTGAAGAGAGGGACAGGCTACAACTAGATCTGGACAGGTAACAGAGGTGGGCAGATGAGAATAGGATGGGTTTCAATACTGACAAGTGCAAGGTATTGCACCTGGAGAGGAAGAACCAGCAGCATACCTACAGGCTGGGGAACTCCCTTCTCATTAGCACAGAGGCAGGAAAGGATCTTGGAGTCACGATTGATTCCAAGATGAACATGGGCCGACAGTGTGGGGACGCGGTCAGGAAGGCCAACCATACCTTGTCGTGCATCCACAGATGCATCACGAGCAGGCCCAAGGAGGTGATCCTCCCAATCTATGCGACACTGGTCAGGCCGCAGTTGGAGTACTGCATCCAGTTCTGGGCGCCGCACTTCAGGAGGGATGTGGATAGCACTGAGAGGGTCCAGAGGAGGGCCACTCGTATGATTAGGGGGCAGCAGGGTAGGCCCTATGAGGAGAGGCTACGGGACCTGAACCTGTTCAGCCTCCACAAAAGAAAGCTGAGAGGGGATCTAGTGGCCACCTATAAACTTGCCAAGGGGGACCAGCAGGCAATGGGAGAGTCCCTGTTCCCCCGAGCACTACCAGGAGTAACAAGGAACAACGGCCATAAGTTGACTGAGAGTAGATTCAGGCTAGACACCAGAAGGCGCTACTTCACAGTCAGGGCAGCTAGGAGCTGGAACCAACTTCCAAGGGAAGTGGTGCTCACTCCTACCTTGGGGGTCTTCAAAAGGAGGCTAGACAACCACCTAGCTGGGGTCATTTGACCCCAGCATCCTTTCCCGCCTGTGGCAGGGGGTCGGACTTGATGATCTGCTTAGGTCCCTTCTGACCCTACCAACTATGAAACTACTATGAAACTACGTTCAATAGTGGGCTAATTATTTCTTGGACTGAAGCCCAACACTCAACTGATGCACGTAAGTCAATGGTACTACTCAAACACATGCTTAAGCATTTGTTTGCGGCACTAGGACCTTTTTTAATACTCTGAAAATATAGAGTCAGCAACCTTTGAATGGCACAAACAATATGTTTTTCCATGGGAATGTAAACTAACTGCCAGTTATATTATTTTTAAAATAGAGTGAAAATGACTTGAGTCCATTCTTGGCATAAGTCAAACTCCTAGCAATTTAAGGAGACTGGAAAAAAATGCATATTTATGCCTACGGGTAAAATGAAGATTAAAACATCCCTCTCTCCATTGCGATCTCTTCTAATCTTGAGTCTTCATTTCTTTTTTTCTAAAGGCTCCAGTTTCTGAAATCATAGAATAATAGAAAATTAGGGTTGGAAAGAACCTCTGGAGGTCATCTAATCTAACCCCCTGCTCAAAGCAGGACCATCCCCAACTAGATTATCCCAGCCAAAGCTTTGTCTAGCCAGTTCTTTAAAAATTCCAAGGATGGAGACTCCACCACCTCTCTGGGTAACCTGTTTCAGTGTTTTACTACCCTTCTAGTGAGAAACTTCTTCCTAATATACAGCCTGAACTTCCCTGGCTGCAACTTGAGACTGATGTTCCTTGTTCTATCATCTGCCATCACAGTCTAGCTCCATCCTCTCTTGAACCCCCACTTCAGGTAGTTGAAGGCTGTTATTAAATCCCCTCTCAGTCCCCTCTTCTCTAAATAAGCCTAGTTCCCTCAGTCTTTCCTCATAATTCATGCCCCCCAGCCCTCTCACCATTTTTGTTCTGTTCCCCTCCACTGGACTCTCTCCAATTTGTCCAATCTTTCTGGAGTGGGGGCCCAAAACTGAACACAGTACTCCAGATGTGGCCTACCAATGCAGCCCAGTATGCCGTTAGCATTCTTTGCAACAAGGGCACACTTTGGGCTCATATTCAGCTTATTATCCACTGTAAACCCCAGGTCCTTTTCTGCAGAGCTGCTGCCCAGCCAGTCAGCCCCCAGCCTGGCCTTGTGCATGGGATTGTTCCATCCTAAGTGCAGGACTTTGCACTTGTCCTTGTTGAACCTCATGAGATTCCTTTTGGCCCAATCCTCCAATTTGTCTAGGTCACTGTGAATCCTAGCCCTACCCTCCAGCATATCTACTGCTCCCCTCAGCTCGGTGTCATCTGCAAACTTGCTGAGGGTGCACTCTATGCCATCTTCCAGATTGTTGATGAAGACATTGAACAAAACCAGCCCCCTGGGGCACTCCACTTGATAGTGGCTAGACATCGAGCCGTTGATTACTACTCTTTGAGCCCGACGCTTCAACCATTTTTCTATCCACCTTACAGTCCATTCATCCAGCCCATACTTCCTTAGCTTGCCTGCGAGAATGTTGTGGGAGACCGTATCAAAAGCCTTGCTAAAATCAAGATATACCATATCCACTGATCTCCCCACATCCACAAATTCCACAAATCTATTAGAATATCAACTTTGTAAAAACAAAATAAATACAAGTAATCTCCCAGGTCTACTTTTTACAGGTCATGTTTCAAACATGTTTATATGTAATTAATCAAACCAGAAGGAAAATAAAGTCCAGACTTTTTTTTAATATTTTGTAAGTATCAGTATTGCTTTTTTTGAGCACATGCTATTTCCTTTAAATAATAACACTTTTTTTTTAAGTCAGAACTTTCCGGAGATGAATTGTACTACAGACACTGATAGCCATATTCATCTTATAGGCAGCCTGCCATCAATTAATATTTTATATAACTTGTATATATTTATGTACAAGATCATACATTTGCTTATTATTTACTTGTTGTATGGCAACATTTTAGTGACATCAGTTTGGAGTGATTACATTTATTCATTGGTGGCAAAGCTATGAACATTTAACACCAGCACTCTAACACTGAAAATTGAAATGGCTATTCTGAACTTTCCATCAGGATTGATGGTGGTGAACATTTTTCATTTTTAAATGAATATGCACAGAAGCATTCACTTGCAATGGCAGGCCCCAGCTCAGCAAAGCACTTGAGAACATGCTTAATTTCAAGCAAACAGATAGGCCTACTTGAAATCAACGGGGCAATATACAGGGTTAGCTCTAGCATGCTGAGCACTTTGAGAGATCCACAATTAGATGGACAAGCTGTCAGGTTCTAACTAGTATCTTCAGAATACTATAGAAGCATGGAAGATATAGGTTCTAGGCTCAGATTGCAAAAAAAAGCAAGCATAAACTAAATTAATTTGCAATAAAAATATAAGGGCTTTTAATTCACATGAAGTATATTAATTTGATCATTTCAAAGAATAAGTTATATGAAAGTCATCCCTTTGTAAAGCTCACTTAGAAGGACTGCCTACCTAGCCTTAAACCTGGGCATTGGCCTGGTAACCACCCCTTAAATTCCATATATTTCAGGTTTTTGGCTATTGGTTATACCTTCAGTTTGTCCTGCACTAATGTTTCTTTTGTTCTTCCTCAATTCAGACAGTTGCTGAGTGCTGCCAATTCATGATTTGTTATAAAACTAAGTAGGGACCCTGGACAGTGCTCAGGGCAGCAGCCAGGTGACATACAAAGTCAGGACTTAGGGATATAGGTCCAGGCCCACAGCTTGGAAGGGAGGAAGGTTTTAGCCTGCAGGTGGTGGGTGAAGGAATAAGAGGAACTCCTAGGAGCTGGGGAAGGAAGCCTCAGCTGCTCCAGATAGCAGCAACCTTTTCTGTAACCCTGGAAGGTTGGGAGTGGCTGGTTCTGGTTTTGATTGTTTGTTTTGGAATTAAGTAAAGAAACTGAAGGACTGAGAGTGGCTATAGGGGCAGAAGAGGCCAGAAGCAGGGTACTGAGCAGGCACCCTTCACTGCAGGGCTGAGACCTGGAGATCTGAAGCTCAAGAGAGTTCCTATAAAAGGGAAAACAGAGAGGCATTAGCAAGGTGTGGGTGTGGCTTCAGGAGTGGCAAGAAGGCCGGGATAACAGACCTAATAGACCAAGGAAAGGATTACCCCAGTCTGAAGGGCAGCCTGCCTCTGAATACATCCAGCTTACCATTAAGTCGTGGCAGGAAAGAAGCAGGAGGCAGGGTAGATGGGGAAATACTGACAGGAAGAAGCAGAAACAAAAGCTCAGACCTGTCACATCCCACTGTGACAGAGAGAAAAGGAAATTCCACCCCTTCATCTAAAGTTGCTGCCTACCCGGTATTCACAGGGACAGTCTGGGAATGGGGGAGGGTATTTGTCCAGAAACCAGGATTTGACAGTGTCACAGGGCTGGGGCCAGGCACACTGTGAGCAGTTCACCTAGAGGCTGGACTCTCAAGTCACACAGCTTTGGCCCCAGCTGCTTTTGGTAGGATGTTCTGGGAGCACAACATCTACTATTTTCCATTGCGCACCCATGTGCATTTCTGTAGGCTCTTGTGTGGCATACAACCCTGGACACAGGGAGGGCAGTATCACTCAGATGAGTGGGGCACTGAGCCCACTCATGGACAGTGCAGTGGATGTCTGGAAATGCCTTTTGGAAAGGGTGGTTACTCTGATTCATGCCCTTGTCTAAAGAGAGTAGACTGCCCAGCTCCTACAAAGAACCTCAGTGCCTGAGGAGAGCCAGGGACTGGTGTGCATCATTCAGACACTGCAGCATAACCTTAAAAGGGGAGGACTGGCAAAAAGCTGAGATCAAATAACCCAAGACCAAAGACAGAATAGGCACAGCTGCATCCCAATGGTAGGAAAGAAGTAACAAATAGCACTGATTCCTTTTAGGTTTCTCATGTTCTATGTCTGTGCGTAAGCTAAAACAATGTTTCTGCTCTGGAATGACAGGTTTATGGATGAGAGGTAAGCATATGAATGAATCCTGGTTGCTACTGTATCTATGAACTAAAACACACAATTCATGAAGTTATATCAGTGGTCTATTATACACAGTGAGGCTTTATGTAATATTATACAGAATGAGGCTATATCACAACCAGCCAGAATAGTTAGATAACAGTGAAAGCCTAGGATCACTTTACTTCTATCACATTCTCAAGTTATGACTTCCATTTTATGAAATGATAACTGAAATGCAGAAGTTAAGTGATTTAACAAAGATCTAGAAAAGAATCAGTAGCAATATTCAAAATTAAACCTAGTCAGGAAGTCTCTCTTTCTTTCTCCTTGCCCATCTGTAAAATGGGGTTAAATGGAACTGAAGATGAACCCTCCTCATATTGGTATTATGGGGCATTTTATTTTTAAAATGCTTTGAAATGAAAGATGTTTTATATATACTGCTATGTAAAAAAAAGAATGCACTCAATGAAAATCCATCTGGCATTATACAGCAATACTTCTTATTGCCCTTGGTTATAGTTTCTTAGTTCTATGCTATGTATGGGTAAATTAGAGCAGCCTCTGCAGCCATGAACCCCATGAGTCCTCAGGCCTAGAATCCCAGAGGTGCAATGCTGGCTTCTTTCTGAGGTACAACTCAGTATCTGGTTGATAATTACAAAAGTAGAACATTTGAAATGAAAGCTCTTCCAATGTCCTTAATTTTGCTCTTGCCTCTTTACAGCTTACATGGCACATGGGATCATGCACTGCTGGAAAACCTTTTGATGAAAGCCCCACGTGCACAGTAGCTACCCCATTTGTCTTTTGCTTCGCAGGTATTGGTTACATACTCCATTTCCATTACTTCTGAAAACCGTTTTATATTCAGTCTGCTTCTGAATCATTAACCACCACTACTAATACAGCAATAATAAACATCTGGAAATGCAGCAGCTGCTTTTCATGAACTAGATTGGATCAGTGCAGCAGAGAGCAGAAAACGAAGTAAAATATGTGCATGTGAAGAAAACAAACAGTAAGTCTCTCAGTCTGCACTGGAAATGTCCTTTTGCCGGGGGAGGCACAGCAGCCAGTGGCAAAACTCTACTCACACTGACAGGAGTTACTGAATACCTGTCCAAAAAAGGGTGGGAAGGGCAACAGGCCAGGATCTGACTGAAGGCAAATAATCTCTGCATAGGTACTGAATACATTAGAAAATAGGAGAAGAATCACTATTAATGGAAATTAAATATCCATCTCTGTCAGTGATATTTCACCAACATGCCAGGGCACCTGGGATGCCACCAAATCCTTTGAAGGGTGCCATGAGGTGTGAGGAGAGAAGCAGATATGCTAAGTGAATAAATGTAGCCTCAGGCTTGTCTGATCAAGCCCCTCTGCAAGGAGGTAAGGAGGTAAGCACTGTAATATATAAATTAGTTGGTGAATTGAGTGGCACCCAATTTCAAAAAAGTTATGGAGGGGTAGCTTGGGTCCAGAAAAGAGTGCTTTGAGTCAAAAAAGGTTGAGAACCAGTGCTCTATATATATTTTAGGGGTTGGATGCATCTTTAAATTTTAAATTTATTTCATTAATTAATAAAACAATTAGGAATTTGCTGAGACTGAAGTGAAGCACTTGGGTTTGAAAGTGTCAGCACTAATGTTGCCTGTGTAAACTTAATTTGGTCCCTTATGCATATACATTATGATATAACCTTTAATGGTGTGAATACATCCTATATTTCCCACCTATTCAGTGTACAGGATAGGTAGTAGTTAATTAAAGGGCTAAGCAGCTTTTTGCTTTAGCTGCATAGTTCAATGTGTGGCCCTGCCTTATTTACTCCACAACATTTAAACTCTTCTCTGGCTTCTGGGATTAATTTCCTTCCTGGCTTTACTATAATGATCTATAACAGGCCAGGACATCTTGTACAGTGAAGTTGCACTTGCAGGACCCCTGTGAGGTAAGAAATTCCTATTACTAGATGAAGAACGGAAACACAGATTATGGTTAAATTACTCTGCCAATTTTAGGTGCTGGATAAGATTTCTAGAACCTAGTTCTAACATGTGAATAGCAATTTTATAGTACTTACCAGGTTAAATGTTCCCATTTATGTAGTTTAGAACTGGGGACTCAGCCCTTGGGATGACATACCTGAGGCTGAATTCACCTAAGTCAGTAACACTAGTCTAGGCAGGGGTAGCATCCAATTGTGCCTTATCCATGAGACGTCTTCCCCCTCTTCCCACCCCCTCTTTCTTCTGTCAAGTGCCATTCACTGTATACCTTCCATGTCCAACAACTCGTGAGGCAGGAGTCTTTGGGACAAGACTTATTTAGTAAACTCTGACTCATTCCATGAGTACTATCCATCCTCACATTAGCAAAAGAAGACCCATATTTTGCCAGAGGGTTGCATGGCTTTTTTTTTTTCTAGATAGCAGAAGATTAAGACAGGAGAATCCTGTTTTCAACTCTAGGTTCTGGAAAAGACATGTTAGACTTAATAGCCCTTCTCCTATTCCATCAGGTATTGTTCTTCCATTATTACTGCCCCTATTCCCACCAAAGCTCATCATTTTCTGTTGGGTACTTTCCTCCATGATGCATGTG
>NW_005841849.1:2402419-2411746 GCF_000455745.1 Alligator sinensis | reverse complement strand
GGAAAGATCCAAAATAAGAAACTTTAGAAACCTAATGTCCAAAATTGCATTCCAAAAGAACTCTCTTGGTATTCACTCAAACCCACTAGGCATTTCCCTTTTTCACTTAAGTCTCCAGGCACCAACAGTTCTGCCTTTCCATGTGCCCAGAATTTCCCTTGCCTGAGTACCTAGGGCCCAAGCTCCTATTTATGCCTTACTGGGCAGATCTATGTGTGCTATTAATGCAATCAAATACATTCCAGGGCAGTTTGCACCAGAGTTTATTGCTCCCAGGTGCCATATTTACACATGCACCTGGGACCACAGCTTGTTGAGCCGGGTTGGAGCAACCCCGGCTGATAGGGGATATGAGGGGGTCAGACTGCCAGCCTGGGGCTATTCTGACCTGGCTCAACATGCTGCAGGAGTTGGCTAGAGCACAAGGGTGCTTCAGTACAGAGCTAGCTAGCAGGCAGCTCCCACGCTGAAGCACCTTCGTGCTTCATTGCTTGACGGGTCAAATTTTTGTGGGATCAGGATCAGGGGGGAGATGACTAATGTGCACACAAAGGCAGAAACTCCTCACCTAAAGTAATTGCAGGTAGGTTATTTTTAAACTGTGGCCACTGAAGGATGAAGTAATTATGCCCACTTTTTATATTATAGCCTAGTGGACAAAAAGGAGTATGCCTCTTTGGAAAATGCTACACTACCATAACTTAGCTTTCACTTACCATAGTGTGAAAGCCTGCATACAGTATGTTTATTGTGGAGGTACTGATGCGTGGTGAAACTGCATTCCTTTCATTCCCTAGTAAATGATTTCTATGGCTGCATCTTTGGACAAGTTTAAGTACAAAGAAGCTGAATGTCTCCTATAATATGGCCCCATATTAGTGTCTGAGCAAAATTACAAACTTCTATAAATATGAAAAATATCAACCAATAAATACTGATTTCTTAGAAGTGGCACTCAGAGTTATAGTCTACTTTCAAAACTTGATTTATATTTTAAAAGACAGTGACTCTCTAGCATGAAGTAGGCCATCTTTGCAATTGCTGCAGCTCCTGCATATTTTGAGACTTTACCTTGCTAATGTTTGTGAGGTTTTTGTCTTTTTGTTTGTTTTAACAAAACTTATTCCAAATTATTATTGGCCTGTGTCTAGTTCATCACCGCCTTGTGTATAAGCCATAGGGTTAACCTGCAACTCCTACAGAACCTGGAGGATCCATGATAAGAGTATCTGCAAGGAGTTTCGTTTGCTTCCATACCATTTGTGCTCCACAACTCTGTGGTAGTACAGCTCCAGGCCACTTGGACAGCAATACTTAACCAGCCATGTTGGGTAGGATTTCTTTAAGCTGATGATTCCACCTTAACTACTGCCTGAGGATTTGGCATTTGGGCACCTTAAATGCCCATGAAAGAACCTAAACAGATTAAAAACCATAATCAGGCCCAGAGATGGGAAGTTATGAACCTTCCACAGAATGCAGAGTGTCTCTGGGGTGGTTCTCCAAATATCACTGTGGGAGGCAAAATAAGCAAGCACTGTGGTAAATGCAAGGCTCCCAACTGCTGGAATCAAGAACAGCATATAAAATGGCCTTACAGCTAAAGAGGGAAGCAGAAGCTGATGTACAGTACCCCTGCTAATCAACACTAGTAGGCAGATGCAGCTTGACTTTATCTGCAACCCAGCACTTAAGTCCATGGGCAAAACTGCTTTATTATGGCTTTTTTCTAGGGCAGCTTAGTGCACCTTTATCACTTGATTTATTGTTTTAAAAATGCAAATCCAAACAGCAACATAAAATACAGGCTCTTGATTTTTAAATGGACTGTTAAAAGCTTTGTATACCCCAGGACAAGCACTCACATGCTCAGAATTGGGATCCAAGGCACTTTTCATTTTCAGATTCAAGGTGCAAGTGAAAGATGGCATGAGGGGCATGGTCCAGATAGTGAGGAATCCTACTAGGAAATTAAGTTGATATGACACTCTTAATCTTTAATCCCTGAAGATCAGATAAACCCCTAAGTGACCTGTCTGTTTGAGAGATCAGAACACCAGTGTTCCTTTTCAATAACTGATTATTTTTCTGACTTCCTCTCCCCCTGTCCTAAATAGCCCCTTTCTCTCTCTTTTTCTGAAGTCTTTTTACATACTAGTAAAGGTTCCAGCAGATTAAAGTCCCATGTCCCAATGTTTATGTGTCCATTTGGACTATGCAAAATCCTCACTTTGTCTGATCACTCTGTCTTGGCTCTAGCTTCCAGGGCTGACAACATGCATCACAATGCTTGTTCCTTCTTGGGCCTGTTTGCTGGGAATGTCAGGAAAAGGGAGTCAACTCTAATTCAGTAGAAACACCTCTTACTTGAGAGTGGATTTTACCCACCAACCGTTCAAAATCCTTGTATGAGAAATTTATACTTCACATGTTTTATGACTGGATCTAGATATGTATCAGTTCTGTACAGCGTAAGCACTGGAGCTATTTGCTCAGAGTGAGAAGCTAGGTAAATAATAGGATTGCAACTAAAGTAGTCAAACTTGTTAGATGTCTGTCTACTTTTTCATGAATCCCACTCTGGGTTCTTGAAGAGCACTGGCTGATAAGCCTATACGTGCATTTTTGGTAATTACCTTCGGAGGGTAAAATTGGCAGGAAGATTTTGAGGCAGCTGTAGTACCTGAAACGGCAAAATAATTGCCATTTACTGGTCAAACCATAGGTCCATCTTGCTCAGTCTCCTGTGTCACACAGTGGCAAGGAGTGGATGCTGAAAGGCAGAGTGAACCGGGTATGACCAGGGTTGTTTTCCACTATTCCTCTCTCACTTGCAGTCTCCAGCGTTTAAGGTCTAGGATGCTAGCCTGGCTGGACATGGAAATACTCAAATAGCAAAGCATTATCCACGGATGACCTTAGTTTGCACACAGACCTGAAAGACAGTAAAAAAAATTCCTTTCACCAAGCTTAATGTGCCAAGCACACTGCACAGCATCTGATATTAGGATTGGTAAAATGTCCATAAAATAACCGAGGTGTAACAAACTGGGAGGCTTCAACTTACTTTTTCAACTATGTGCAATATACAATTTTTGTTAATGGGCACATAACATGTATGTTCCCAAAATGCCTTCCTAAATGCGTAAGAAAATATAGGACACCCTGGGCACCCTACACTGAATAAACCCACTCTGCAAGATGTCTACATGTGTGGGGAGGCAGGAGCGAGTTTGCTGCTCCTAGCAGCAGTCTGTCCCCACTCCCTTCAGCCCTGCAATGGCCCCACACAAGACAGGGGGACCTCTAGGCACCCCCTTGGTGCTAACCCAAGGGCTAGCAGGGATCATGGGGCCAGGAGCTAGCTGTCTTCTGGCGGGGGCTAGGAGATGGCTTCCTACCCCTGGGGGCTGCCTACTGCCAGGACAGACTGCCACTGGACCCTGGGCAGGGACCCCAGACAGGCTCCGCCACCAGACTGTGGCAGCAGGGAGCTCCTGGGCCCAGCTCCTCAGGGCCTTGAAAAGGGGTAGGGGGCTTGAAAACAGCTGCAGGTGAAGGGCAAGTCCCAGGCCCCTGCCATGATCAGACAGTGGGGCAGCTAGCAATGAGCCCCCGGCTGGGTGGAGAATCCCTGCCCAGCCAGGGCCTTGCTGCTAACTGCTCCACCAGAGGATTGGGGCAGGGGGCTGGGACCTGCCCCTCCCCTGCAGCTCTTGCTAAGCCCCATGCCTCGATTGCCTGGTTGGGGTATAGTGCTGTGACCTGCCGCTGAGAGTTTCCAGCACCAACTCTGCAATCAGGGGCCAGGGAACCTGTTCCCAGCCCCCACTCTGTGATTGCATAGTGGAGGCTGGGAAGATTGTTCCCAGCCTGTTCCCACCCCCACTCCATGATTGCAAGTGGGGGCTGGGCGCTCCCTGCTGCCAGGGCATTGTCCCTGCCAGGCTCCAGCAGCAGGCAACTCCTGCAGGCAGAAAGCAATCTCCCACCCACTGCTGCCCGGCTGACCGGGAGTAAGTTTGATCCCAGTTAGCCGTCTACATGTACCATATGACATAGTATCTGATCGCAAGTAAATTTACTACATGTATTTGCAAGTAGTAAATTTACTCGTGATTAGAGCAAATTACCGTGCAGTAAGCATCTGCACATGTAGACAGTGATACTTACTGTGCAGTAATTTACTGTAATCTCAAGTAAAGCATCTTGTGTAGACACATCCCCTTTCAATGCAGAAACTTGAAGGTCCCTTTCCGCTCTCAGGACCAGACTCCTGGCTCTCCTGCAGCCACAGAAAGCACCTGTGGAGTATGTTGCCAATACCCAACTTGTGAAAACCAGCAGAATCTCCATCGCCTTCATATCTTAAGCTGTGTTTCTAAACTCCCCATATTACTGCAATCCTAAACTCCTCATTACTGCATTGTCCTGTAATTCCCTTCCTCCCTCCTTAAGGTTGTATTGGATAGCCCTAGTAGATAAGGCATCATTGTAGTGACTGCTGTACAAATGTTGGACTAAATTACAAAAAAGTTACTTTTGTTTTTCCTGACTAACCATATCCTTGGGAAGAATGTGCAGGGTTGTTAAAAGGAAAAATTGCCTGAATGAGAGAGATGACAGAGCAAAAGCAGAGTTTGCTGTTGCAAGGAATTGCTGGAACAGCAAGATAGAATAGGGCCTGAAAGATAAAAAGCTTTTCTCTTTACGTGGAGGTACAGGAGAGCTGGTTAGAAGAAGTTACAGTCAGTGACATGCAAGATCTTAACAATATTTTTGAGCAGACTTAAAGAAAACACTTGCAGTAGTTAAGGCTATAAAGAATAACTTGTAGTAGACAAGTGAAACAAGGAGCTGTAGTATTTCAACTGTGTCTCATTTGGAGTTCCCTGTTGAAGGAGAATCTTTAGAAGTTGGGTTATTTTATACATTAAATTGCAACAATTGTCATTTTCATCCAAGCTTCATCTTGTTGCCCTGAGGGGTCAGGCCAACTCTCAGGATCACAATATTGCGCTGTTAGACAGGAGGGTGTAACACAATTGCACATATACAAGCACACAAAATCAATTAGGTGCATACACACGCACACTACCAGCTCAGGCACATACACTTTCAAACCAACCTAGGCACATGCATACCTATTACCAATTCAAGCACATACACTATACACCCCGAAAGTTAGACACAGATCACTAATTCATATATCATGCACACAATGCCATATATATATATATATATATATACACACACACACACACACACACACACACACACACACACACACAATGGCAGCAGGGGTTAGAGAGGTTTGGTGCAGGGGCTCAAGTCCACTGAAGTCCAGGAGGAGAGAAAGAGACAGAGGGAGAGAGAGTCCAAATTGTAGGAGGAGGTGTGTAGGTAATTTCTACCTATCCAGGCTGGAAAGGGGTCTTTGTCCAGTAGGTGTTGTCCAGAGCGGGGTCGCTGGCAGGGCCTCTGGGTGGATAGGTGGTGTGGCATAGTGCTGGTCCAGATGGAGAGGGCGTCCCCCTGGGTCTGTCTTCACTGACCCTTTTTATAGGGGCAGACCTTGTGTGACCCTAGTGACAGGAGGCATGCCCAGGCAAGGGTCAGCCCCTGGTGTACTGAGCATGTGTGCTCCATGCAGTGATGTGCAGTTTCGGGTGTCTGTAATGGTGGGATACAATGGTCAAGTTGCTGGTTCTGCAGGGTCTTTTGTCTTTCAAATGCTGGGTTCTTGTCTCTGTTCCTGGGTGAGGTCTGTGGTTCCTGGATGAATCAATGCCAGGTAATGGCCCAGTCATTACAGGACTTTCAGTAGAGGCCTGCTACCATTGTATTTCAATCATTCCCAATCATTCTCATTCATCCGGGAACCAATTTACATGGAAGGGGTGCGTGATTCATACAGTTGCAACATGGGATGCCCAGGCAGAGGACACAAGATGGAGCCTTGACATATAAAATGGAAACTTGACATGACTTTGGTTCACTTACAAACACAGGCCTAAACCATACAATATCCATATGAAACAATAAAAATCAATACAAAAATTATTATAATACAATATACAACAGTAAGAAGCAATACAAACCTAATAATAATACAATATAAAACAGTGGAGATCCAAAACCAAAAACTTGCTACCAAAATAAAAATGTTAAAGTTATCCTAAGTCTGAGCTCACTTATACTTACCTATAGGGAAGAGAGAGGGAGAGAAAATGTCAGAAATGGTTGGGGAAGGGGAAGGAATGCATTTTAAAATAAATTTAAAAAAAGAAAAACTAGGGGTTTTGCTACAATCTCCCCTACAAAACAGATTGTGCCAGGAAACTATCCATGAGAATGGACATGGAAACCATTTCAGGAAGTATGACATGCTTCTCAGCACAGGTTGGCTATACAGCATATTTAAGAATATTTTCCCTAACCTTCCACAACCTAAAGAGTGAATGGTTAATATTTACAATTTCCTAAATAGTTACTTAGCTGTTGACTTCTAAATTATAGTCTGAACCTATGTCTTGTCCAAACTGAGAATACAGAGGTTACTGGTAACTTAAATAATGTTAAAAATACTTTGCTAGCCTAATCTTGTTTGCAAACCTTTAAATCTTGGCATTGTTTCTCATGTCCTGTTTCACCTGTGCTATAAACAGTAAGAATGGGTGAAACTGTCATAGCAAAGAAAGATATCAAGCTTGTCCATTCTTCAAATGGCAGCAATATTTTTTAAGTTCATGAAAGTTTGGTTCAGCAATGCCACCTCCCAGTTTCTTTCCAGAAAGGAAGTACAGCCTATTTTGTCTCATCCTCCCTTGTATAGTGCAGCAGCATTGAGCAGGCCTGTGCACTTTTGCCACGTTCCTTGTTCTTTAAGCAGGGTTGGGGAGTTCTGAGGATGTTGTTTGGTAGCTTCCTCTTGTACTGTGCTTTGGTATCAGATTCCTTCAAGGAAGGACTTGACATTTTGTTCACCTGACATGGATGACATCCAGTAACTCATGTGAACTGTTCAATTGCACTACTGCTGTCATACCTGGGAATGCAATCTGTGGCTCCCTTCCACCTGTCATTTGTAACATTAAGAGGCACTCTGATGTGCTACAAGTGATGGTTTCCACAGCATGGTAAAATTCCAATCCCTCCCTTTTTTTTTTTCTTGTCTCTCAGTCTGCCATACACAAGTAGAGAGCACATGGGGCAACAGCAAAGATTATTATTTTGCATTATTATTACCTGATTCTTTGTTGAACATATCCAACACTTGCATACTTATCAAAAGCAAACTTGAGCTGTATGGCTGCCTATACATGTGCTCAGGGGTGGGGGGCAAGGGGGGAATTTTAATTAGAGCAGTTCCTGGGCAGCTGCTCTAATTAAAAACAGCTCACTGTCATGTGTATTAAGCCCCTTGTATTAAGTGCATTTAAAAATGGCCATGGGACACTTTATCTAAACCTCATTCAATGAGGTTTAAATAAAGTGCCCTTGTGGACATTTTAAAATGTGCAGGGGCTTAACACACATGATGGTGAGGCAACACTGGAGCATTATAATTAGAATGCAAACGGGCACATGTATAAGCAACCTATACTATTTGACGTGCCCTCAGTACTGGTAAGAAGTCCCTCCAACAAGATTACCCAGCAAATACTCTTCTCCCTTATCTGCAAATCAAACCAACCCAAAACCATCTTAAAAAAAAAAAAAAGTAACAGGCTATTCCTGATCGCAGGAGGCCATTCCTGATGGAATATATAGGATGCAGTACAACCAGAGGGATTGATCCCATTCATAGAACCGTTGGCCTGGTAACTTACTGCATACTGACAGAAACAAATGCCAGCCTAAGAGGATTAGGAGGTGTGACCCTAATGGGGTTTAACTATCATTTTTCATAAGTTGATTCATGGCAGGCGGGAGGGTTAATTTAATTTCCAGCAAAGCCTGGGGATTTAGGTAGATGGAGCATTCAATCCAGCTAAAGTTGCTTTAGACACCAACCAAATAACCAATCATTGGCAGTATTTGGGGCAAGCTGTTTTTTCTCACATGTAGCAAAATCACATTAGCTTTACATTCAAATGGGTATCTGATGCTGGAAGACAGCAAGCAAAATATGCTGGTGACTTCCCATAAGTATATCCTTATCTGCCATGGTCCAGTGTCACTCCTAGAAATGCTGACCAGCCCCTTTTAAATCTTGAGTGCCTGCTGGTAGGCACCTACCCAAACTCCTATGTAAGCCTGAATTGGTGAGGTGTTGAAAAGCCTGCAGCTTCCACTGAAATCCAAGACTGAGGTATTGCGTGTTTAATAAAGGGGAGCTCTGGAGATGCAACAAAACTGTCTGGGGAGACTAGCACTTCCTGTATACCCAGTGATCAGGCTGGCTGAAGAGAAGCCTGAGAGTACTCCTTAGCTGCAGAAGTGCTTGGGGTCAATCAGGTATCCAGGTTGTAGCCGTATTGGTCTAGAGGAAAAGGCAATCAGGACTCATAGTAGAGATTGTCACAACCCAATGATTTTAGTGCCTCGGCACGGTGGAATTTTCCTGCCACATGAGAGTCTCTGTGCACAGCAAAAGTTTTCTGTTGCAACAGAAAACTCCGGTGCAAGAGAGTTCCCGCCATTCGTATGCAAATTTGTGTCCCACTATTGGCCAGTTCTAAATTATTCCTACGTGGCGGCTAGCGATTGGCTTATTAGCCGTATAAAATTCTGTGCGACTTCCGCCCAAGTCGGAGAACTTTGAGCACGCTGCAGAGTGACTTTGAAGATTCCTGACTCGTGGCTGAGCTAATCAATAGTCTGATCAACTATCGATTTTCTCCCCGTCGCCGAGCGCCATCCCTCGACGTACCCTTTTCCCTGCCAGCCTGGTTCGTGTACGGATTCGCTGGACTGAGTCTTGCAGGCTGGAGCAACTCGTGTGATTATTTAAGCGACCGGACCACCTGCATCGCGGCTACTAGCGGTGTAAGTAAAGCTTTTTGCAACCAATACGTTTTGTCTGCCTCTCCATTCACCAGCCCGCCCAACTACCGAGCAATTTCTAGATCACCTCAAGTTGGCTCCGGCCATCTGAGACATGGCGACGAGGATGGGATTTAAGGGCATGGTGATGGAGACGAACCTAATTGGGTGCTGCCCTTGGCACACCGGGATCCGCCGCGTAGAGAATGCAAACGATCTATGGGCGCATATCGCCTACCACCAGGCGGTAGAAGGGGATGAACAAAATATTGACGGCTACTTCTCCGTAAAGAAAGAAGAAGCGGTCATAAAAGAGTGGAGAACAAAGCTATCCCTTGG
>NW_005841849.1:2391955-2399076 GCF_000455745.1 Alligator sinensis | reverse complement strand
CAAGACATCTGGAAAACGTTAACTAAATTTGCACGGCTCCCGTTGGTTAGGCACACGAAGTCACACCGTCCGGACACTGACCCAGTGCATGAGGTCATCGATAAACTCTTAGAAGACCCACTTCGGACCGACGTAGTGTTACCTATTACCACTAACTCTGGTACTGAAGTAAGTCCGTTCCTTACGTGGCTTCATGAAAATTGGGGTCACCCAGGACCACGAGCTTGCCATCAACGTTGGCACCAAACCATTACGGAGTCGGCCTCGTATGGAGCTCGGCGCGATTGGGAAAAGGTAGCTCAGGCCTGTGAGATATGTGCTAAGGAGAAGTGTCATAGAACCAAACATCAGCTCGGCGTGTTCGACTCTTTGCAGTTCCAGGCAGGAAAAGTCTGGCAGGTAGATCTGCTAGGACCCCTCCCAGGGTCTAAGCCGCCAAATAAAGGATTAGTCGTTGTTGACTTGGGAACAAGACAGTTACAAGTCATTTCCTTATTATATTGGGAGGATGAAGAAGGCGCCGGGTAATGTGGGGCCCCTGCAGGATATGCGGGGCAATCTGGTGGTTGCGTCAGAGGATAAAGCGGACCTCTTTAACCAATTCTTCACCTCCGTTTTCTTGTGCAGGGACCGGGACTTCCCTGCTGTGATAGAAGCCGGACGCGAGGGGATCGCCTTCAGACCTCAGGTTGGGGAGGACCGGGTTAGAGAGCTTCTGGAGGGGCTGGACGCGTTCAAGTCAGCGGGTCCGGATGCTCTCCACCCCAGGGTGCTGAGGGAGCTGGCTGGGGTTATTGCAGGGCCCCTGGCACGGCTCTACGAGCGATCGTGGTGCTTGGGCCAGGTGCCAGACGATTGGAAGGTAGCTAATGTGGTCCCCATCTTCAAAAAAGGGAAAAGGGAGGACCCGGGCAATTATAGGCCCGTCAGTCTTACCTCAATCCTGGGGAAGCTCTTTGAGAAGATCATCAAGGAGCACATTTGTGATGGGCCGGCATCCGAGATGATGCTCAGGGGCAATCAGCATGGATTTATTAGGGGGAGATCATGTCAGACCAACCTGATTGCCTTTTATGATCAGGTCACAAAGGCCATGGACGCAGGTGTCGCGGTGGATGTAGTCTTTCTGGACTTCAGCAAGGCCTTTGACACCGTCTCTCACCCCATCCTAATTAATAAACTAGGCGACTGTGGCATAGATGCCTACACGGTCAGATGGATTGCAGATTGGCTGAAGGGTCGCACTCAGAGGGTGGTGGTGGATGGATCATACTCGACTTGGGGGGAGGTGGGTAGTGGAGTCCCCCAGGGCTCGGTCCTGGGGCCTGCGCTGTTCAATTTCTTCATCAGCGATCTTGATGTTGGGGTGGAAAGCAACCTGTTTAAATTCGCTGATGACACCAAAATTTGGGGGGAGGTGAGCACGCTAGCAGGGAGAGAGAGATTGCAGAAGGATCTGGATAGGTTACAGGGGTGGGCAAACAGGAACAGGATGTGTTTCAATACGGACAAGTGCAGGGTGCTGCACTTGGGTAGTAGGAACCAGCAGCACACTTATACGATGGGGAACTCCCTACTTGAGAGCACGGAGGCGGAAAGGGATCTTGGTGTCATTATTGACTCCAAGATGAACATGGGCCGACAATGCGAGGTCATGGTTGGCAGGGCTAACCGGACCTTGTCGTGCATCCACAGGTGCATCTCGAGTAGAGCCAGGGAGGTGATCCTCCCCCTCTATGCGACGCTGGTCAGGCCGCAGCTGGAGTATTGTGTCCAGTTCTGTGCGCCCCATTTCAGGAGGGATGTGGACAACATGGAGAGGGTCCAGAGGAGGGCCACCCGCATGATCCGGGGACAACAGGGCAGACCCTACAGTGAGAGACTGCGGGACCTGAACCTGTTCAGCCTCCACAAGAGAAGGCTGAGGGGGGACCTGGTGACCGTCTATAAACTCACTAGGGGGAACCAGAAGGGTTTGGGGGAGATGCTGTTTCCCCTAGCCCCCGCTGGCATAACAAGGAGTAATGGGCACAAGTTGATGGAGAGGAGGTACAGATTGGACATCCGAAAAAACTACTTCACAGTTAGGGCGGCTAGGAGCTGGAACCAACTTCCAAGGGAGGTGGTGCTGGCCCCTACCCTGGGGATCTTTAAGAAGAGGCTGGATACTTACCTGGCTGGACTCATTTGAGTCCCGTTTTTGTTTTTAAGGTTTGTGGGGTTTTTTTTGGGTTGTTCTCCCGCCCTGGCGGGGGGTTGGGCTAGAAGATCTATTAGGTCCCTTCCGACCCTAAAACTATGAAACTATGAAACTATGAAATAAGACACTCTCACGTCCTAGACATCCAATATGCCCCTGAAGTATCAATAACTGGTTATGATGGAAATTGGGTTTTTGGCAAAAAGAATGCTCAGCTTAAGTGTAATGCTAATTCTAATCCACCACCTCTAAAGTTTACCTGGGCCAGATTAGATGGACAATGGCCTAAAGGCTTACTGTCTGTAAACAATACTCTGCATTTCAATAGCCCACTAACCCACAATCATGACGGGACTTATATTTGTACGGTAACAAATTCGATTGGTCAAAGAAGCGATCAACAAACTATCCATATATTAGATCCTTCTATTATTACTACACGATCACCCACGGTTTCATGGTATCCTTCAACTAATAACATTACGGGTTTAGCGTCAGCATTAACCTTAACAGTAATGCAGGGACGCAGTTGGGGTACCATCATCAGTAGTGCAGTAGGTGTAAGTCTCTTTCTAGTACTGGGAAGTATTTTAATTGGCATTGTCTGCTGTGGGAGAAGACGAACGTTACGCGACAAGTACTTCGTTATGAACCGCATTGCACTAGCTAATAAGAGGAGGGAGTCCCCAACAGATGTTCTCCAATCAGATGATGACCAATAGTTATTGTTATATGTTTAAGTTATTGTATTTTGTAGTTTGTTAAAAAGACCGGTCTGAAAAAATTGTTTGTTTATATATATATATTTGTTGGTTGCTTAAGCTTTGTAAGGCCAGTGAGTCCTTAGACGAAAATTCCTTATAACATGCTCATGTGTGTAAAATTCCAGTTGTGCCGTCAGCAAGGGGGCATGTCACAACCCAATGATTTTACTGCCTCTGCACGGTGGAATTTTTCCGCCACATGAGTGTCTCTGTGAACGGCAAAAGTTTTCTGTTGCAATAGAAAACCCCGGTGCAAGAGAGTTGTAGAAAATTCTGTGTGACTTCCGCCCAAGTCGGAGAACTTTGAGCACGCTGCAGAGTGACTTTGAAGATTCCTGACTCGTGGCTGAGCTAATCGATAGTCTGATCAACTATCGATTTTCTCCCCGTCGCCGAGCGCCATCCCTCGACGTACCCTTTTCCCTGCCGGCCTGGTTCATGTACGGATTCGCTGGCCTGAGTCTTGCCAGTTGGAGCAACTCGTGTGATTATTTAAGTGACCGGACCACCTGCGTCGCGGCTACTAGCGGCGTAAGTAAAGCTTTTTGCAACCAATACGTTTTGTCTGCCTCTCCATTCACCAGCCCGCCCAACTACCGAGCAATTTCTAGATCACCTCAAGTCGGCTCCGGCCGTCTGAGACAGAGATGATATCTTTTATTAGACCAACAAGATCAATCAGACATCACAATTAGTTCTGGAGGTTTCTAGCCTATGATCTGCATGCTTATCAGTGCTACCATGGACATCTGTACTGGTAACTTGATAACTATCCTTTAGTCACGCTCTGGCTGAACCTCTGAAGAATCATTTTTTTTTCATTTGGGAAGAGCATCCAAAGCTTTGAGTTGTCAACCTTCGGAATATGTAGGTTTGGCCTTAAGAGTACAAATGGCTTTATAATCAAGTTACGGAGGATGTAGCTGTACGCTCAGCCTCTAGGTCTGTCATTGTTTTCTTTAGGCAACTCTCTTGATCAGTGTCAGTTTCCCCTGTAGCCACAATCCAGTCTTCCCATCATAAATTCAAGCCAAACAAAAGCACAAGCCAACTGCGTCAAAATAAAAACGAGAAGTCTCCTCAGGTAAATGCTTCCCTCGGGCCTTACCTGCTCAGAAGCCTTTCCCCCAGCTTGCTTAAGCAGCTCATGTGTCTGTCCACCTACAGCAGCACCAGCACGCTCCAGGACTCTTCTCTCCCCCATGCCTGGCCCCAGACTGAGTCTAAATCCCTTAACTCAATCTCCTTCTGGTCACCTGACTGGCTTCACCGCCAGGCCTTATTAGTCCTGGGTTCAATACACCTGTGCTGTCCTTTTTAACTCCCTACCCTCTCCACAACCCCCCTAGGAACAGTGGCAGGGTTTCCCATTACATTGGTACTTAAATATCGGTTTGGAGCTTCAACTAAGAAATTCAGAGGAATTTTATGAACATTCTCAAATCACAAAGAAGAGAGACTCCCTCCCTTTGAGATACAGTTTGATTGTCAGGTCTATTCTTAAATCCAATCCAAATTACTTCTAACTCATCTATACTTTTGTCAGGGTTGGCAGCATAGCAAATCATCTTGCGATTATCTTAACTAGCATTCCTTGTGTGTGTTAATGTACTCCTAGAGGCTAGGAAATGCTGTATAAGAATGGAGCATGCAGGCTGCTGGTTTGAAATGCTGTTAAATCTGTTATTGACTATTCCAAAAAGAGTGAATTTTGATGAAGCCCTTTACATCAGAAAATTAATAGTGCTACCTCTTTAGTCTCAGTACAAGGAAATGTTTTTCTGAGAGGTGTTTTCTTCCAGGAAGGAAGGAGAAGCAGATGAATGGAATAAAAGGTCAGCCAAAAGGAATTCTGAATACCAGGAATGCATATTGATTTCTTACTCTTAACTATGTAAAATCATTCTTAATGTGTTGTTTCTAACCACTGGTGTTTGTTCTCATCGCTATCTGATGAAACTGAATGGGAAAACTACCAGAGAAATTTGTGATGTGGATGCAGACTCTTCTCAGTTCAAGGAAGAGAGAGAGTGGTGGTGGTTGAAAATATTTCTGATGATGTGGTTTGACAAAGTGGCATTCTGGTACAATTTGTAATGTGTGTTTTTTTTAATTAGAGCATAAACATTATTCAGTTATTCCTTCATAACTGAGTAACTGTAAACATGATTCCCTACGAAAGGAACATGTTAAATATTTCTAGTGTCACAACAGACCTCTTAGTAGCTGTAGTCTGGGGTCAGGGAACCTTCTGGGGTCAGGGAACCTTTATTTCCAACTCTATCATTGAGGTGACATGTAAGTTTTTGGTTATAAAGTGTCCTGTGTTTCTGCTTTCCCTTCCCATGCTTTAGCTGCTCATGTTTGGTTGGACATTGAAATCCTTGGGTCTCCTTACATGTATATTGTTACAACCCAATTAATCACTGCCCATGCCACTAGCAAGAGATACCATTCAGACAATGATCTGATCAACTAAGGGTTAAAAGAAATCCTTGCCAGAAACTTAAATTTATGCCCACGTCACAACCAAGAAACGAAACTTAAGCTTGATTTATAATTGGTTAGAGTAAAAGGGGATAGCCCTGCCATAAATCCCTGCAATTGGTGAAGAAACGAGCTCAGGCCCCTCTCACATAATGGACAGGAAACCTGACCCACTACCTTGTAACCTGATAGCAACCTGAAAGCACAAAGAACTGCTGCTTGCCAGAAAATTAAAGATTCCACATAGCAGTTCATCATTGGACACCTCCGTTAGTTACCTCTGTCTATAAATAGTTTAGCAACTTCCACCTAAGGCGGAGACCTCTGGGGAAATCTCTGAGGAGAAACCTGAGCTCATCACCAGAGTGACTTGGCAGTTTGATCAGCTGTCAATTGCCCCCCGTCATCGTAAATCTTGACGTATCAAAGCCCTGCAGGCACGATAGCACGCTCCGGCACCACGTCTGTCATCGCTCGATTGTAACCCGAACCTATACACTTGACTGTAATCGATGCAACAGTAACGGAACAA
Source organism: Alligator sinensis (assembly GCF_000455745.1). Lineage (NCBI taxonomy): Eukaryota > Metazoa > Chordata > Crocodylia > Alligatoridae > Alligator > Alligator sinensis. The sequence continues at coordinate 2,393,093 of NW_005841849.1, read as the reverse complement.
AGGCTCAGCCTGCATCGCACGTCACTATCTGGGCGACGTAAGTAAACAATCTCCTGTAACCAACACGCGTCTGTGCCTGGTTAATTTCACCCCATCCATTAATCACCCGCCTGTTAAGGCGAAAGGTTTACTGCTCCGGTGTCCGGCTCCGGTGGGATTCAGAAAGCAGCTGCCGGCCAGCTGCTCTGATCCCGACATATATAACCTCTGAAGAGAGTTCAAAGTTATCTCCTCTATGTCGTATTTTATGCTAGGAGGTAACCCTGATCCAGTAGACTTCACATGAGGCATAAGGGAGCATGAGTGTTAGCTTGAAAGGGTTATTTCTTTCTCATAGTGGGCTCCTCTGCAGGTGCAGAAAGGAGGTTAGGAGTGACCAGAACTTTCAGCTCCTTTGCTGCAGGGTGTCCAGAGGTTCTGCAACCTGGAAGTAGTGGATTCTTCCTTAGTTCCCCTTTTCATAGTAAGATTACTGGGCAAGAGTATGGTGTAAGAAAACAAACAGTTTCTGATCTTGTACCCCTGCCTGGGGTGGCATTGGGAGGACAGTGGAAAGTCTTGGGGTGCCTATACATGAGCGTGGAAGCTGCTCTGCTGTCCTGCAATTACAGCATGTGATTACTGCTGGAGCGTGACAATTACCATACTCCAGCAGCCTCTCACGTCTTGCATATCAGCATCCCTGCACTTGAAAGTGGTAGTAGGGGTGCTTGAACTACAACTCATCAAACGAGCTTTAGTTTAACTGCCCCCACCACCATTTTCAAGCGCAGGGATGCTGATACACAAGACACTGAGGTGCTTTAATTAAAGCAGCTCTAGGAGCCACTCTAATTAAAGTGCTGTCCCCCATCTACCCCCAGAGCATGTGTAAAAGGGCCCGTGCATTTTTTCCCTTCTTCACATTATTCCTCATCTTGATATCCTTTCTGTCTTGTCCCAATGGGCAAGAAACTTCCCTGTGTTCAAACAGCCTGTGCTGAGCCAGAAATAAAAGACTCATGCCTCCTGACTCCTTCAGCAAGGTGAACTAAATCAAGTCATACGTATCCAGCCCACCATACTGTCTTATGGGATACTACTGCTAAGCTTGTGTTACATTATAAACCTCATCCTGCTTCTCCTCAAATAAGTAGCT
>NW_005841849.1:2360174-2391924 GCF_000455745.1 Alligator sinensis | reverse complement strand
GATCTCAACAGGAGTAATTAATAGTTCATTTTAACTTTGGGCTAAATTCTTCCTTGACCTACACTTAGCACAACCCCATATCTATAGACATCTATAAGTGACTTACAGTTACAGCTTCTGGGTGTAGTTAAACTATCTAACAAGATAATTTCTTGAAAAATTAAATGTAAGGCTTCACAAAGTCCGAGTGTAGCTAAACTTAAGCTTAATGCTTAGCTGTAGAAGATCTTAGTTAAATGATGGATAGTAATAAGTGAAGTTGGCTTCATCTAGCTGCAAGCGTCAGCCAAAAGAATATGTAAGTAGTAATAAAGGGGGGTTTGTAGGTAGCAGGAACTTCAAGCCTGATTCATATAACTATGAAAGCTTAGCAATTAACTGTAGAGAGCTGCTAGCAGCAATGAAAAATGGCTTCAAGGAAACTATGGAAATGGCTTCACATAGCTGTAACTGCCTAGAATGTAATACGATCCTGTGTACCACGTGAACTTGAAACTTCTGTGTATGCTGGTAAAGGCCTGAGGGTATGCAAGGAAAGCAGGATGAGGCCTTAATGTAACTCTGGGGTAAAAGCTAAATATAGCCATGCAATATATCAATTTTAAACATTAAAACTTTTTTCTGTTCTGCTGGTGACAGCAATAAAATTAAATTTAATATACTTCAGAGTTTAACTTGCTCCATTAACACCTTAGACTTAACACTTTCTCATAAAATTGTTGAGAGTACTATAGCATTCTGTGCTGTTTCTAATATTTGTACTGAGGGCCTGATCCAACTGAATGGTAAAACCCCTTCTGACTTCAATGGGAACAGATTTTAGGCCTGTACATACCTGAGAGTAAGTATTGTACTGAGGCTGAAATGGACTGTAGTGACTATCAAAGTGCATATGGCACCTGTTGACAATTAATACGTTTGTCATGATTGATGGCACTTCCATTAATACCAAACAATCACATTGATTAGATTAAAATGTTCAGAACCTGCAAGAGTAATTATTGCTATTTTTGGCAATTCTGTCTAGGTTTTGGAAGCTCTGGGGTTCTTTAAGTTCTTTTGAGTAGGAAAAAAGTAAAGCTCTGCTTTGTAATGGAATCAGTTACATGTGGCTTGAACCTGTCAAACCTTAATGAATTATGCTTGCAACAAGAGCAAGAGATTCACTCCCAATGCATTTCAAAATGTTTTATTGATTCTAGTGTTGGCATATAAAATCTATAAAACTTCTCTGTAGGATATGGAAATTTACATTGCAAATGATGATTTAATAACTCTTTATGGAGAAACCATAAGTGAATTATTAAGCTCTGTCTAGAAAGGTTAATTCAGTTTTTGTATCCTTCATACCTCATTGATGTGTTACCACATGACAGGGGTGCCTGTGTTCTAGCTCCCTCCCTCCACCCATGTTCCCCTTTCTTGCCTTTTGTTCATGTGCTATATTAGTTTCTCAAATGTAATAACCCCAAATAGCTACTGCTGTGGAAAGGATAATCATCCAAACTAAACCAAAAGCTAAACATACATATAGGTAGGCCTCCAACCTAGGAGAGTGGTGTGGGGATCATGCAGGATTTTAGGAATGTTAACTAACAAGTTTCCTTTACAGATACATAACAGTAGCTGAATTTTAGGACTTCAGCAAGAAACTATCCTAATAATATGCTTAATAAACACACAAAGAAAAGGAAAAGCTTTTAAATGTGTGTTTGGGGGAGGGCAGGGGCTGGAATTTTTATTCACTGTATACTAATATAGAGCTTTATATGTTGTATACTAATATAGAGCCCTTAAAAGGGAAGGGGGAGAATTCTTGCTTAATAATGTAAAATGCAGGAGTAGCAACCATGTGAACTGCATTTCTGGGACTGTTCTAGTCCTCTCCCATTCCTCTTGCTTGTATGAGGGCAAGTACAAGAACAAGAAAAAGAGTCAAGAAAAGGAGATAATGTGGATCAGCCACGCCACCAATTAATGGTACACGCCACCAAAAATGATACAACCTTAAGTACCACCAGCAAGTTTTTCAGTTCAACCTTAAGTATCACCAGCAAATTTTTGTCATAAAAAGTAATTATAATAAATCTGTTAATGCATACCACTGGCAAGTTGTCTGCATACCACTAGTGGTACCCATACCACAGATTGGGAACTGCTGATGTAAATAATATTTCTCCCCTTTAAGAAAATACGCAAAGAAGTGACTTGCCAAAGTTGCATAATGTCAGTGACAGCTGAGAAACACATAGGTCTTTTTCCCAACCCAGTGCTCTATCTACTAAACAATGTTGCCTCCTTATTTCAACCTGTGATGCCTCATGGCTATCAAATCAGTCAAGAGGTGAACTGTTAACTGATGATTATCACATGTGACAGCCAATGTGCATGTTAAGTAGTAGAAGCCCAATTGGTGGTGGATGAACAGTCAACTGTACCTGTGTGTTTGACTGCCAATGATTCCTGATACACATAACTTGTATTTAAGTTCAACTTTCCAGGCTTGGATAATCTGATATTTGGATGAGTAAACCAGGCTTTATTGGTGAGGCAACAACACAGAGAATGACTGGGAGAGAGATCCTTTTGTCATTAGTTTTCCTCTTAATATTTCTATTTAGTCTCATACTTTGTGCATTTTCTCATACTCAAATTTTGCAGACTTTATGAAGCTTAACAGCCTTCCTTGCAGTTTGCCAGGACATGCTCTTTTCCTATTCTCATGTCTCATTACTTACTTGTGGAAATAAATGAACACTTAATGTGCAACTAATGATTTTAAAATTCTCTGTGCTGTTGGGAGTGGAGGTGCTGCCAAATCCAGCACAAAAATGGAAAGCATAGGGCCAAAGTGTGCTCCTGCCAGTGTTGGAGAAATTGCAGTCTAGCTGTTAATGACAGCAGAGTTGCTCTGGAGTTAGACCACTGTTACTAAAGAGCAAAATATGGGCAAGTACTGTGAGCACTACCATTTTCCCATTCTGGAAACAAGTGTTTACATATATATATTGATATACAAGAGCTACAAGCACATTAAGTCTGTATAAGTCCCTTCCTGCCCTAAAGAAAAAATGGCTTCCCTTAACACCTGACTCCGAGTGTCATGCCTGATAGCAAATAGCAAAAGAACAGCTTTTAGGGTTTTTTTTAAAACTTTGAAGGTAGCAGCAAGTACCATTCAGTCATTCCTACAGTAAAGACTACCTCCTTCAAACAATCTCCTAGTCTAAGAAGACAACTTTTAAATGTTTTCAAGCTTTCCAGTGTAATCGTTGACTTTTTAAAAGCCTCCACCATTAGGCAACTTCTTCTTATTAGTGGCCTACTGGCATAGGTAGATTAATGTACGGACCAGCAAGATCCAAGCCCAGGGGCCTCTCTAATTAGGGGCCTCTGAATACCTAGGTTTTCCCCCAGATGTCTAGGAGCCCCCAATGCCTAGGTTCAGTATTGCCAAGTATATGATAATTCTTCTTCAATTTTGATCCAGTTCTCATTCACTCACTGGCCGTTTAGAGTCAATAATATAAAACAAATAAGGAGAGGGCTTATTTGTAGGGGTGCACCAATACATTGGTCAGATATCGGATCGGTACCAATATAAAGAAAACTGGCTGTATCAGATATCGGCCTGACGGGACCAATAAATGTCCATGCTGCATGCAGCTGCAGCACAGCATTCAGGCAGCGAGGAGCAGAGCCAGCAGTGTGGAGAGCTGCCTCCATCTGGTAAGTCCAGTGTAATGGAAGGGAAGGGGGGAGGGAAGGGGGGAGCAGATCAAAGCCCCCCGTGGGGGGGGGGGGGGGGGCACATGCCCCCCAGATCTGTGCAGGGCAGGTGGGGATGCAGTCAGGGATGTGCAGGGCTCTTCTCAATGGGAGCTGGGCTTGGAGCCGGCACCAGCAGCACTGGGAAGTTGCTGCAGCCACCCTAAATTTCACCGACACACCACTCCCAGCACCACCACCTCCAGCCACCTGGCGTAGCCCTGGCTTAACACCCCACCTCCACCCAAGCACCAGGAAGAGCTGGGGCTGTGCCAGGCAACTGACAGCAGTGGAACAGCAGCAAAATTTGGGGTGGATGCAGCATCCACCCGGCACTGCCGGCACCCACTCTGAGCCCAGCCCCCGCTGAGAAGAGCCCCGCGCAGCCCCAACTGCAGCCCACCCTGCCCCATACAGATCTGGGGGGCACATGTGCCCTCTCAGGGTGCAAGCAGCAGCAGGAGCTGCCTCCAGCCCATGAGCTGTGGCTCTAGCCCCCACCCCCACCCTGCCTGGGCAGCACCTGCCCCTGCCCACTTCTTCACCATGGGGGGTGTTGATCTGCACCCCACATGCTCCTTCCCTCCTCCCTCCCCTTTTGCCATGCTGGACTTACTAGCTGGAGGAAGCCATATTGGAAATTGGATTGGTATTGGCTGATATGCCTCCTTAAATATCAGCTATTGGTATTGGCCCCAAAAATCTCCATCGGTGCACCCCTGCTTATTTGCATGTGTGTTTGTATGTCATAAAATATGCAAATAAGTCCTCTTCTTCTTTACTTTACATTGCTCTCCATAACTGGTCAGTGAGTGAATGAGAACTGAGTCATGCACCTCTGCAGCAGCACCACCACTGTCAAGAGGGAAAAAAGGCTTCTCTCCCCCTGGATCCCTAATCCTTTCCTTGCCTAGGGCCCCAAAAAATCATAATCCATCTCTGCCTGCTGGGTGATCATTTTAAAACAATTTGGCAATGCACCTTCAAATAAGAGTGGCCCAAGATCAGTGAGGAGTCTTACCCTCTTAGTATATCATATTCTGTACAGAAGGCACAAAAATGGTAGAAAGAAAAAGTAGAAAACAAGCACCCTTGTATCTAATGTCACATTCTCCTTTTTCTCCCAACCTACCACCCTCCAAATAATGGAAAATAGTGTTAAAATCATAATGTGCAAACTATTGAGATGTTATCTGAAAAAAACAGGATCATCTACTTGGACCAGGAAACTTTCCCTTCTCCCCAAGCATTACTGGTAAGAGCAAGGGGTACCATGGTCTAGTGATTCCACATGGACTGACAGCCAAACTTTAATACTAACACATGAGGTGGCACTGATATGCTCTGTCTGTCAAAACTTTAGTTGAGCTGCAGCTGCTTAGTGTTTTTACTGATGGCGAAAGTATTTTTATGAATTTTAGTAACAGGCATTTTTACCCTCATTTTTTAATTGACATTCACTAAATTTATTGATAGTTGGAAGATGGAAAAGCTGCACTGGGTAGATTGTGACTAAGTCAGTAACCGCAAACTTGGGAGTTTTTTGTTGTTATAGACACCTTATGTGACATTGAAAAAATCATGCAATCTCTACCTTGGTTTTATCCCTATAATACATGTATTTTTTCTCCCTTTTATGTTGCATTTTTAGGTATTAAGCTCCTTGGGGATGGAACACTCAACATTAATGTATATGATGCCTGGCATGATGGGGTTCTGATCTCTACTGGGGTCTCTAGTCATATACTGAACCAGAGACTATAAAAAGAAATTTTGAGAGAGGGAGCCAGTGAAAACTTAAAAGCAATTCTCTAAGGTCCCTGACAGATGTTAAAGTAAAGGCATGATGGGATCTGATGTGGGGGCATGATGAGATCTGATGCAGAATCCCAACAATCACACTTACTGCTATGCCACATGGATGAATGAACATGTGGTCAGGTCATTACTTAAGACATGATTAATCAGTTAATCATGTACTAAGTGTAACCTCTGTCAGGGGCCTAACACCTACCCTAGGTTCCCCTCCACATCTTTGTACATGTGCTCTACACCAGTTGTTAATGACAGAGGTGTTTTATTGCAATAAATGTAAAATTAAATGCTGGTTACTTATTTCCAAGGTCTGTTCTGGGAAGTGCACAGGCTGTTCACTGTAATGGCAAAGAACCTATGATTTTTAAAGTGAATGTCAAATGAATCAATTACCTGCTAGTTTCACTTTTTATTTTGTCACTTTTTCATATAAAAAGATTCTTCTAATCGTATGCATTCATAGACTGAAAATCTCAGTCAATAAATGTTTTTATTGACTTCTACAGAGTTCAATAGTTGGTTAAAATTAAAGTGGCTGGATTAAGGGAAGGCTCCAAGAAGTGATTGTGAGCACTATAAAATGGGTAGATAAATGTTTGTGAGCTCTAAAGTGCTAATGGAAAAATACTGAGATTTAGTCTGCTGTGCCCTGAATCTCCTAATGCTGTAGGGGATGATTCTCTTATCTCTCTACTCCACCCTGCTTTTTTTTGTCCAATGGATAAGGATTTTCAATTTGATATATTTCCCCCTGCCATTAACCCTTTTGGTGGAAGTGAATTTGTCATATGTGACAGTTTATGGGGGCTTGAGCAGTAAATTCTGAAGATATTAATCTACAGACAGCTTTGGAACTAGAGAGCTAAAGGAGAAACTCTCAAATAAGACTTCTCCAGGCAAAGTACTGATCTGGGATAAGCCCCACAAACCAGCAAGGTAACTGGTAATTCCCAGTATACAGTAACATGAGGAGTGGATCAGTTTCTTGCACAGCATTGTTTCCCTGGGCTATTTGTCATTCTCTGCCAGCAGAGACTGGGAAGTCTAGCATGAGCTGAGAGGATGATTTATTGAGGAATCCAGTGGCACTGTTCAGACAGTGGTAGCTGTAAGGCTTCAAGGTAGTTGAGCCTTGGAAGGAAGCAAGAACAAGCAGAGACAATTTCCCCTGCCCTCCAACTTCCAAACACATGTACATGCTCTTGCAGGAAATAGTGGCAGTGGTTGACAGAGCAACCATTATTGAAGTTTCAAGATTGCTATAACCCCATGGCTTCTGTCCTTATACTGTAATATGTCAGGGTCCCGAGGTGGCTGTGATGCCCCCGGTGGCTCTGTGACTGTGCCCCACTCTGCCCCTAGGGCACCCTCCTGCCTCACCTTGATGTTACTTATCATATATAGGAGGCTGCCCACAAACCTTTGCTAGGCATCAGTCCCACTGGACCCCATCAGTCTCTGTCTGTACCCAGGCCCCTCGCTGGGCTTCACTCTAACCTGCTGTGCCCGGCACAGCACCCAAAGCCTTAAGGGCCAATTGTGTGGCTCCAAATCCTTCCTTTTACCATGCCTCACGGGGGTTACAAAGATATTGCTCTATCTGTTGGGGCTTCAGCCTCCCTGGCCTCTGCACCTTTAATCTAACTAGGCCTTCTAGCCTGGGCCCACTGAACTGGACCTGGCTGTGAGGCTCTAGCTCTGTTTGTCCCTTCTGTCACCAGGCCCCTTGGCCCTGTCTGCTGGGCCCCAGCGGCCTGTGTGGCTGTGCCTTCTTTCTCTGCCCGCTCTGGGCTCAATAACTGCTTGGTCTTTGAGCCTGCCTCTGGCAGGGTTCAAGGCAGTCGAGTGCCCCCTGGGCACTATCGAGGCCTCCATACCTCCCCTTCCAGCCTCATCCCAAACCACTGATAGAAACAGTAACATAAATCATAAGCCCCTGGCTGTAACATAAATGACAACAATGAAAGCAGCCCTCTACCCCTTTAAAAGGGCAAACCTCGTTCCTTCCCTTGTGCTGGTGTACCTCCCAGCACAGGCTCCTTGTAAGCTCCCCGAGCCTTAGCATTCCTACAGACAGCAAAACGGTCTGACCATTGTCCTTGGGTACTTCTCCTGGGCAGGAGCTCCTGACCCTGCAGCAAGCAGCACTAAACTGACTTGCAAGCCCAAGCCCCAGGTTTATATGCATCCAGGGCCCTGCCTACCTCTGGTTGGCTGACTGTCTGCAGGTGCCTGCTGACTGCCTCATTTTGCCCTACAGTGCTCTCTGGCTGAGCTGCCTTTATCTTAAAGTAACAGAGAGCCCAGGGCTCTCTCACAATTACCACAAGGAGTGTAGTGGTTGCATCTTCGTAGTTGCAGATTCATCAGAAACACCTTCCTTCCCCTACCCCCTCAGAAGCAGCCTTCATGAATCATTGCTTTGCACCACAAGGTGAGGAATCTAGATATCTTTTCTGCTAAAGAAGAGAGACATCATTTTCTCTGGAGTTTGCCTCACACTGGCTAGCACACTGTTCCCACATTCGCAGTGACAAAAGAGTAACAAGCCAGGAGGCAACTCCCCCTCCCCCCTGTCCCCTGTCCCCAGGGCAGGAGCAGCACAAGAGTCAATGGAAATAGTCTTAGGCTGCACCTCCCCAATATAAATGACATGCTATTATGGGATGTTGGGTAGCCAACAGTACTAAATGCTACAGAAGTTAAACTGCTTCTCAGTAGCCTGAAGCAAGGCTGTTGTAACTTAAGATATTGCCGTACCTTCTGTACAGTATCTGTTGGGAGATGCGTCTCAGAATCTAATCCAATATTACCTCTGCCATGCTGAGTTAAGATAGTTTTGCTGCCTCCTTTAATCATACTGGGAAATATTAAATCGATACCAAGATGTACAATTTCCACAGCATGAGGTCACCAAGATTTGGTCTTGGTATGTGTGTTAGATGCATAAAACTACCTGCAAACAATATAGAACAGCATTGTAAGTTGCAAGACATCAGTTCTTCATTGTGTGGGACAGGGAGCAACCTCCATGGGCCCAGATCACAGTGCCGACCTACCCACCTGTCTAGGGCCATCTGCCTAGTCTCATCTGCCATGCCTTGCTGTTATATTACTTGTTGTAATAATGTGTGAGGCTTCCCATTTTAATGCCCCAATGCCAAGGGGTTTACACACAGCTCCAACCTTTCCTTACCGTGTCCCATGCCTCACAGACGGCATCCATATTGCACAGTGCCTCACCATGATGTGTGCTGCAGGGTCTCACCGGGACTCTCACTCCCCCCTGGAGTTCGCTGTCACAGTGCTGCTACACTCTGCACAGAACTACCCACTATGATTTCCCCTGGCCTCTTATGGGCCACCCTTGGCCTTTGGCTCTGCTTGTCCTGGAAGCATCAGTCATGTGCTGCACATCCTCTCGCTAAGGCTCAGATCTGCCTTTGGCCCTTAACTCTCCTCCGCCCCCTCACTGGGGCTATATCTCCACCCTCTCATTGGGACAACAATTTACTACCTTCACTGGGGCTTTCTTCCCACAACAACTCTTGTGCAGCCCTTCAGGTGACCCCCTGCAACCTTACTCTGCACTGCTGCCTCCTCACTGGGGCCAACAGACCCCCATGGGCTCAGGTGCCTCTCAGTAGGCATACCTGGCCCCACTGTCTGCTCTATGGCCCACTGGGTAGTGGGGGCTGGGGTTATAAGGCACCCCTACCCACCTTTCACTGGGGAGGCAACTGGCCAGGCATTTCTGGGGAGCTACCCCATTATGAGTAGCCCCACCAGGACATCCTTCCCCAGCAGGGTGTAGTTTTTGGTCATACCCAGGACCAGGAGCCTCCTGCCATCCCCATAGCTCCTACCCTCCATAGTACCTTACCTCCAAGGTACTCCTGAGCAGCTGCTCAGCCAGGTGGCATCTCTCCAGCTGCTAGCAGTAGATTGCTGGGTCAGCCCTGAGAGCCTGGATCTAAATGGAGGCTGATCAGCCCCTCCTCCAATCCCAGGGATCTCCTGCAATCATGTGACTGGCTCGTTACTCCAGCTCACACCTGCCGGCTGTCCTGATGTCTGCTCTGGCCCTTAAAGTGACAGGCACCCAAAGGTGCTCCATCACAGTGTGCCTGTGACTGTGCCTATGCTAAGAAGAGATGCCTGGCTAACGTGTTTAAAATCCTAAGGTAAACAAGCAAAGTTATAGTGTTAACATGTTAGTACTGACTGCAACGAGGTGGAGCAATTGAAATAAGGGAATTTGAGACATACTGGACTTTTAATAAAGCTAACAATCTAATAAAGCTAACTTAATATAATATAATAGGCCAAGTGACATGGGTAGCCACTGTGTGTAGCGTATAGCAGATCAGGAAGAGAATGAACAGCACAGTGGCAGACAGGGCAGGAAGCAGAAAGCAGAGAAGGAGTTTGTGCAGGGAAAGGGGATCCAAGTAGCACTTGTGGAAGATGCAGAGCTAATTTGTGGCACACATGCCAATAAGATTGGCCCCCACTGTACTAAAATATTAGCTGATAAATACTGCATTTTTTTTATTCCACTACTGGTATGGTGTCTTGGTCGTATTTTAAACAAACATGCAAAACTGTTGTCACTAGGACTATTATGGGACTGCATGTGCGCTTGAAGTTGAGCATATAACTAGTTGTTTATGCATGTGGGCTGCAGGAGGGTGGGGCTTTGTCTGTACTGCATAGCTGCCAGGTGGCATTGTGGGGAGGCTGGCACATGCCATGACCAGGCATCAGGGAGAAGCGATGTCAGCAGCAATGGGTCAGAAGCACCAGCCCATCTCAGACCAGAGCCAGGTTAATCTGGCCTGCCAGCTTGTGCCACTGTAAAACAAACTGGTTTGAAAACAAAATTGACTGAAAAATTAACAAAGGTATCAAACTTGATACACAAGTCAGATTTCTGAAGTGAGCTCATTTAAATACCTGAGTTCAATTTGACAAAAGAATCTAAATAACTTTGAAATCAATGGCACTTGTGCTCCTGGCTGTAAATTACAGCCAAGTCAAAGCACTTAAGTTTTCTTGACTTGGTATCATAGGATCATAGGACAAAAAGAGCTGGAAGAGACTTCACAAGGTCATCAACTAGACTACACAAGGTCATAGACTAGACCTTGCTCAAGATCAACCCTCTGCTCAAGGCAGAAGCATCCCTGACTAAATCATCCCAGCCAAGTGTCCGCAGGACACAAATATGACTTGTGGCAGCAAACTATTGACTGTGGTATTGGTAGCAAACATGGCACAGTCTGTTTGTTTTGTCAGTTCTGTGTTGTGGTAATCACTGTAAGAGTGAAACCCACAGCCCCATCATTATTTTAGCATAGATTAACATTTAAAATGATGGTGTTTTCCCTAGAAAAAAGTAAGATTTGAGATTCTACTGACAACTAGAGAAACAAAGAAATGAGTGAAAAATATCCACTCAAGAGTTTTCTCTTTATAGTTTAACAGGTAATAACTAGTAACATCCAATTCAGATTTTAAATACTGGCTTCAAAAACTGGTTGTTATGCATTCTGGGTCAAAATGAATTAAAGAGGGTAGACTGAAGAGAGATAGAAGAGAGTTGATGTTTTGCAGTCAGACAGAGGTGCCTGACCAGGGGCTTTTGTCAAAAGTATTGTCTAGGTGCTGTTGACAAATGGTTTCATAAAACAATCAAATTGCACTAACAAAATATTAGATTCTATATCACTCATGTCTGTTCCAAACAAAAAACTGACACACAAAAATCTACTAGTTGTGTCAAAAGCAAGTGAATCTTGCAGAGGAAGTTGAAATATCTGGCTCCTCTCTTACAGAGAATATTCTCAGGATTGTAACTATTTTTACCAATATAGGTATACCAGTAGAAGACCTAGTGTGGATGCAGTTACACTGGTATAAAGGTGCCTTATTTTGTGGGAATTACTATACTGATATATGCCTCTTTATACATGTAAACTGTCCCACTAGAAGGTTGTGCTGCTTTTAGCTAGCATGATTAATGAAATACAGCTTTCCAGTGCAGATAAAGCCTTGTCTGACTCCATATAGACTGACACCAACCAAGCTGAGCTGTAACAAACTATTTCCAGTGTCAAGGTCATCTAGTCCAACCCACTTTTCAAGGCACCAGCATCCCTGACTAAATCATCCCAGCCAAGTGTCTATGCAACCTGTTCTTCAAAATTTCCAAACACAGATTCCACAGCTTCTCAAGGTAGGCTATTCCAATGTTTGACCACCCTCCTAATCTTCAATTTAAACCCACGCTCCCTCCTTGCCACCTAAGTGTGCCAGCCCAGGGCGGGCATCTGGCCATGCCCTGACCACTCCACTTGAGCAGCGAGAGGGGAAAAGCCTGGCAGGGGCTGCTGAGCTCCTGCCAAAACTGAACCCAGCTGGGGTCCCATGCAGGCGGGGGAGGGGATTTAATCCCTCCTCTCTTCCTCTCCCCTCCCCTCCACCTCAGCATGCTCATCCAGGCCAGTGTCTGCCCCCACCCCCCTGGCTGCAGCAGGGAGCAGAGGAAAAGCCTGGCAGGGCTGCTTTCCCCTCCTTCCCAGGGACACCCTGGCTGGGGTCTATGCAGGCCAAGGTGGGAGTTTAACCCCACCACCATCATCATACTGAGCAGGCCTGCTGGGGCCTGGGCTTGGCTACACTGCCCACCTCAGCTCAAGGAGGGAGGGGGCGAAAATCTGGAGGGCTTCTCTTTCAGCTTCCCTCCAGCCTTCTGGCCACTGCCAAAGGGAAGGGAGATCTTGCTGTAGTGCCCCCCAGCTTCTAGCCTGAGCCACTGCAGGCATGTGGCTGCATTTCCAGAATCAAAAATGAATGTCTGTCCACTTGCTTCTTGGTTCAATCTACACAGTTTAGACAAACCTGCAAAGATTGAATCAATTCAGCTTTGGGTTTTTGACTGTCTGTACTTAGCCTTAAAGTTGCTCAATGGGTGAATTTAGTTCATTTGATCACTTACATCTCCTCCTAAATTTCACATACGTGGAAAGGATGAAGCTAAATTTTCAAGTGATTAGCACCTAGTGATGATCTAGGGCTTTTAGGGGAGGGAAAGAAAATACACATAAACCAGTATAAGTGATTAGAAAGCAGTTTAAATCTGTAACACAACAGAAGTTCAGTTTGCATAAACTGCCTTCAAAATGGGCAAAACCAAATTAAGGTAAACCTGGATGGCTGTAGTATCAGACTTAACTAGTTAAATCATTTTATTGAACTTCCGTCCCAGATCCCCTCCAGATTCAAGCTAACATACAGTCTCCCAGCATCCCAAGATGCTTTGCACTTCCCCCACAACCCACCACCCTCCCCACCCTTTGCAGGGTGGGCAGGCTAGCCTTGGCCCAGCAGAGCAGGGAGGCATGCTCTAGTGCCCCCCAGCTTCTGACCTGATCCACTGCAGGCATGTGGCTGCATTTCTGGAATCCAAAGTGAATGTCTGTTCACTTACTTACCAGTTCAATCTACCCAACTTAGACTAACCTGCAAAGATTGAATCTATTCAGCCTTGGGCTTTTTGATTGTCTGTACCTAGCCTTAAAGAGTAGAGCTTCTATTTATATCCCAGGTTGACTGAAGTCAATAGGAAGATGCTCAGTGACTTAACTGGACTTGTATCAGGCTATGAAAATTCAAGAGAACAGCAAAGCCTTTTGGTGCAACAGCAACAGCCAATTCAAATAGGAATACTGGAAAAATTAGCAGTATTTGGCCACTTATCAATAATCTTTATTGTATGAATCTGTACTGTATGAGCCAATTGTATAAATGGAGGTAGGGTGGAGAAGCATGCATAAAATTAGTAAGGAGCACAAAGGAAAGCTTTATCCTGACTAATCTGAAAGAACTATTCCTACATCAAAAAGATTCTGAAATGAGAGTTCTCCCACCCTACCATCTTCTTTCCTTTCAGCCTGGTGGCTCTTGGTTTCCTCCTATTGTTGTTTAGTGCCAACAAGAACTTTCTGCATAGTTTTAAGCACAGCAGAAATGCTGAGGTATAGGAAGTCAGATATATCCCTACAAGGTTTTAGTTATAATAGAAGATCCCAGATCTGCCAGTTTTTCAAAAGGATCCTCACTTAATTATCTGAGCATTTTTTTTATCAGCTTCCTGAACCCCTTTGCTAGTGAGGATAGCTCAGTAACTGAAGCAATTAGGTGGGCCAAGTGCCTGAAAACACTGATTTTTCAGTCCTCTCAAACTGTATAATGGGCTATCTCTAGCTCCTTCCCTCTTTCCAACTATGTAATACAGCATAGAGCATGAATCTGTGCCCATATAACTGGGACAAGTTGGTGATTAGTGTGTAATGATCACTTAAAATTGGCAGTTAGTGAATCCCTCAACATCCTACTTCATCTAGGGACCTTTACCAGGTGGTAGGAGTTGGAGCAGCCAGTAGACTGCTCCTACAGTTCAGTTCCAGTGTCCACATAGGAGACAGAATAGTAATAATTGGTTCCCTAATAGGAGACCACCTGCTTCCCAGAGCATAAACTCTGCCAAGCCAAGAATCTGTCCCACCTTGAGTTCTTAATACTGCCAAGTTAGCTGCCTGACCCTTAAATAGGGTATCTTTTTCAAGTTTATGATATAGTCTTAAAAATGGACAGGCAAGCTCAAAACAGAGCCTAGAAGAGAATATCTGACAGTTGTCATTTAACAAGCCCAGTATGCCAAAATGTGGTCACAGTCCAAATGCTTGAAATAAGACTTTAATTTAAATGTAATGAGATTCTTGTATGCTAATTAAATACAAATTGGTGATTAGAAATATATTCAGGTTTAACAATTGTGTTGCAAGATATGCATTTATGACAGAGTTCTTGAATTGATGACATTCTTAATCGATTGCTTCACGTTCAGTAACAAAAACAGATTTAATCTAAATGAAATGCAGAATTGAGTCTATTTAGAATCCTTCAGTTTAGCTGCTTTCCAAAAATGTTTATCAGAATTTCCCATGCTCCTGATATTTTGAACACTATTAACTCTTTGGGTTTTCTTAGAAAGAGGCCCCAGAAAAAGCACTTTTGGTGATTAATTTGATCAAATGGTTCAGGGAGGATTTTTTTCTCCTTTCACCTCCACATCTGTGATAGATAAAATTGTGGGAGGAAAGTGATGCTTAATTAACCCTGTAATTCTTACATTTTTGCTAATTAGCATATAAATTAGGATTTCTTCTGGATTACGTGCCTAGTGCTGGTGTCTGCTCCATGCAATTTATTCTTCTCATGCTGAAGATAGTGCTACTTGCTCAAATGGACTGATCATATTAATATTAAAATTATACTAGCTTTCCTTTCTGCTAGTAACATCCAACAACACTTCGTACAAGACCTATTTGGAATTCGTCCTGCTAAAGAGCCCCTACGGAGTCTACCTTTTACCTGGGGAATGCAAAGGTCTTGGGATTTATATGGATTAGTTTCAGAGCTTACTAAGAATTATGTAATTTATTTTAAATGTTTTACTAAAGCATTTAGTATTTAAATGCTTTACTAAAGCACATAGGGGCCAGAGTCCTATTGGAGTCAATAGGATTTAAATGTGCTCTTAAGAGGCTCACTGCTGCTGAGAGAGATGTCACTTCCTTAAGACTATGAGCCATCCCCCTAGCTCCATTCCAGCACCCCACTTAGCCCTGGCACCTGGGGCTTGTGTCCTGCTTGCCCACCCATTATTATGCTACTGCTGAATTTATAACTCCAAATAAAATGGACAATCTTCAAACCTAAAAAGGGAAATGAGTACTGGTCACAGAAAGGTGGTGACGACTGGCTAAAGGAATGCCTGACACTTTTTAACAGAGAGATTCTTGAAGCAATGGCATTTGAGGATGTCTCAGTGAGGCAGTGGGGAATGGAGGTGGGGAGCTAAGGTTACATGAAAAATAACAGACGTGTCTCCTTACAATAGAAGTGAAGAGGGATTTTTAGCATGAGGCAATAGGCATTTTGTCATAATTCATGATAGCTAAGTTCACAATCAGTGGAACAGATTCCCCTTTTGGGAAAACTTTCTGAGAGTTAACAAAGTCTAAAGAGCACTTTTTGTTCCAGGGGACTGAAGCATCTGTTCAATATCAATAGAGCTATTAAACACACACAGCAGTGACAAAGACTATGGTGCTATGGAAAAAAAAACAACTTCGATCCATCTTTCTATTTTAATGCAAGATCCCTTTTCATGGATGACTTGAGACCATGATGGTGGGGAAGAAGTGCTTTTTGGACCCCAGGTAAAGACATGTGCCAGGTTCACTAGAGTTCAAACTGCATGGTGCAATTACAGAGAGGCCATTCAGCATGTAGACAGTATCAAGCTTGCTGGCACCCTGAGGAATAGTAGCAGGGAGTGACTGCAACTGCTGCCATAAAGAAAACTCTTTCCAAATATTTGGGCTAGGTGGTAGCAAGAAGAAAGAGAAATGCAAGGAATTTACTGGAAAGATCAGGGGATGGGGACCACTGAGGAAAAGGGGAGAACAGAGCAGTTAGAAGATGAAGAAAACAAACCAATAAAAAAAGGAAAAAGCAGCCACACAGTAAAACAAAAAAATTGAGTATAGGTTTGAGGGAGAAAAAAGGATACACATTCCATGGCTATATATTCTGCTGTGGCTTTTCTTGAAGCCTTTTGACTTAGGTACATTCTCCAGTTTTAGGATACACACTTGTAGCAGTTATTGGTATATATATCACCAGTCTTTGCATGTAGCTAAGATGGGAGGAAGGAAGAGCAGCAGACTTGCTACTTAAATAGCAAGCCCTTGAATAAGATGGTGCATGTCTTTCAGCATATCATTCTACAACCAGGGAGACGTGATTCTAAACTTGACCAATGGTCACAATAAAAAAAGACACCTGCTCAACTCTATAGTGAATCTGTAGCACTAGTTTCAGGGAAAGGATTTAAACATCCAGAAGGAAAAAAAGTCCAATCTACTCCAAAAGGACTCCTGTGTGAAGTTCAACCTAAGGTCAGATATCTAGGGTGGTAGAGTCACCAAAGCCAAAACTGCTCTGCTTTTTTTGGACTTTAAGGGCAATTCTCAAGCTTTGAATTTGAAATGCTAAGTTGGTACATAGCCAGAGCAAAAAATAAATAGGAATTGGGGGACTTCCCAAAAAATCTTGGGTGGCGCTAAACTATAAGCCATGCACATTATGGTTTTAAAATATACATGTACTTATTTAAAGGGTATAATTGGTTTTTTTTTAGTGCAAGTGTCTGTATAAAGCAGCAGATTAATAAGATATTTTAAAAGTTTATGCTCCTGCAAACAGTACAGTGAGTGGCTGTCCACAATAGGAGACCTAAAGAATGACCTCTCAGTTTTTCTTGAATAAAATCTTATTCCCATGGGTCTAATAGCAAGATTGTCATTTCCCACCACCTCCTTTTCCCCCCTTTTTATATGCAGTGGGGACTGATAAAGCAAATTCCAGCTAAGGGAGCATTGAAGGAGTGCTATCTGCAAGATCTTTTCCATTCTCATGATTTCCATAAAATCTCTTTGGGAGCTGCTTGATGAGAGAGAGAGGCAAGAAAGGTGAAAAGTTGGAGAAATAATGGCATGTACCCATGGAGACAGGTAGGATTTTTTAAGGCAGATGTCTCTAGAGATCCAACTGGTTTAGCAAGCCATAATGGGAAAGAGGAAGGGTCCTGTATGGAAACACAGAGCTCCTGGGCCAGGTACAGACATTACACTTTTACCAGTATAAGTAATCAGGAACAGGTCTATACTCATAACAGAACAGAAGCTCAGCACACACAGGCTGGTTTAAAACAGCAGAACCCAGTCTAAGATTTGCCTTCCCCACCAAAGAGCTTACAGAAAACCACATAACTTAGACTGACTGTGCCTTGAGCTTTTTGAATGTCTGTACCTAGCCCTGATGTAAATGAAACTACTTGAATCTTTGTGGATCTAGGGCTGTGTACGTTTACGGAAAGACTGCAGTTCCTTGGGCTGAAGCTTCTCAGAGGCAGCATGAAATTGCACTGCTCCCAAAGAAGAATCTGAAATATGTTCCTCAGAATACCAGAGGTCAGTGCAGGGCCCTAGGTTCACATCTTTCCCAGCTCTTTTTGGAATCTTTTTTTCCCAAGTCCAGGGATTTGATAATGAATTTTTTTTTAGCAAACTATTGTGTAGGCACTTTTCTCCAATGAAGTTACCACCCAAGAAAGTCACTGCATCCCTAGAATTGTAAACATTCTTGTAGGCTGCAAAGCCCAAACAAGCAAATGGCTGGGTTCAGGCCCAGGACCCAGAAAAGAGAAGGCTGGGAGGTGTGATATATATTTTTCTTTAATATATAGCTATGAATCTGTGTTCTGCTCTAACTGTTCAGTCTGCCTGCAAACTGCAGAGAAGCCACAGCTCTCTACAAAGTTTCAGAGTGACAGTGAAATTACTCATGTAAAGTTTGGATCTATTCTAAGCTAACTCACCTGCAACTTTGTTCCAGGACTGATATGTAATGCTACCTCTTAAGTATCTCAGCCTAGCATCACTATCAGATTTCCAGGAAACAGCTCTGCTCTGCTCTGCCCCGGTCTTGATTTCTTTGATAAATATGTCTGTTGTTTAAATAGTTCACTCTATCCAGAACTCTTAAGGGAAAAAAAAAACCTAAAACCCACAGGCATTTAGTCTAAAAATTTGCTTTCTCAGAATTTAAGACTATTTGTTATAGCAAGTGTTGCCAACTTACACAATGTGTTTTTGCAGAAATACTACATATTCTCTTTTGTCTATAGTCAAATTACCTGGGTAAAATGCTGTGCTAAATACTGTGCTGAGGGGCAGGGTAAATTAGCCAAGGCAGAGAACCATGTTAAAGCACTTGGGTATGTTTACATGCCACTGATTTGTGTAGTATAGATATAATGAAAGTGTCTGCCTCAAAGCTTACAATCTAAACACTATATGTAAAGATGGTTTCAGGATACATCTACATTATTTCTCAGCTTTTACAAGCTAACATGAGTTCCAAAATATGATAGGAATTCAAATGCTAATGCACAGATGGAGGTAATTTGCTAGTAGCTGTCCATTTTCCAAACAAAGTGTAAGCGCAAGCTCACATTCCTGTGTTGCGTCCAGGTGAAATGTTTGTAATACTTTTAGCACGCAGATTCTTAGAAGCATTTATGACTTATTTCGTGGCTTCACCGCACAATTTCTAAACTGAAAGGCCAAATATATTTTCTCACTTTCCAGCAATGAGGAGATACAGCCGTTGTTTGCATTAATGGTGTGGCTTTATGAGTTAAGGGATTTCATGCACACAGTTCCGTGACTAAAAGAAGCCTCTCTTGTCTATTCTTAGTAACTTACCATGACATGTGTCTAGTTTCAGAACCACATATTTCCAGACGGGATGATTAAATTAAACTCAAAGTCTTGACATCTTGCAACAAAGATTTTTCTTTCAGCTTGTCTATGCTATAACAACCAAAAAGAAACCATACAACAATACTGGAAAGTTGAAACTGAAGGTACTGATATCAGCTGAAAATGTTGGGGGGGTTTTCCTATTGTACCCATGGAATAGCAGCCTTTTCTAAAGCATCACTTATGAGCAGATTAACTCCGGATGACAGTGTACCAATTTGATGAAAACTTTGTCTAGAAAATCATACTGCTTTTGCTTTAACAAAAATGAAATGGGTTTCTAGACAAATGTTCAACACCAGTATTTGTATTTACTTTTTCATAACTGATCAAAAGCCAAGCTGAGAAGCATGCAGAAACTGCAGGTAATCCATGTATCATACTTCTCATGGTCCCACGACACACAAACTGGAGAAAAATGGACGTGATAAAATTACTACTATCATTGGCTGAATAACTACAAGCAAAGGGTAATGATAAATGGATTAAGAGTTTGAGAGTATCAAATGAGGCCTGTTCTGGGTCCAGTGTTGTAACACTTTTTATTCATGACTTGGATACAGGAATAGAGTTTGCCAGTCAAACTTACAGATGACCCAAAACTGGGATGGCTTGCAAACAGTTTAGAGGATAGGATTAGATTCCAAAATGATCTGGAAAAATTAAAGAAATGAGCTGTAGTCAGAATGAATTTCAACAAATACAAATGTACTGTACTACACCTATGAAGTGACAGAAGTAATTTGGAGATTCTCCCTTAGTTTGAAGGTTACAGAGATTGTCCCTCGGGTCAACTAGTTATAGCCGGACAAAAGATCTGCAGAGGTTGTCTACCGCTCCTCAATTAAAGTTTGTTTAGTTCTTCTCATTTGTGTATGCCAATATTTACTGAGCACAGTGATTGCTGCAACCTAGGGGCAAAAATATGCACAAATACAAAATGGGGAATTAACTAGGAAGAAGTATGGCTAGAAAGGATTTAGGGACTATGATGGATCACAAACTCAATATGAGTCAGCAATGTGATGTTAAGTGTTTAAAAGAAAAATGCAATTTGGGAGTTGCATTAACAGAAAAATGTAATGCGAACCAGGGAAGGTAATGGGTACCTCATTGCTGGGTAAGCTTCAGCTGTAATATTGTATATAGTCTGGGCTCCTCATTTGAGGAAGGAAGTAGAGAAATTGGAGAGGATTCAGAGGCAAACAACGGAGATGAAAAAGGGACTGGAATGAAGAAAGGTTGACAGAACTGGGTGTGTTTAGTTTGAAGAAAAGGAGATTAAAATATTTGAAAGGTGGCAAAGAAAAAGAAAAGCTGTTCTCCCTTACCACAGACGGCAGGACACAAGGCAACAGTTATAAACTGCAGCACAGCAGATGGGTTTAAATCTCAGGAAAAAAATTCTTAACTAAGAACAATAACATGATGGAATAATGTTACTGTCCTCAGTGGTGGCAAATGACAGAACAAGGAGCAATGGCCTCAAGCGGCAGCAAGGGAAGTTTAGGTCAGATATTAGGAAAAAAATCTTTCTCACTAGGAAGGTAGTAAAACACTGGAACACACTACCCAGAGAGGTTGTGGGCTCCATCCTTGGAGGTTTTTAAGACCTGGCTAGACAAAGTCTTGGCTGTGATGATCTAGTTGGGGGTGATCCTGCTTTGAGCAGGGGGGTAGACTAGATCAGTGTTTCTCAACCTGTGGGTTGCAACTCAAAAGTGGGTTGCAAGAACATATCAAAGGGTCACAAACAAACTTTAAAAATGCTTGGGGCTGGGGGGAAGCAGGAGGGGGCCAGCAGGCGGCACCACCTGCAAGTGTGCTTGTGCACAGATGCACATGGCATCCAGGCAGTGGTGGAGAGCAGCTCCTGCAGCTCCCTGTAGGTGAGTGTTGTGGGGTGGGGGTACATGCCCCCTCCCCTATTTCTGTATCCACGGATGACACAGAGCTACAGCCTAGCCGGACTAGCACGGGCAGGATCAACCTCCACAGCCCAGCAGGCAGGACCCTATGTGGGAGGGCAGAGGCAGGCAGTGAGACTTGTTGCTGCCACCACAGTCAGTACCCTCATGCCAGCTGTGCTGCCAGCAGCATGAGGAGTAACAAGGGGGCTGGGAGGGACACTGCCCTCACCTTCTCTTCCCACCAGCCAATTGCATGCCAGGCCATATCTCTACCCCACCTCCATGGCCCAGCCGCTGCTGCAACTCCCCTCAGGCTGCGATTCTTCCATAAAAGGGACATAAGGTGATGAGCAGCACAGGCAGCCTGAGGGAAGTGGCAACTCCTGCCAGTCTGACCAGGCCACAGCCCCATGCCTGCAGTGGGTGCAGAAATCAGGGGAGGCACATGCATACCCATCCCCTGGCCCACACACTGGGGGACTAGGGACAGGGGGCAGCAGGGTGGGAGTAAGGGGCACTGGCTTGGCTGGGGAATGGGGGCTATGGGTTGGGAGTGAGGGGCACTGGCAGGGCCAGGGGGTGCAGGTCAGGAGTGAGGGGGGCCTCAAGTACAAAAAGGTTCAGAACCACTGGACTAGATGACCTCCTGAGGTCATCCTCCAACCCTAATTTTCATGAGTCTATGATTCTATGAATAAGCTTCCTGGGGCAATTATAGCATCTTTCACTGGAGGTTTTCAAGAAGGTGCTGGAGAGGCATCTATCAGGATGGTTTAGGTATAGTGCATTCTCCAGTAGGGTGGCCTTTGTGCAATGGATGTTCCTTTTAATATCCCTCAAAAAGATCACCCCAAATCATCCTTGGAAAAATAGCAGGTGACATCCTCACAGAGGGTGCTTGGATTTAGTAAGTTAGTTTCCTGAGGTTTGCTTGGCTGCACTGAGCTGCAACTGTCTTGGCCAAGAGTCTCGGATCCTGTAAGGAGGTGAGACAACTGGGGCATGGAAACTGGGCTTTGAATGCTGAGAGTAGACAGAGTGCAAGGAAGGATACTGGAGCTGGAACTAATCAGATGTGGAGAGAGGAGGGGAACCTAGAGGATACATTTGGGGCAAAAGAGGCTGGACGATGAGACAAAGACTCTGTGGGCAAGATTGTGTTTCTCCTCTCCTGACACTCGTATTGTGATTGTGAACCTTGATACATATGATGGCTACTACTGACCGTCTCGGGCGGCCGGAGCCGACCCGAGGATCACTAGTTTAATCAGACGTCAGGTGGGCCGGCAATGGAGAGGCGAGACAGCTTATTGGTTTTAAAAGATTGCTTTTATTTACACCGCGTGGAATGGCAGCGCAGGCTTCAAGGTAGCTTGCTTGCGTTGTCGCGGATAGCAAAATGAGTTACGGGTAAACGAGCTTTTGAACGAAAAGGAACCTGCAGGATAGCGGGATACGTCAAAAGGACCTGGTGACGGGGAGATATCGGTGGGTGATCAGTCCGCCAAGTTTCCTCGATTGCGCTATAGAGTTCTCCGTGGTTACTCTGCTGCGTGCTCAGAGGTCTCCGACTTGGGCGGAAGTTGCATGAACTTTTATATGTCCAGAGTAGCCAATAACGGACTGAATACTAATGAGGCGGAACGTGACCAAATTTGAAAGTAACTGCGGTTATTCAGGGCAGTTCTATTGCGACAGGGGCACTCAACTCATTTGGTTATGACACTGACATAGAACATAGAGTAAGCCCTTTAGCTGATGAAAGCAGGTTTAGGTCTTCTGAACTAGTGACTCCAGGACAGAAATTAATGTATCGGTGGAACTGCCCACATGAAAATACCTAGGTAAAGGCTAATAGGACAGCTAGCAACTTGAATGTGTTTATACTACTTGACTACCTTGTCTTCCACCTACAATATATCCATGGTCCTCCATGGGCCAGATCCCTTTCTGCTACAGCTTTTAGTCCATGGCTAAGAATAAATGATTCATAGTGATTTTGATTGGCAGCAGTTTGAGTGTCTTAGTTTTTAGGTTCCTAACTAGAGACTGCACAACTGAAAATAGCTGGTGCAAAAAGGTATCTGTTTTCAGCCAGTAGAGGATCTAACCTATGAGTTTAGGTGTAGTACTGTAATAGAAGGTGTCTTAGGTGGGGTTTATGTCGGGTGACATACTTTCTGTCTGGCACAGGGCCCCTCCCCTCAACTGGCCTGCCACGACTTGGTGTTATTGAATGAAAGGGAGGGGTTCAGTGGAGATCCTCTTTCTGGGGGACCCTGGGGACGGTAATACTCACTGTCTGGGCGCGATGTTCCGCAGGTCTCCGCCTCCCCTGCACCCCATCCACTCACCAACCGGATGGGTGCCACCTGCGTGGTTCGACCGTGCTCAGTTGACCCCTTTTGCCAGGGGGACCAGCATCGCTGTGGGTCCTGGTGGGCTAGCCTGACTGCCCCGATGGCTAGCATCTCTGCTTTGGATGCTGATGAGCTAGGCTTCCATAGGCTGGCATCCTCCTTGCCGCCTCTGGACGGGACGCCTGTAATTTGCTCTTTACCCCCAAAAAAGAGACCGCTGAAGAGGAGAGAGAGGGGCATGGGACTGCCTCCTCCCTCCCAGCCTACTACAAGGGTTCAGCTTCCCCTGCTCTGGATGCTGGCACTGAGCCAGCTGCACTGCTCCTGCTCCTCACAAGAGCCTCAGCACGCCTAGCATGCTTCACACCAGTGTGCTCCCTCACTCCTCTCTCCCCGGGTCCTGGTGGGGCTTTTAAATCTTCCCGTGGTGGCTGTTCTGGCTGCCACGATTGGCTCAGCTTTTCCTCGCCCAGGGAACAGCTGATTAAACAGCCAGCATAACACCAACTCGTGTGGCCGCAGCTCCTGCTCCAGCTCCGGCTCTGGCTGTGCCCCTGGAGGTGAGTTTCCCCAGTGGCGGGGGGCTGCTTGTGTGGCTTGAGGCCCGCAGGGACTGCCCCCATTCCTCCAGGAGCTGTGGGTGCATCTCGCCGCCACAAGTACCTTCACAGATGAGGATAAAATGAAGGGACATACTCCAGAAACTGTGTGATCATCTTTAAGAGAAAAGAGATTCCCAGTTTAATACTATAGCCTGGGTAAGTAGGTTAAAAAATAACACGCTAAATCTCTTGCCACATCCCTGTTTTGATTCTTAATAATATAATTTTCCATATAGTCAGCACATTCAGAGGAATTCAATTAAGTGCTAGGGCTTGAGGTATCTATTACCACAGACAACTTTGATCTGCTGAGACTCCTTTTGAGTTTATTAAGGTGCTGCAGGAAGATTTATGTCAAATCCACTCTGAGTGGCAAACTGAATAGACATATATGTAGTGTGTTTCTCTTCATACTGCTTAATCCAAATCTGTATTTAAATGAGCCAGTACCTAGCATTTGGTGCACAGTTATGCATTTTACATTGAGTAGCTAGGATACCACCTGCAGCAATGAGCTGTGCAGAGGATCTACAGCAATGCCAATATATATCCTGATGAAGAATGTCTTGCAATTGAAAGCTTGTCTGACTCTATCCCAGCTATGCAGTTGGTCCAATAAAAGATTATCCCCCAAAGAAATCCTTGCCTCTTGCATAATTCCTGGACTGCTGCGTCTATAGCGTCACTCTCACACAACCATAATATATAGCTGCACACATGGGCAGATCCAGGAACAGGGTGCAGTAGTTCAGTTGCACCTCTCTTTGATCCTGCTCCACCCATAATTTAAAACTAATTGCCCTAGAGAGGCAGCAACATTTCTATTCAGACAGTACTTCATGCTTATTATAAAGTACCAGATTCATGTTAATCTCTCTACCCTACATATGTTAATGATCCTCACTCCTTTTTCATAGTCTTGATTTTCCATTGATCAAGTTATCTCTAACAAATTGCAGCATTATAGAAGAAATGATATTATTACTGGTAATATCCCTCTTCTTTTTCACAGCCCTGCAGACTGTTTTTAGTTCTAGCTAAAAACCTTAACTCATGTGTAGTGACATTAACTCAAGTGAACATTAACTCAGGTGTGGAAATGACTGACAATGAAGTGTTAGATGCTTATCAAAATGCTCAAGAAGGCTAGATTTAGTTTTATGAATCTGAGTAATAGATGTCATTAGAGTTAAATGTGCTGCAAGACTAATAAAACAATATTTTGAACTATTTTTGTCTAGTTTGTTGTGTTTTTTAACTTAATATACAAGCTTGAAAATTAGTACATAATATTCCAATAAAATTATAATGGAATAATATAGCACTGAGTCCCTACCATATTAGTAAATTTTCTAGTTTCTCTTTAATTAGTGAAAAATAAGTTGTGTTATATGTGATGATGCACCACATCACCTGCACCCCGCTTTTCAAAATTGTAGCTCTACCCATGTCCACATACATGTGTAAGAATGATGACTAAGCCTTTGTGGCTTGTTTCACCTAGCCCTTTTCCTTTGCATAGCTTCAGTGGGTGCATCCAGACATACGTGGACATTTGGTTCCCTGGAGACAACTAGCAGCAGCATACCTTGCGCCGTACCTACTTGTCCCTGGGGAACACCTGTGCCGCGTGTGCTTTAGCGCATGGCAAGTTGCCCCAGGTGGGGTGGGGGAGGCTGGGGCCCGCACTGTGCGGGCCCCAGCAGCCTTACTTGAGGTCCTGGGGGCCTTCCAGGGCTGCAGCCACAGTGATTCTGCTGCATGGAGCTGGACTGGCAGTGGAGTGTGGCTCCAGGCAGCCTGGCTCCGCTTTTCAGCAGTGCATGCTGCCCAAGCATGCATTGCTCTGGGTTTTTTTCTGCATTTTTTTTTTTTACCTCTGGATATCCAGGGGTCAAAAAAAATGCAGAAAAAAAAATGGTGGCGCGCGCACTCAGACAGCACTCCCTTGCAACGCAGAGAACATCGGACTGTGTGGTATGTGGCACTGCAAATGTGATTGTGGTGCCACATACCACACGACCGTGCTCATCTAGCTGCAGCCAGTGTATAAAAGGCTACCCAAGAATAACTGTACAAAATCCTGGCCATGTGGTAACACCCACTTGGAACAAGCGAGCCAAAGTCTTTCCTAAGGAAATTTCATAGATTTCATAGACATTTGGGCTGGAAGGGACCCCAGAGGATCATCGAATCCAGCCCCCTGCCCCAGGGGCAGGAAGTCAGCAAGGATCATAGGATCCCAGCAAGATGAGCATCCAAATGTGTCTTAAAGGCGTTCAAAGTGGGTGCTTGAACCGCCTCTGGCAGCAGTCTATTCCAAACCTTGGGGGCTCGGACAGTGAAGAAGTTCTTTCGTATGTCCAGCCTGAATTGCTCGCTGTAGAGTTTGTGACCGTTCAATCATGTCATCCCTTGGGGCACTCTGGTGAACAGATGTTCCCCCAGATCCTGATGAGCACCCCTGATAAACTTATAGGTGGCTACCAGATCACCCGAGCCTGTGCTTTTCCAGGCTGAAGACCTCTGTGGCTCTCAGCCTCTCATCATAAGGTCTGTTTTCCTGACCTCTGATCATGCACATGGTTCTCCTCTGCAGCCTCTCAAGCTTCTCCGCATCCTTTTTGAATTGTGGAACCTGAAACTGGATGCAGTACTCCAGCTGCGGCCTCACCAAGGCCGAGTACAAGGGGAGAATAACGTCCCGGGATTTGCTTGTGAAGCATCTATGGATGCAAGCCAGTGTCTTGCTCGCTTTACTTGTCACAGCATCACACTGAAGGCTCATGTTCATCTTGTGGTCAATCATGACCCCCAAGTCCCTTTCATCTGTAGTGCTAACCAGCGTAGCACTACCAAACCTATAAGGATGCTGCAGGTTTTTCCTCCCAAGGTGGAGAACCTTGCATTTTTCGGTGTTGTACACCATCAGGTTCTCGTCTGCCCATTTCATGAGCTTGTCAATTTGTTGAGCCACCCCTTGAAGAATCCCAGCTCTAAGTTTTCACTCTGTTTAAGTACCAAAAATAATGGAGCTTTTTTTTTCTCTTGCAGAGTACTGAAAGACCACAACTATGGATTTCCATTTGAACCCTCTGGGTTTATTTTGTGAACCATGTTTGCAAACTTATCAGTGCTAACATTGTGTGACACCCTTGAAAGGATCTCAAAGCACCCCAGGTTGCCATGGCACCCTGGTTGAAAATCACTAAGGTAATATTTCAATTGGCAATAGGTGAGAGCAGATCAGCCCCCTAGCCTGCATACAGGTTTCCCTTGCCAAGCACAGGGGTTAGGTTCCTGAAAGTTCCCATGGTTGGCAAAACCATGGTTGGTAAGACAAAAAGCTTATGGGAAAAATGGGGTTAGAGACCTGAATATGAATAATAAAGGAATATACAGTGTATACAAATAATTTTTATTTACCTTTAATAGGTTAAAAAAGGTTCATTGTTAAGTAGTGGGTCTTTTAAAGAAACTAATGATGGATGACTGCTTCATTTTCTTTTGAAGATCTTTCTGGACCTCCTTGTATGGTTTCAAGAGGTCTTCCAGCCCTCACTTAAACTTCAAGCTTAGAGGCCATGATTAAAGGCAAAATGCAAAAATCACAAAGAAATAGGGAGAAAAATGTGGAGCACCTGCAACTAGATGTTAATGGCGTGAAGCACAATACGAGACTGAGTGTGCATGAGGAGATGGGAGCGCCACGGGTGGCTAGCAAGAGTGCGGGTGATTTGAAATGGCAGGTGGCGAGCTGATGCGTGGCCATGGAAAACCGTGGTTACTCAAAACTGTATACTGTGATATATGGTATATACCAAAATGGTATATAGAATATTAAGTGTGGATACTCAAGACCATGGTTGGCAAAACCATGGTTGGCTGGGAAAACCTGTATTAAAAAATCACCACAGTGCTATGGAGCTGTTAATTAAAGCTGCTGCCTGCTGACCAGAAGTACTTGCCACAAATGCACGATGGAAAAAGAAGGTATATATCTGTTAAAACATGCATCCTGCCAGCTACACATTGAAATCCCTTTGACTCTCAGCTTGGAACAGTACCTTCAGTGGAACTGGGAATGGGGGCAGAGTACATAAACTTTAGATAAGGAATTCCTTTCTAATAGCAAATTTCACAGTGAAGAGGCACCATATCTTTCTCCATTCATTTTAATTGTGAGGAAACTAATTTAGGTCAGATCGATCTCCTCTATCCCTTTCACCCTGCTGACAGTGTTGCATTATGTATTGTAGATATTTTTTTTTTAATCTGAAAGATAATCTCCATTTTTAATGATTTTTGATGTTCTGCTGAGACAGATGCAAAATTCCAAATGCTCAGGTAATACAGGAGAAAGCTAATCTCCCATTTATTTTAATCCTCTGTGTTGTGCTGCCTAATTAAAGTTACTGAAAAAAAAGACTTAAGGATGAGATAAGACCAAAATTTTAAAGGAGGTGACCTGCACAAATATTTTATACTTTTGGCTTAAGGCTCAATACTGGTAGCTATTGTCAGCTAGTGCAAATTGGAACAGCCCTGAAGGTGTTCTAACTCGCACTGAGGGCCATGCCTGTCCATCTGGGGCCACAATTCTGTAACAGCATTTTCACCCAACTTCACAGTTCCTGTGCCAAGCACAACTGAACTGAGCTTGGTCACCAGGGCCTGTGGCTTAGCTCTGGTTGGACCCATGCCTGATTCTGATCTCAAATTAGTTTTAGAGAAGAACAAGAAAATGGAACTGGGCCAGTATCTCAAAGCAACTAGGCAAGATTCCCTAAAACTCTCAGCTGTCTCTGCACAGTGCATCATTTAGACCCCAATTTTAAAAAGTAATGAATCACATGCCTAATTTTAAGCTTGCAGATACCATTGATCAATAGAAAAAACTCACGCTTAACACACTTTTGTATACAGTTAAATGCCTTACTGAACAGGGATTTTTAGAAGCCAAATTTCCTGTGTTCTGTAGGTGAAAGGTGGTATCCCCATTGCTGGGGTGTAGACATAACACTGCTTTTGCCCAGAGCCTTAATTTAAGAATGTAATTCCTTGGGCTCTAGTCCTGGGAGCTGCTGACCAACTTCAGAGTTGGATTAACTTCCTTGTGAAATCAGAGGCGAGTCAAGCCCACTTAGCACTGTTGGCTTAGAAATCATATTTAAAGGTTTGGGTTTTTTAGAATTGGCTTATAGATATAGATATATACATTAGAATGGTTCAAGATGGGCAGCAGAGCTTAACTGATTTCTAAGAGTCTGGGTCACACAGTCTTGGAAGCAGACAGGCTGTCTAACACAACAAGGCAACAAGGACACATAGTCTGGAAAACAGTCTGGGAACTTGGAGTATGTACTACACTTCCCATAACATAAGATAAAGTGGCACCAGCTAGCAAGGCTCCAGAGCAGGGGAGCCTGAGTCCTGGTTTGGGGGCAACAGACCAAATTAGAAGGCCCAGAAAGCTATGTGGACATGTGATCACAGAGAGAGACCAACCAGAGACAGCCACAGATGAAGAGTCATCAGGAGTTGTTAGGAGGGAAGAATACAAAAGCAGAGATTTGAGAGTAACAAAGGGTCCCTCCCTCCTCCTTGTCCTTCCTCCTCCTCCCCATCCTCCTCCCTGGGAGGGTCCCTGTCTCAGTCCCCATCCCCCAGGAAGGGTCCCTGAGGCTACCATGGACAGAGAGCACACCACCAGCCTGTGTCATCCACCCCACTGTGGGGGAGCCTCAGCATCACACTTCCAGGTTGCTGACATACTGACATCTGACACCTAAGAAACAGTTTCAGAGCGAAGACTGCATCCTGGCCAGATGTACTTTGATGACAGCCCTAGGATTTGGTAAATATATAGAGTTGCTTGATTGTTTGTACTGCTTCTCTTCTGTTATCACTGTGTATCAATACGTTTGCCTATTATAGAATGGAAAGGTTGTGGTCAGTCTGAGGGTGGGGTCCCCAGCCCCAGAACAAGGCTTCTGGGTCCTAAATCCAGAGCCAACAAGCACTAGGTCTTTGTTGAACAGTTGGGCCAATTGCTATATTAACTTCTTGGAGTACTACAGGTTTCCCTCGATTTATGTGTTCCCAGAGAAGGCCGCATAAATCGAATTCACATAAAGCAAACCCACTTTACAATGTAACAAATAGGATAGGTTCTCATGGCAGTGAGGCATGGAGGGAGGGAGGGAGGGAGGGAGGGAGTGAGGCTGGGACTAGGGAAGGGGTGGGGGGAGGGGTGCTGCTCCCAGGGCTGCACAAGGCAGCAAAGCAGAGGAAACAGAGTGGCACTCACCCCAGCCCTGGCTACAGTGGCCCCAGGAACAGCTGGTGCCAGCAGCCTGCAGCCGCTGGGCTGCACCATGCTCCACCTGTCCCCCCACACCTGGGCTCCATCTGTCCCCACTCACCCATGCTCCTGGCAGCTGGCACCCTTGGGTTGGGGTGTGTGTATGATGATCACATAAGAGCAAATTTACCTCACATATAACAAATTATGGGTCTAAATATGCTCATCGCATAAGAGTGAATTCACATATAAAGAACCCGCATAAATCGAGGGAAATCTGTACAGTAAAATCTCTGTTACCTGGTATGCCCGAGGTAAGGGGATTGCTGGTTATGTAAAAACTCGTTATTTGAAATAACCCAGCAGGGTTTTCTGATAATGCGGAGCTGTGGAGGAGGCAGGGGGTGGCAGTGGCTGCACGCAGAGTGGTGGCAGCTGCATGGCACAGCACAGAGTGGCAGTGGTGCTGGGCTGCACATGCAGAGTGGCCACAGAGTGGCTGCAGCGGCACAGTGGCAGCCCAGCCACCATTTGCAAGCTTTCCCCACTTCCCACCCCGCCCCCTGCCCCGATGTCCAGCCAGCAGAGCAGGGGGGGAGGGTCTTAGTGGCTGCACCCAGAGCAGTGGCAGCACAGGGCGGGGGGTGGCAGCTACTGCCGCATGCAAGCTTTCCCCTGCCCCCTCCCTGCATTCGGCCAGTGGCCAGAAATTCCAGTTAGTAAAGTATTCTGGTAATTTAAATGCCAGATAGTGGAGATTTTACTGTACTTGCTTTTAAAATATATTTCTCTGTCACATGGAGTCCCCTGTGGTTCAGTGGTAGACTCCTTGTCTACCACAGAGGAGACCTGGGTTCAATTTCCAGACACTTATACAACTACAGCCATGGAGGCACCAAACATCTGGACTCAGTCTGGTCTTTGGATTCTGTCTCAGTGGCCTAAAGGGAGGATGGAAGGTCTGGGCAGCCTCCATTCCTCCAAAAATTCCTGCTCAGGCATATGCATCGAAGGTCTGGGTGGCCCTCATGCATACATCTAGGAGGACTGACAATTGCCAAAAAAAGTGTCTCCCTGTCTCATTCTTCATAAACATGCAAGAATGCTTTTAACAGCTTTAAATACTGATTTATTTTTAAACAAACCTAATCATGTGTCTTCTGCCACCAGGATGGGTTACTTCCAGAACTGGAAGTCAGACAATCTAAATAAAGCCCTTGTGCAAAAGTAGTCCTAACTGGATCCTATTTTCTGGTACAATACACTGGTTTTGCATTGTTTGGGTAGTTTAGTCAGTTCTATATTGTTAACACCTGCTTTGTACTACTGGAGAAATGGGTAAAACACAAAGTTAAGCAGGTGAATTTGTTTCTATATTTGCTTATGAAAAAATATATTCATAGGCCCAGGGGATAGAATGTGCTCTGTCAGAAATATACTCCTCCTGTGGGAGGCTCTGGAATCAGGCAGTTTCTGCTAGAAATCGATTCCACTTGGCTTTTGCAGTGGATAATTTCAACCCTGTTCCCTTTGA
>NW_005841849.1:2333762-2360164 GCF_000455745.1 Alligator sinensis | reverse complement strand
TCAGCAGGAGCAGAATGCAGCCAAAGATTTGCTGCTTCAAAGTTGAAGCACTTTTCTTGAGCTGTGCCAAAGTAACTTATTTATAGGGCAGGCTTTCAATATTCCTATTTATTTTGATTGTAATGGAGATTCTTTCTGTGCTGTATTTTGATGGACTGCATTGTTATTGTCTATGGCATAATTTCCCCCCTGGAGTTTCCTTGGGTCATTCTTCTGAATTCCATCTCAGGCTTTTCATATGGCAAAAACTCTATGAAATATAGAGCACAATCTCTTTAGAAAAGACCTTTGTTTCCTTTTACCTGGCAGATTTTTTGTTCGACAGTTTTTATAGGACTGGTTTAAGAGTTCTGAGTGCACACGCACATTCCCAACCTTATGGGACCACAGCTGCTCACACCTTTTGAAAATAAGAAAAATGAAAAGAATCTCATACTCCATTTTATTACTGTAATCGCATTAAGGAAAATTCATCTTTGCTCTAGCTACAGATCTCAGGCTTTTCTTTTTGCATGAACGATAAGGCATAGTGCTGTTTGTCAGAGGATAATAAATACTGATAAAAATTAACTAATGCTTTTTAACATTTTTATTAAATAAATGTGAGATGAATCACAATAGGTTAGGATGCAAATATCAGGGCAAATAAGCCCTTGATACTAACATTCTTTCAGAATGACAGTCCCTTCTATGGAGCAGATAATTCCTTGTTTCTCAAGGAAGTACAATATTTCCCTGTGACTTTGTTAAGCGAATTAATGGCATCTCCACTTGCAATATATATAAGCATGAAATATATTAAGATGCAGAGATAAATATGCAGCCATTTTCTTTCTATTTTTTCTACCTATCAGACATTTTTAAAGCACAGATTACATGCATAATATTCAGGGAATTCATATAATTATATTGCATATTTAAAGCAATAAACAGACTAGTTAAATGGGCTGGACTATCAGGCTACATTAGTGCTGTCTGTAACTCTTTGACCATATCAATTAAAAATATTTGCTTGAGACAGAAATTGAGTCATCAGCTGTCTTTAACACTTGTGCTTACTGAAAATGTTAAAACTTAGAAGAAACATTGTCAAGTAATAAACAAAAAATTAAGAATTACTATTGACAACTTTGACTTTGATTCTAAAGTCAGCTGCATGAGAGCAGACCCTGTAATATTGATTGATTTCTATCAAGGTGCAGGGATCCGTCTATCCAAATATAGTTGCAAAACCAAGGACCTTGGGGAAAAAAACCTTGCCAAATCCAGTTAACAGTAGGCATTTTTGTTTTGCTGCCCCATCTGAATAAAATACCATAAGTAAACGTGACACAACTAATCTTTTTGCTAATAGCTTAGATTCCATTTCTGAGTCTGGGTCCTCAGTCCTTCCAGAGTAAAGAAGCCATGGGGTTGTAAACGTTGCACAAGTATAGCTTGACAAAAAAATCTATTCTTGTAAAAAGATTATTTTAAAATTAAATACTGAGACCCCAGTTCCTTGATCCTGTCCACTTACAGAAGCAAAAAACCAGAGAGAACAAAATTAAAATCCTCCAAGAGTCAGGGGAAAAACCTCAGAAAAAAGTTTAGCGTACTTGAAATTACTCACTAGCTATATACTGCAGGCTTTTTTCCAGCTTTCTGGATCTTCCATTAAGAATAATAGGCCTTAACATGCTGTACAACTTCAGAAAAAGTAATGCATGAAAATGAATCTGTCCCACAAGATTAGGAGCACATCTCATTTTAGTTCTCAGAG
This sequence comes from Alligator sinensis, assembly GCF_000455745.1. Classification (NCBI taxonomy): domain Eukaryota; kingdom Metazoa; phylum Chordata; order Crocodylia; family Alligatoridae; genus Alligator; species Alligator sinensis. Next base: position 2,358,402 of record NW_005841849.1, on the reverse strand, counting down.
CTGTATCTGTAATTGAGCATTTCACTGGCACTGTTCAGCAGCCCGTAGTCCCACATTCCTAAAATGTAGTTAGTTTTTCATTTTGAAAATGAGCCCCAATCCTCAGCTGCAGACAATGAACACGCAACTAAAAAAGTAGAAAGCGCAAAGGTGGATTTAAGGGCCTTTTTGCATTCACCTGAGAACGGGACAGATTTATGCTGTGGTGGTCTCCAGGTATAACTTACATCAGCTTATGACCTACTCCAGGATATGCCTAAATTCTGTCAACAGCCCAAAGGGACCATTATATCCAAGACACAAAGCTCTAATCTCTCCCTCTACATTAACTCTAGCAGGAAATGTGTTGGGAATCATAATAGCTCCATAAAGGGACGATACTTCTAGAACCAATTTCACTCATTTTTAGAGCCACTGGGCACATCTACATGTGCATTAAGGCACTTTTTCTAATGCGCATTAAATTTCGTATCTGTGAGATACTAAAGAAATATGCATTAGGCTGCCTTAATGCACGGTAATGAATGCATATGACTTTTAAGTGATGCTTAATGCAAAGTAGCCTATTTTACTCCACATTAGCGTATTTGCACAGTTTATTATGTGGCACTTCAATGCACAGTAAAATAGGCTATGGTGTATTAAAATGCATGTATAGACCCACCCACTGGGTGCATCTACATGAGACACTTTACTGTGCAGTAGAGCAGTTTACTGTGCAATATGTGTGCACAACTACACATGCACAGTTACTGCACAGTAAACTGCTCTAATAGCAAGTAAATTGACTACCTGCAAATGCAAGTAGCTAATTTACTTGCGATTAGTTACTGCACAGTAGTGGTCATGTAGACACCTGACCACAAGCAAATCTGCTCCTGGTCAGCCAGCCAGCAGTAGGCAGGCGATTGCTCCATGCCTGCTGCCAGGGTGGGCTCCACCACCAGAGCCCGGGTGGGAAGTATGTCCCCTTGCCCCACCAGCAGGGAGCTCCCAGCCCCCAACTCTGAGATCGCGATTGAGGAGTGGGAGCTAGGAGATCCTTATCTCCCAGCACTGACCCTACAACTGCAGAGCTGGTGTTGGAAGATAAGGATCTCCCAACCCAAGCTCGATGACTGTGGAGCTCAGGCTGGAAGATAAGGATCTCCCAGTTTCCACTCCCCAATCATGGAGCAGGGGCTGGGAGCTCCCTGCTGGTGGTGGCTAGGAGCTCCCTGCTGGTGAGGCCCAGAGAACCTGTTCTCTGCCCAGTTCTGTGATTGTGGAGCTGGGTCAGAAACAGGCTCTCCAGTCTGTTCCCCACCCAGATCCATGATCATCATCCATCATGGAGCAGGGGCTGGGAACTGCCTGGTCAGGGGCAGGTCCCAGCCCCATGTCCCATATCAGCGATGGAGGCATGGGACTTGGAAAAATCTGTAGGCATGGGGCAGGTCCCAGTTGTTCAGTATTCCCCTCTGTTCTGTTTTAGTTGTGCTACATAATGAAACAAGCTAGAGGGACACAAGATAGTAACTGTTTAGAGGAAAATTCTTTCAAGTTAATTCATTTTGGATCTTAATCTTAAGATGTTGTGTGCAGTACTCTTTTTTTGTGGGGGAATGGGGTCCCCTGAAATGGTTCATTTGGCTGTTGGGGGCTTTTTCCACCCTCTGAAGCTTTGAACATTTAGCCACAGGTAGAAATGGGAGCTGGGTTGGAGTGCTGCATAATCCTGCTAATATTTAGAAACCTTTTAGGCTGCTGGGTCTTGCTTAGGCACTCAAGGACATACAGGGCGTATCTACACATGCGCTTTACTATGTATTAGACTAATTTAATGCACAGTAAAGTGTCATTTTCTACACATGCACCACAATTAGTGTGCAGTTGATTAATTTCCTCTGGCATAGGATAGTCCCATCAGACACAGGTACTATCCTATGCCACAGTAAATTACTGTGCTTAAATGTACATGTAAACAGTGATGTCAGGATTAGTTTACCCTGGCCCAAATTGAGCTGGAGTACATTCAGTCACATTAACTGCATGTGTAGATGCATCCACCAGTTCCTACATTTGAAGCCAGGAGGGAATTTCCCTGCTGGTCAGATTGCCAAAGACCATTTTTCCCCCAGTCCTCTGTGGTGTGAAACAGGCCCTAAGCTAATATGCTCTGATGATCCTATCAAATTACTTGCCTTTGCAGTGTCTCCCCTATCTGTACATGTTGTAGCTCCTGTCGGTCATATTCTTAGTACAGGGTACCAATTGTACGCGGGGACCATTTCTATTGTCTTGGGTCTTGTGTGCTTACAAGGGGAGAATCTGGCCTTACATCTTTGGTTGTCCTAGTGCCAAAACTCTAAAATGTGCAGGAAGGTCTGCCTCCGCTCTCTCCCTGACTGTGCTGACTATCCATGGGGCCTGCTCTGGCATCTGTTTAGTCTTTCGTGGGCCTTACAGCAGGCCCAGTCTCCATCTTTTCTGCAACCATGTGGTTACATATATAATAGCCAAGATAAGAATGACTTAAGGTAGCTTGCTGCTGAGAACAAGGAGCATGCAAAAGCTCAGATCCTCAAGATCACTAGTGTTAAGTTCAGATTTTGAAATGTGCTCCTTCATTACCCACTAAAGAACTCTTGGATGGAAACTTTGATAGCTCACTGGGGGATTAATTTTAAGAGGAGTTGCATAGCCAAGTCCCTTGCTGGTTTGAAAAGTTCAGCTCTTGTTCCTGGAAGTTGTGCACACAAAGGCAGCAAAGCAGAGAATCCTGGCCAAAAAAAGTTTGAGCCAGTCTGTGCACACAGATTAAGAAAGAGGATATAGGAAAATGAGAGTCCTCTATTAGTTTTCAGGGCACTCAGCCAGATACTCCATGAAACACTGTCCTGGTATTCATCATAACATTTTTCACAGATTCCAGCCATTTCCAGAAACATGAATTATGAATTTGCTCCTTTCAGTATGTGTTTGTATAATCTTGGCAACTATAAAGCATTTGCATATCATCATTGTCTTATGAATGGATAGTAGCTTTACTTTTCTGTGATCAATGAAGGTACAGTTCCTTAGTATGGTGTGTACCATTCCAATGCTAATTTCTTACACCTAGTATTTTTTTTTAATTGGATAAGAGCATGGGTATCACTGTAAAGGGCAAGGTACGTAGCCTTCTGATCCAGAGATAACAGAGCTGAAAAGTGCCAGCTAAACCAGGCTGAGGTTAGAGTAGAGTGCCTGGCCTTATTTGCCTATATCAAAGACCTCAGGATAAATTTTATGAGTTAATTTCTGAAAATTAGGGACAGATTTACAAGACCTCAGTATCCACTATGCAGTCCTCTGAAAGTCTGTTTGCTTAGTTGGTTGCCTTAATTCGAACTGACTTTAAAAAAAAAGAAAAGAAAAATCCTCCTAATTGAAGCTGCTGAGCTCTGGAAAATCTACCTTCCCAAGTTCATTGGATCTTAGTGAAAAATCCAAACTCACTGAATTGTTTTCTAATGAGACATGGCTGTGGAACATATCAATGGCAAGTGATATGGCAGAGAAATCCCTGAATACTCAATTTTATAACTATCTGGTTGGATTGCAGTCAGGCATGTGCATTTAATCAGAATTTGCTTTTACATCAAGGCATAAATAAGTAAATACCACTCTCTTAATTGGTTTTGTAAAGTGTTAGTGTGTGAATGAAGCCTTCTGAATGTTCACAAAATTTGTTGCTAGCTCTATCGCCAAATTTCACTTTGCTACACAATGTTAGTTTTGTGACCTGGGAAAATTTGATCTTGGACCACAGCAGTTCATACAGACTACAATGCCCAGATGGGAACAGGAATAGTGCCAAGGGAATAGATGCCCAGATGGGAACAGGGACTAGATGAGTAATTGCACAGCCCAGTGCCCAGATTCCCTGTATTGAGTACTTGGAAGAAAAGTCACAATCTTGACTCCACTGACGTTAAGAATAACAACTCCCCCTGAATTCAACAGGTCTGGGATTTAACCCATAGCTTAGAATTTAACTTTCTTCAGGGAACCTGAAATTGGTTGAAGTATTTTTTTTTCTCTTACAAGCTTAAAATGTTTTTAATTTGAAACAGGTCTACCACCACCATCACAGTGCTTTATCCTCAGCCAGACAGCTCAAAAATGAAACATGTGCCTGCTTCTCTGCCATTGCTAAATTGCTGATAATCTTCCACAGGAACGAATAGTTCTCTGGGAAAGGTAACTTATGTAGTTACTCCTGACCTGTTTCCTGCAGACACTTTACACCAGGGGCGGGCAATTATTTTGGGCGGAGGGCCGCTTTCTGAGTTTTGGCAAGCCATCGAGGACCTCATGATAGGCAGCCAGGGGCAGATAAATATTAATTTTCTAAATGTTTTAGGGGCCCTGCGGGCCAGATAGAATGGCCTGGCGGGCCGCCTCCAGCCCCCGGGCCACATTTTGCCCACCCCTGCTTTACACTATTGGTAACTAATTACATTCCTTGGACCCACTGAGGAACCTAACAACATTTTTTTATTTAAATTTAATGGAGGTGAAACATGGCTGGGTGCATGAGGCAGCTGCCACACAGAGCAGCTTCCAGTTGCTGAGACACCATGCCACTGCAATTGCAATTTTGAGGCTGAAGCTGTGGCATCAGCCATTATTCTCCATCCCATCCCCACACAAGTTGGTGCCCAGTGGGCTGCCCCAGTAACCCTGCCCTAGTTACCACTAAAATTTAGTACCTGGTGGATGACTTGAGAGCTGCAATATCATGCTCCTATTTTCTATTTCTTCATAGCCCATTTTGCCCCTCTCTCAGGCTCTGCCTGGACCAAAGAGCTGAATTGGTGGGGACTGACCATGAGTAGCAGCAATATTGTAAGTACTAATGGAACAGTGACTAAAGCTTTGCACCAAGCCCACGCTTCAGCTCCATGCTACACTATTATGGTTGCACAGCCCTCTGGGTATTTACCCCATGGGCTCTGAGACCTGCTCCCTTCAGCAGGGCTTCTGGGAGATACTGGATGTTTTTAAAAGCCTACATGGAAGACTATGATAGCCTATGCAGAAGACTGATACTAGTAAAATAACATAGTTTCAGCTGTCTCAGTACAGTTCAACAGCTGGAAACAAAAGTCGGCCTTGGGTGACTTGCCAGCTCAGTATACACAGGTGCTGAGAGATGTACTGCAGTTCAAGGCTCTCTCCTGTGTGTCACTGCAGGAAAAAGTCCATTGATTGATTCTGTTCAAAAGCTGCATTTCTATTCAGACTAGTATATCTCAGCAAATTCCTCAAAGACCTACCCTCTTCTTTAGTTGAGATCTTGTCCATCTGAACCATGATTCCTTGTCATAGGAAGTTCCTGCTTTTTACCAAAAATGAAGGACCTCTCTCTCCAAGTGACTCACTTCCATTTTTTAACATCTTCCCAAAACAATTTTTTGGCCATTCAGGAAGCATAAACTACCTTCATTTAAATGTCTCTTCACTGGAGATCCTATGAGCAGTTTCTTTGGTTTTATGTAAAGATTTTCCAAAATCTATCTGAGCTTGTTCCCTGGTCATGCTGGAAATTCACCCAGGATTGAATACATACAGAAACTAAACAAAAAGCAGGCATGATACAATGGTAGGATTCAGACTGACAATTTCCTGTAAAAAGGAAGCAGCAGTTCTGCTTACGCACTTGGTTTGTTGGATATGAGCTTTAACGCCAGGCTGACAGACAGGGTCAGTGGCTAGCCTGAAAAATATCATTTCTCCTGCCATGTTTTTTATGCAATACTTGGTAACTTCAAATGGTATTTTCAAAGAGGCCCAAGGGAACTGGACATCTAAATCCCTTGGGTATTTTGGAACCCTTAGTCTTACAGCCCAGCTAACAAATTTTTCCTTAGTATACAGGTCAGTAAGCTTTTATTTTACAGCTTTTACTGCTTTAACTGTTTCTTGCTTATAAAATCTGTCTTTCCTTAACACATACAGGGGCCTGAAAGTGTAGTGGAGCAACCACTGTATTCCCCTTCATGAAAAATAGCTCCATGAAAGTGGGAAGCGGTACTGTAAATGCAGCAAGGAAAGGCATGGCAATCTTGTACATAATGGAGAATGATCTCAGTCTCAGGAAGGGGCCAGTACAAGTGAGCAAAAGGCACAAATAAGTGAGCTGGCTGGAAGGCACTAGGCACAATTATTTGTGAGACCAGATTTTTTTTCCATATCCCATTGTATCTACTCACAAGGCTGTTGGTTGGTTCTACTTGTATTTGGCTGTGGGGAGGGTTAAAGGCTGGGTGCGGGGGAAAATGCAGAAGCCTTTTCAGATTTTGGCTGTATTGCATTGTTTTGGCTGTATTGGATTTTGGCTGTATTGTACTCCCTATTTTAAAAACATAACTAAACACAACTGCAAATTTAAAGAAGTTAGAAATGTTCAGAAATGGCTCAGTGCTGATTTACAATGCCAGTCACTTAACAGTAGGGAGGAACTGAGAGGTCTTTGGAGGCTTGAGCAGTGGGATGAAGTGTACTTGCTCTCTGGTTTCTCTAACCACATTATGTTGGGGAGCTGAATTCTAAAATGCTTCACACAGTGGCCAGGAAGGTATTGTTACCTAGATGTAACCCTTTTCCCCCCGTCTCTTAACTATGAGGAACTGTGCAAAAGAATACGGCACACTCAATAGAAAGGGCCTGTAGTCTGAGGTGGAATGGAGTATCCTTTCCTGGTTATGCGTTATAGAAGATACCTGGTTATCTTGCTTGTATGCTCAAGAACACATCAAAGCAGCAGACTGAATGAAAAAAAAATATTTTCTTCCAGGTTAGATTGGAAGGGACTGTCTTTTTTTTTTCATCTTGCACTACAGCCTGGGATGTAATTTGCCTGCTCGTCATCTCACCCAAACAACGATGTACAATTTACATGGCCTTGAGACTTAACAGCCACTTGGCTCCCCTCCCATTCTCTGCATGTGGCATGCATTTTAGTCTCCTGGGTGAGCTGCTTTGATTTAACTAAAAGCCTTGAGCTTAATACAGGAGTATGTGGATGAAGGTTAATGACCTGTGATATTCAGGAAGTCAGAGTAGGTGATTTAGTGGTCCCTGCTGTCTTTAAACTTTGTGAAGCTATAATATATATTGTCCTCTAATTTACTTTTTTTTATTTGCAAAGAAATGCTTTTCTGACTGGCCTTCTCAATTGTGTTGATTCACGACTAACCCTGAAGTCAAATTAAAACCCCTTTATGGCAGATTTATTCCATTAATCCCATGTTAACCCCTTTAGTCAACCTGTCTTGTGGCAAAATGACTACAGCCCTTCTAGATAAAGAGTGTACAAGAATCCTTTCCAAGATGAGTTGTATTGATCCATAAGTCAGATGGAGGGCCTGATCACCCTTAACTCCACAAATGAAGGATTTAAAATTTAACCCGCATCTTCCATAAGCCAGTGAGGAGTACTAAGTGACTAAGCTAGACAATAGTGTATATTTTTATCCAGAAGTCAGCTCCATGAACCCTAAAAAAATCCTACGTGCTATTCTATCTTCCTTCTCATTTGTGTTAGTTTGAAGGCATGACTGGCAGCAAAGATTAAAAACCACAGTAAACTTCTGAAGTCCCCACTCTTAACTTTTCAAATTTAGAAGAATCGGGGCTCCTACCTGTCACTACTTCTGTGGGTTTAATTATGAACATGTTACCGAGACAGACACTGATTGTTCCCAGCTGGCTGCTTGGAATCTGGCTGGCACAGAATTGCAACCTGAAACAGAGGGCTCAAGTCTACCAAGCCCACTTATTCGGCTGCTGTCATTAGTTTATGGAGCTGTCAGAGGGTTTCATAATTAAGCGCAGTGGGGGCGAGTTGCTTGGGAATGGGCCTGACTAGGTAACATCAGGTCCCACAGCTTGCTTACTGCATTGTTCCATGAAATGTAACTTCTTCAGAAATCCTAGCCCTGTGCACACCTCATAGCAGTTATACAGATTCCAACACATTCCAAAATGGAAGAAATGCTTGTGACACTGCTGTATATGCCTAACATTAGGGTCAAAAGCGTATTCAACACTCATTTATGCATGTGACTGTATTTAGAGAGAAATTATCCATAAGCATATTCAGAAGCTTTTCTTGTTCTGCAGAGAGGTATGAAGTTTACTGCCCCTAACCAGCTTCCAGTCTAAATCCACAGAACACAATTGGGAGGAGTGTGGCATTATTCCCATTTTGCAGATGGGGAGTTGAGACAAAGTGGCTTGTCCAGTGTTGTCATGAGCTTGTTGCAGGTGGCACTGAACCTAGGTTTAATGACACCGTCCAGTGCCTTAACTAGGATTATCCCTCCTCATGCTCCTTTCAGATTCCTTGTGCAGATACAATCATTCTACTGGTAACTGGAATCACTTGGGTAAGGCCTCTCTAAGGAAAATATGGGCCTTCTACCCTAGGAAAAAATGTGTTAGTATTGGCCTCCATCCCCAGGAAGCAATTGGTGATGTGGTAGCAATGTGTGCCCTGAGAAGCCTCCACTGACTGCATAAGGTACTTAAATACAAGTGCAATTCAATGCTAATCCATGCCACATAAACAAATCTGTGCGTGCATGCTGCAATCAAGATTGCACATGTGAACAGCTGTGTTTATATCTGGCATCTTCTAAATAAATCAGGGTTTTATTTTTAAATATGGTGACAGGAGGGTTCCCTTGACCTTGGTCCTATTCACACTTACAAGGAAATGTCTATTTTTAAGACAACATTTTAAGAGTTCATAAAGCAGTTTAATATTAGTTCCCTTCAAAAGGCTTGATCCTGCTGCTGTTGAAATTAACAGGCAGCTTGTCTTGCACTTCAGTGAGGACAGAATAGAGATTCAAAACAGGTGTATAGGACTTTTGACCAGGCCATTAAGTTCAGTTTTATTCTAAAAGCAATTGATTTTCAGTATGCTCAACAGTGATTATTTTAAAAGTCTGACTTGTCCCTTCCCATTCTGTACTTGAACTGAAACTCCAGGTACAAACAATATTTTAGATCCTCTTTAAATCTTTTTTGGAAAAAAGTCTTGGATCAAAAATGGACTATAGTAGATAAAATAACTGCCTATCAGTGCACACTACAGACTAGTTAAAAGTTCTTTTATTGCCAGCAAAATATGGCCCTGATCCTGGTACTTCCTGCCAGCTTAGTGCCTTCAACTCCAAATGAATTCGCTCAGAGTTGAAGGTATGCCGCATTCAGTGGGTGCATCTACACAAGATGCTAACTGTGCAATAGCTGAATAATACTGCTCAGTAGTGCGTCATAGCAGCAACAGTGCTAATATGCTACTGTGCAGGATTATTAGGCTGCTGTGCAGTAGCATCACTTAAGAGGCATTCACTGGCACTACTGTGCAGTGACTCCGGTTACTCCATATGTATTTAGTACTTGATTATACAAGTACTAAATAAATGTGCAGTAACCACTGCACAGTAGTGTCTCATGTAGACGTGCCCAGTGTGTCAAAGACTTGGGTATACTGGGTACCATGAGTGAAAAGATACTAAAGGCTTTGTCTGGCAGTTATGTTCAGAAGTCAATCTTCATAACTGTGAAGGATTCTGATTCAGTCTTTTGGAAAGAAGACTATGTCATTGTGTTTCAGAGGGTAGTGAAAAAAAGAGATGAATTTCCAGTATCTGACACCTGCTACATGGCTTACTCAACCCTTTTTCATAAAACTAAGAGTTGTCCTGATGTAGCAGTGTTATTCTAGGGATACAATGGGAAGCAGTTAAAGGAAACTCCAAGATCAAATGGGAAACGGGTAGAGAACAGCTTCTCATGGAATTAATTTTTTCCATGAATCTACTGCAATACCTACTCTTACTGGAAAAACTCCATCTCTCATGGACTTTGTTAGAAGGTAATCTAGTCTGCCCTCTCAGCTTGGCCACCTGGATCTAGAGTGGCACGAGCTGCAAGCGCTGAACTGACTGGCTGAAGAGCCAGCTGAGCCAATTATATAAACCCATACCCTTAACTGGGGTCCTAGGTGCTCAATGTCTCCTGCCCCATAGCAGCAGTTGAGCTGAACTCCAGCTCTGGATCCCAGTATCTCATCTCTGCTTATCTTGTAGTGCATCAGGACTCTCTGTCCCTTGACTTTTGACCTAGCCTGAACTATGAATGTGGCTTGGGATTAGGAATGTGACTGACTCCCTGGTTCTCTCCTTTTTCAACCCAGCCTTGGCCTCAGATCGGAGTTTTCCCACAGGCTCAGGTATTTGGTTCCTCAAGGCTGCTTATGCCCCTTTCTTCAGAGAAGAGTGAAGTCTGAACAATTTGGTATAAAAGAACTCTTGCATATTCTTTCTATATCAAAAGATCACTGCTAGATCATTACTTCAAAGTCAGGTATCAGAATTTATTATATAATCTGAAATTGTGCCTACAAGAGTATCTTAAACCTCAGTAAAAAACATATTTTTCTACTTACTGGGCACATCAACATGTCAAATTAATTTGACACAGTAAACTTCAGCGCAGTTTGTGCCAGAGTTTATTGCTCCCCAGACACCGCATTTACATGTGCACCCAGGACTGCAGCATGCTGAGCCAGAGCGGAGTAGCTCTGGCTGGCAGGGGACCACAGGGGTCAGCCCGCCAGCCTGGGGCACCTCTAACCTGGCTCAACATGTTGCAAAGGGGCTGGTTGGGGCACAGCCCCACACAGTAGCACCCTCAGGCCCCAGCCAGCCCTAATCAATGTCTACACATGCACTGCAGTGGAGGAAATAACTCCACCATAGGATAGTACTTCTGTTGGGCAGTACTAGCCCATGGCAAGATTAATTCGTTTACTTGACCTAATAGCACTGCATATGTAGATGCATATGTAGATGCTGCTTTACTGCGGAGCTAATTAGTCAACTCTGCAGTAAACGTCTCATGTATACACACCCACTGTGTGGCAATTTCAGAAAACACCAACCTGCTTCGTGTAGAGTTAAGTGTGAAATTGTGACTAACTTACTAGCAGGTACGATTACACTGCCAGTGGATACCTAATGTCAAATCAATCAACCTACTCTCAACACTATTTCAAAGTAACTGCTATATCAGGAGAAACATCGAACATGGCTGGATTTTCACTGCAAGCTGCATAGGTTGCTCAGCCTAGTTCCTTTGGAGGGCTGGCCAGGATCCAATAGAGAAACAAGAAGAAAAAAGAAAGGATGGAGGGTGACTGTTTGGCCATCTGGTGTCGTCCTGGCTACCAAGGATGCAAGCAACTCTAAGTGCCATAGTAATGGAAAACTACCACCTCTACACATAGTTCGTGTAAGATTACCTTGTTGACATACAGTAAGAAAATATGTTGCTTTGGAAATCCAAAATGGCACTGTTGGGTGATAATTAACCTAGAAATACTACAGGGTTAATACTTGAAATTCCAAAGTCTGGAAATTTGGCAGCAGGGGAGGAGCAATTAACACTGCCACCACCACATTTCTGGCCCTGTGGGGAAACCCACACACTGGATGACACTGGTCCAGGTCTGGCCCATGGACAGAGGGCTGAGCACTCCTGATTTAGACCATTTGGAGAGAAAGGACTTGTTGGCTACTCTTTCACTGTACAGCAAGATTTTAGAATGCCATGCAATTGAAGTTCATTCATTTACTCTCTATGATTAAGGAAAAGTCATGCCAGACCAACCTGACTGCCTTTTATGATGAGATGACCGGCTCTGTGGATGCAGGGAGACCAGTGGATGTGGTATACATAGATTTTAGCAAGGCTTTCGATGCAGTCTCCCACAACATTCTCACAGACAAGCTAAGCAAGTATGGGTTGGATGAATGGACTGTAAGGTGGATAGAAAACTGGCTGAAAACTGGGCTCAGAGGGCAGTAGTCAATGGCTCAATGTCTAGTTGGCAGCCAGTATTAAGTGGAGCTCAATATTTTGTTCTATATTTTCATCAATGACCTGGAAGATAGGAAAAAGTGCACCCTCAGCAAGTTTGCAGATGATACCAAGGTGGGGGGAACAGTAGATATGCTGGATGGTAGGGCTAGGATTCAGAGAGACCTCAGCACATTGGAGGACTGGACCAAAATAAATCTCATGAGGTTCAATAAGGACAACTGCAAAATCCTGCTCTTATGATAGAACAGTCCCATGCACCAAGACAGGCTGGGGGCTGACTAGCTAAGCAGCAGCTCTGCCAAAAAAGACCTGAGGGTTACAGTGGACAATAAGCTGGATATGAGCCAGCAGTGTGCCCTGGTTGCAAAGAAGGCCAATGGTATACTGGGCTGCAGTAGTAGGAGTAATGACAGCAGATTGAGAGAAGTGATTCTTCCCCTCTATTCAGCACTGGTGAGGCCACATCTGGAGTATTGTGTTCAGTTTTGGCCCCCCACTACAGAAAGGATGTGGACAAACTGGAAAGAGTCCAGCGGAGGGCAATGAAAATGATTAAGGGGCTGGGGCACATGACTTAATAAGGAGAGGCTGAGGGAAATGGGCTTGTTTAATCTGCAGAAATGAAGACTGATGAATCTACATTAAAGAGAGGTCACAAACATATATTTTTAGCTTAGGGGCTAAGTAACCTTGGCTCTTCAAACCTTCTAAATTAGAAAGCTCTCTACTCCAAGTGTGAGCCAGAAGCACAGATAGAGTTTTATCAGCAGTTTTGGTGACTGGCTGAACACACTTGTGATTGGGAAATCCTAAACTAGCAATGCCAATAAGCCCTGTTGTTGCCTAAAAGAAAAATTCATTTTTAGGTTTTACAGTTTCTGAGTTTCATTTCAACTTTCACTTCCCTTTAAAACCAAATGCTGTATTCCCCACAGTCAAGTCCTTAGATAATGTAAATCTCTACAGCTCGCTTGAAGTCAGTGGAGCCATGACAGTTCATACACAACGGGCATCTATACATGTGCCAGATGTCTGCTCTAACACGTGCTAATTAGCACACTCCAACAGCCTCCACATCATGTGTACTCTCAGAGCTGCTCTAATTAAAGTGCCTCCCCCACTCCACCCTGGAGCATGTGTAAAGACACCCAATGAGTATTAGGCCCCATCTCCCTGACTAAACAGGCCTCTGAGGGACAAAGAAAAGTTAACATATGGATTTTAAAGCCTCTTAAAAAACAAAAATCAAAACCACTGACACTTACCCCTGATCTGCTATTTTATGTTATATTTAGAGTTTAATTTGTCAGGGTCCTCCAAAGCCAGAACCAAGTGTGTTTCTCCCACTTTCCAACAGCTAAGATTTTAAGCCTGTGGGTTATAAACTTCTGGAAACCACTCTTGGTTTTTCCAGTATCCCACATACATATTTTACATGTGGAATATTTGTTGTTTATTACCAAGGCAATAGCTATTTCAACTATAGCACTGCTATATGCTAGGTCAGGCTGTGTTGCAGTAGGTCAGGCTGGCCCTGTAGTGTGGGAGTGATAATGCCATATGGGAACAGGAAATTCCTGAATAACAGAGGTTAAAGAGCTGTTTGTTTGTCTTGGGCAAATGATATCCCATTGCACTAAATAGACCTCTGGTGGCAAGCAACATAGGCACAGTCTATAACCCAAAATACAACTCTGCCAAAGCTTCTGTGACCTCATTCTGGCTCTGTTCCCACTCTGTCACTGGCCACGTTCCTGTAGTTGTAACCACACACACTTGGGACGGTAGAAGCAGGAGCCACCCGGGCAGGAGACAACTGTGGTGGGAACAGCAGCTCAGTACTACCCTTTAACAGGAAAAGAAATTCTCATTTCCCAGAACTGCAGCAAGTCTTTGAGTGCAGAGGAAACAAAACAATGCCAGTCCTCCATCGCCTCTCCTCAGTGTGAATGTGAGCCTTCTCAGAGGAGGCCTCAGCAAGTCCACTTGGAGCATCCAGGCAGGGCCGTCCCTAGGGGACGGCAAATCATGGTGACCAACCTGGGCCCTGCACTTTGGGGGCCCCTGCACTTCAATATCACAGCAAGGAAAGTCTTAGAGAAATTCAGAAAGCCAGAGCTGGAGCCACCTGTAGGGGCTGGACCCAAACGGTGCCCTGCAAACCCCCATTCTGGAGCCCCCCACAGGGTGCAGTAGATACCAACCCAGCCCCTGGCAGGGGCTGGCAGCACCCTGCAGGACAGGCCAGTGGCAAGTGAGCCCGCTCCTGACTCTGAGGGCTGCGGCAGAGGTGCTGCCTAGTGCCTGCAGCCTGGCCCAGAGCCCCTGTGAGGCTGCCAGGCATTGGGCACCACAGCTCGGCTCGGCTCAGGGTCCCAGCCACAGGAGCCTTCCCAACCCAGCCCGTCCCTCCGGGCACGGCCCTCACCTTGGCTGCCCTGCACTGTAGGCAGGCCCCTGGGGCAGGCTGTGCCAGCAGCAGCACACTCAGCGCCAGGGCCAGGGCTGCCACCTCCATGCTGCTCTGCAGCCCATGCCACCCAGCTGTCCTGGCCCTGTAGCCAGTGAGTGCTGAGCTGGGTGCCACAGCCCTGCCCCCACCCTCCCAGTGGATTTCAGAATGTAGGCAGCGCAACACTGATCATGATTGGTGAGGTTTTTTTAATTATATGATCTTCTTTTTAATTATATAAAAATATTAAGGGGGTCCCGCACAGGCTGATTTGCCCCAGGCCCCACATCCCCCTAGGGTCAGCCCTGTATACAGGCCTCATTTATCCCCTACTTTCCTTCCGTCTCTCCTCTCCCCCCACCCCCTTCTCAACAGAGGATCTTGTATTGAGGGGTCTCAGGGTTGTAAAGTAAAAGCATGTTCAATGCAAAAAGCTAATGTTGGAAAAAATATTAAAGCCAAGGAGAAAGAGACACTTCAGATAACTTGGCTGCCAGATTCCCACTCAATGGATTATACGCAGGCAGCTATTTTCATTTTCAGAGGCTTGTAATTCTGCCAAATGTGGGTGGATTTTTTTCACAGGGACAGTGAAAAGGTACTGCCTGGACCCCAGAAACACCTCTCCCTGGCTCTCAAAATCAAAGTACCTGCTCTAAAGCATGGAGGCATTAGAGCTTCTCAGGAAAATAAATTATAAGAACTTTTAACCTAAGCACATCATTTTCCTGAAATTTGTCCGTCGAAACATCTGTACCAGTTTTGTTGAAGCTTTTCCTAAATATTCAGCCTGAGCAGATACTCGGCCTGGAAAACTTCAGCATGCAAGATTAAACTCTGGAAAAGGTTTATAAGGAGCGGTAAACTCGTCTTAGGGAAAAGACAGGCAAGCTTAACCATAGGCCTCTCTGGCTACAACTAAAGGATCTGGTTATTTACCTGTCAACTTGATATGCTGCAATTAGCACCACTAATACTTTTCAGCCAAGTTGCATACTTTTCAACCAAGGATCTGAAACCATTTTACTAATTCCATAAGATCTTAATACCATGCGAGCTGTAAAATTATATTATAGCAACCTTGGATTGGTAAATGGGAACAGGAAGGTTTAAGCGGTCTTGCCAAAGATTGCCCAAAGTATTAATGGCACAGCTGGAAACAACTGAGGACTCTGTGCTCCCAGGCTCATAAACTCTAACCCACACTTCCTCGGTTACAGACATGAATAAGAGGGAACAAACAGAGGGACTTTCATACTGTTTTAATACATCCAGACTGTATTCTTCTAGCAGTTAGTTGTGCCCATTTGGACAGAGGTATTAAGCAATGCTGCTGTTCTTCTGCTTTGAATGTGTATGCTTCCTGTTTTAATAAACATCTTCTGAGATGTTTGTTCCTCCCTGTCTGACCGTGTATCGTTAGCTGTATACAAAACACCAACACCAGAGTGAACTTTCAAGGTACTGTACATAGTTAATGGGAAAAAAGGATGATTCTATATTAAAGAGGCCTTTCTAAACTATAAAGATGAAAAAACCCCCAGCCAATATTAGTATCACACACTATTTTAAAAATCTGGGAGTCCAAGCTTTAATTAGCTGGATAGGTTATCCTGATCTCACAGAGCAGGATAATGTAGGATTTTTGTAAAGCAACTATTTTTTGACAAACATTCAGATGAACAGGTCAAATACAGGATGAAATACCAGCCTTCAAGGCAAAAAATGGTTATTAAAATACGATTTCCCCATATTTGTTCTGTAGCTGTGGATATATTTAGTAGCAATCCAGGCAAGCTCTACGGGGCAGGAGGAATGTTTCAGTCAATCTAATTTACTACCGAATTCAGCTCTTCAGCCATGTTCTTAGAGTTTTGTTACTCTTGGCTCTTCATCCTCCAGAATTACAGCTCTCACTTGGATCTAGTCAATTTAGAGCCTTTAAACTTATATACTAGTTTCTTGTCAGAATATGTCAGCTATTCTAATTTGACATCATTTTCAACCCTTGCTGGAGTCCTTCCTGGAGAAGGAATGGGTGAGCTTGAACCATAGGGCTTGACAAATCTAGCAACCTGCTATAAATTGCTGCACCATGTGTCTTCTCCCTCCCCAACAAGCATGTTGAGCCAGGGTTTTCAGAGTCTATGCCCTTTTAGAAAGCATATACCCTAGGGTCATACTTCCCTCTTCCAAAAAGCATGAAGTTCACCACCACTTGCATTAATCAAGACTATCTGCCGCTACCTTCTATAGCATACTGGCATTCTTCCATGAGGGCTTCATCCTGCACCTGAATGCTGGGTTGCAGAAGGGGGAAGAAATGTGGGAACAGAGAGGGCAGACATTTGGAGAGAGAGGGAGAACACAGGTGGGTTGGAGAAACAGGTGCAGGTTACAGCTGCTTATATGGAAAGCAGAGGTGTAACTGATAACTTGTAGGCGTGTGCAAAGTGGCTAGTATTCACTTTGGATTCGGCTGATTCAGGGGACAGTGATCCAATTCAAAGCTCTGAATCAGCCATGCCAGGCCCATCCCCCCCAGCCTGGCAATGGCTGCCCCGCCCACCCCAGCTCCTGGCACTTGGGGGAATAAAAGGTCCTGACTCAGCAGGTGCTGCCGGGCGGGGGTCGATCCCCACTGCCCCACATTGCTCCACACCACACAGGGGGTTCTACACAAGCCCCCGAAGCCCCAAGGCCACCACAGGAGCAGTGAGTCCTGGGGCTTCTCTCAGTTTTGTTTTGTTTTAAAAGGCCAGAGCTGGCCTGGGCAGGTCACCCATGGGGGGGCTGGGGGAGAAAGTAGAGGTTGGGGGCTAATGGAAGAGCCCCCTGTGCACAGGGGTCCCCCCATGGTCCCCTCCCCCAGCACCCCCTTCCCTGCCCCTACTACTTACCAGCTTGGAGTCAGCTGCAACTCTCTGCTGCAGCCACCAGGGCCTGCCCGAATCATCAAAGCTCTCCGAATCTTTTCCAAGGATTCGGAGAGCTTTGAATCAATTTGGACCTTTAAACTGACCCCCTGATTTGATTCGGATTTGGAGATTCAGCCACCAAATTGGGCCAAATCTCCTCTGAATTGAATCACCACTAGAAGCTTTGCACAGCCTAGTAGCTTGCACCCTGGGGCACCAGAATGGAGGCAGGGGTTGAGGCTCTAGTATGGAATAGAGCAGGGTCAGGAGCCTGCTGTGAAGCGAAGTGTCTTCTCCAACAGCCAGGTTAACCCTACCCTGGCCTGTGACTGCCACAGATTTATATGGCAAGCAAGGATCCAGAATCCTTAATTTTGCAATAGCTGCAGAGCCAGGAAAGGGTTAACCTGGCTCTTGATGGAGATAATTGGTGTCTCCTCTTGCAATACCATCTCCCACAAGGAGGTGGGCAGGGGTGTGGGGCTAATGAATGGCAGGGTGCTAATGGTCACCCTCCTGCCTCCATTCTGACATATCTACCTCTTTACTGAGCACTCCAGGCTCTTGCTCTAATTACCCTCCCTTAGGTACACTACTGATGGAAAGGAAAAAGTATTGCATTAGAATCTTCTCAATGTAACGAACCTGGTCATAGGCAGTCTTGCCTAGTGGTTAGGCTACTGAGAGAATGGAGGAGCCAGGGGCATAATCTAAAATGTGGGGTGAGTCAGGGTTTAGGAGCCAAGTTACTAGATCCAAGGGGGAATCCTGGAGCAGAGTCCAAAACAGGATGGGTCAAGGTTCAGGAGGCTAAGGTTCCAAAGGGTAATTCAGAGGCAGAGTCCAAAAGACGCAAGGTCAGGAATCAGATGTCGAGTCACCAGATCTAAGGTAAAATCCAGAAGCCACAGTCCAAAAACAGAACCAAGCAAGGACCAGAACCAGGAAAGGCACAAACCACAGCAACAGAGAGCCTTACCAAAGCAGACCTTAGTCAGAACCAGTTGGAGCTGAATAGAGAAGCTGTTCTCCCAGCAGCTTCTCAGGTGGCCCATACAGTGGTCAACTGGAGTCATTGGCTGGGTCAGGATGCCAGTCTAAGCACCAGATAGGTGTGACCTATTAGACAATTACTGTTAGGACCCCTAACACTTACCTATGACTTTCAGGAAAACGGACCCTTACCTAACCTAGGACCTGAGTAGTGGTATGAACTGGAGATGCATATGACTGCATGAAACTGAAGACACCTACTTGAAAACACTGGGGATTCATTCCCAAATTATGTTCCTGAAATTCCTGTATTTTCTTTCTGTGAAGAAAGCTTTGACAAGAGATTACCCTTCCTGCGTGTACTGTGCACATATTTTACTAGTCCTGACAAATAACTGGAACACTTGCAATCTGTGGCTTGAGAAGAGAGCTTTCAAAAGCACTATCTATCAACTGAACTCCTCATTGGCCTTCAGTTCAGCTCATTTGGGGCTCCCTACGTTCAGGGGAAAAATATCAACAGGATTTTAGCTAAGGCTATAAAAATCCTTCAAAATGGTTTTACTGAAGTCACAAGTAGGTAGTAAGATAAAGAATCTCACTGAAAATGTCATTGCTGAGGCAAATCTGAAAGCAATTGTGGATTCTGAATTTATTGCTTACTGATCTCACTATCCGAGGTCCAGTGTTGCACAAACAGACCTTTCCTCCCTGTATTTCAATTTTCAATTGTTCTGTTTGTACAGGATTAGGACCTAAGAGTACTGAGCAGCATTTGACTCATCATGAGTAGGGATGGAAGAATCACAGGCCCTGGTTCTCATGGGGGACTTCAATCACCCTGACATCTGTTAGAAGGAAAGAGAAGTGCGCAGGCAATCCAGGAATTTTTTGGAAAGTGTTGGGGACAACTTCCTGATGCAGGTGCTACAGTGGCCAACTAAGAGCCATGCTCTTCTTGACCTGGTGCTCACAAACAGGGAAGAATTGGTGGGGAATGTAGTAGTAGATGGCAACTTGGACAGCAGTGACCATGTTGAGTTTAGGATACTGAGTAAAGGAAGGATGGAGAGCAGCAGAGTAAGGACCCAGAACTTCAGAAAAGCAGATTTCGACTCACTCAGGGAACTCATGGGCAGGATCCCATAGGAAGCCAGTTTGAGGGGGAGAGGAGTCCAGGAGAGCTGGCTGTACTTTAAAGAAGCCTGACTGAGAGTGTAAGAACAAACCATCCCGATGCACAGGAAGACCAGCAAGTATGGTAGAAGATCAGCTTGGCTTAGCAGGGAACTTTTAAGTAACTAGATCACAAAAAGAAAGCTTATAAGAAGTGGAAACTTGGACAAATAACTAGGGAAGAATATAAGAGCATTGCTAGGGCATGTGGGGATGAAGTCAGGAAGGCCACAGTACAACTGGAGTTGCAGCTAGGAAGCGATGTCAAAGGTAACAAGAAGGGTTTCTGCAAGTATGTCAGTAACAAGAAGATGAAAAATGTGGGTGCCTTACTGAATGGGGGAGGCAACCTTGTGACAGAGGATGCAGAAAAGGCTGAAAGGCTCAATGCTTTTTTTGCCTTAGTTTTCACAGACTAAGGGCAGCTCCCAGACTACTGCACCGGGCAGCACAGTTTGGGGAGGAAGTGAGCAGCCCCCATCCTTGTGACAGAGGATGCAGAAAAGGCTGAAAGGCTCAATGCTTTTTTTGCCTTAGTTTTCACAGACTAAGGGCAGCTCCCAGACTACTGCACCGGGCAGCACAGTTTGGGGAGGAAGTGAGCAGCCCCCATTGGTGAAAGAACAGGTTAGGGACTACTTAGAAAGGCTGGATGTGTACAAGTTCATGGGGCCAAATGGGATGCACCCAAGGGTGCTGAAGAAGCTGGCTGATAGGATTGCAGAGCCTTTGGCCATCATCTCTGAATACTCATGGCAATCAGGAGAGGTCCCAGATGATTGGAAAAGGGCAAACATAGTGCCCACATTTAAGAAAGGGAAAAAGGAGGATCCAGAGAACTATGGATCAGTCAGGCTCACCACAGTCCCTAGAAAAATCATGGAGCAGATCCTCAAGGAATCCATTTCTAAATACTTGGAGGAGAAAAGGTAATTAGGACCAGTCAGTATGCAGACACCAGGGGCAAGTCATGCCTGGCTACCAAGGATGCAAGCAACTCTGAGTGCCATAGTAATGGAAAACAACCACCTCTGCACGTATTTCATGTAAGATTATTAGAGAGATACCTTGTTGACATACAATAAGGAAATATATTGCTTTGGAAATACAAAATGGCACTGTTGGGTGATAATTAACCTAGAAATACTACAGGGTTAATACTTCAAATTCCAAAGTCCAGAAACTTGGCAGTGTGGTGGATGAATGGACTACAAGGTGGATAGAATACTGGCTGGATCACTGGACTCAGAGAGTAGGATTAACCTAGAAATACTACAGGGTTAATACTTCAAATTCCAAAGTCCAGAAACTTGGCAGTGTGGTGGATGAATGGACTACAAGGTGGATAGAATACTGGCTGGATCACTGGACTCAGAGAGTAGGAATCAATGGCTCAATGACTAGCTGGCAGCCAGTATCAAGTGGAGTGCCCCAGGAGTTGGTCCTGGGGCCAGTTTTGTTCAACGTCTTTATCAACCATCTCAAAGGTGGCATAGAGTGTCCCCACAGCAAGTTTGCAGATGACACCAAGCTGGTGGGGAAGTAGTAGATACGCTGGAGGGTAGGGGTAGGGTTCAGAGTGACCTAGACAAGTTGGAGGATTGGGCCAAAAAGAATCTCAAGCGGTTCAACAAGGACAAGTGCAAAATCCTGCACTTAGGACAGAAGAATCCCATGCACCAGGACAGGCTGGGGGCTCACAGGCTGGGCAGCAGCTGTGCAGAAAAACACCTGGGAGTTAAAGTAGACAATAAGTGAATATGAGCCAACAGTGTGCCCTTGTTGCAAAGAAGGCTAATAGCATACTGGGCTGCATTGGTAGGTACGTTGCCAGTAGGTCAAGGGAAGTGATTATTCCCTTCTATTCGGTAGGGGTGTGCGAAATGGGCTGTATTCAATTTCAATTCAGATTCAGCCCAAACTGGGGACAGTGATTCAATTCATTGATTTGGATCACTGTGTCCATGGTTCGATTTAGCCATATCCGAATCTGAAGATTCGATGCTGATTCCGAGAATCAGCAATTTGGCCATAGACACAGCTTTAAATGTTTTTTATACATACCTCAAAGTACCAGGTGCAGCTCATGAACGCTGCGATGCTGGGGTGGATGGAGCATCCCACAGGAGTACGGTGGGAGGCGGGGCAGGCCCTGTGTGCTTGGCAGCAAACCCGAAAGTAGACCGGAAGTACTTCCAGTCCACTTCTGGGTCTGACGGGAAGTGCGCAGAGCGCCTCCTCTCCCCCCCTGCTGGATCAATGATCGGCCACGGTGGGATCCCAGGTGCCCCCCAAGACCCAGGAGACACCAGTCGCTGAGCGAGGGGGTGCAGGGGGGGCCCCCCAGCACGCTCTCCAACAGACCCAGAGGTGGACCAGAAGTGCTTCTGATCCACTTCCGTGTCTGCTGGCAAGTGAGCTGGGGAGCCCCACGCACTCCTGTGGGACACTCCATGCGCCCCACCATCACAGCATTCACGAGCCACTTCCGGTACCTTGAGATATGTAGAAAAAACATTTAAAGCTGTGTCTGTGTCCAAATCACTGAATCTTTCCGAATCTGTCCAAATCAGTTTGGAGGGTTCCGATTCAAGTCAGAGAGATTAAAGGGTCTCCTAAATCGATTCAGATGCAGAAATTTGGCCACTGAATCAGGTTGAATCTCCGCCGAATTGAATCAGGGACCGTGAGGGGGCTGGGGAACATGACTTATAAGGACAGGCTGAGGGAGCTGGGCTTATTTAGTCTAGAGAAGAAAAGACCAAGAGGGGATTTAATAGCAGACTTCAACTACCTGAAGGGAGCGTTCGAAAGAAGATAGAGCTAGACTGTTTTCAGTGGTGGCAGATAACAGAACAAGGAGCAGTGGTATCAAGTTGCAGGAACGGAAGTTTAGGTAAGATATTAGGAAGAATGTTCTTACTAGGAGGATAGAAAAACACTGGAACAGGTTACCCAGAGAGGTGGTGGAAGCATCCTTGGCTAGACAAAGCTTTGATTAGGATGATCTATTTCGGGCTGGTCCTGCTTTTGAGCAGGGGGTTGGACTAGACCTCCTGAGGTCCCTTCCAACCCTAACTTTCTATTATTCTAATTCATCCCACATGGGGCAAAGGATTAAGAATTCAGTTCAACAACAATGTCCATTAGAGGTTAGACTGTACTGAACAGAACGCACAAAAAATAGAAATATGGCAATCCAATATTTTCTGATCTTTATATTCCAGGACTTAATAAAAATGAACTTCAAATATGATTCAAAAATAAAATATCAATGAAAAACAGGTACGTTGGAAAGAAGTAAGGAAGAATATTGATGAAGTATTGGTGTTGTGTATTGGAAGAAGGGTGGCAGAGGTGGTAGCATTCACTGGTTAATCTTAACTCCATATTCTCTTAAATCCATGAAGAGTGAAGTTTCTCTATGCCCAAACTGTAGAAGTTTCCGAAATGAAAATACAGATAAGCATAGCCTGGTGAGAAGTGTTGAATTCAACTTCAGTCCGACTTTTGCATTGTGGTGCTGACTTTTTTCCTGTTGCGATGCCATTACAAATGGGAAGCGTTCTTCAAAAAGCTGTTAGACAAGAAGCAGGGGCCTCAGATTATTTTCCGAAGCCTCTGGTGACTGAATACATTTCTTCTGCAAGAACAGAAAGGTTATTTGCAATCCCTGCCTGCAGTGAAGGCTTTTACTAGGGATGTGGAAGCTTTTGCCTAATTTTGAGCTTACACTTCTACTGTGATTTTAAACATTAAACTCAAATTCATGTGTAATTAGGTCATAAAAATATAGGGCTAGAAGGGATCTCAAGATCTAGTCCATCCCCCTGCACTGAGAAAGGATTGAGTACACCTAGAGAATCCCTGACAAATTTTTGTCTGAAAAAAATCTGGGGTCTTAAAAACTGTCCATGAAAAGGATTCCCCCACCACCTTAGGTAACCTGTTCTATTGTTTCATTACCATTACAGTTGGAAGTCTGCCTAATGTTCAACTTAAATCTTCTTTGTTGTAAATGTAATCAGATTTCTTCCTGTGCTTTTTCTTGTAGGGATATACATTGTTCACCATTCTCTTTTATAACAACATTTATGTATTGGACAAGATATGATATCCTCCATTATTCTTTTCTTTTTCTAGAAGAGACTAAATTCCTTTCCCCATAGGTCATGTTTTCTATATATTGCTCTCCTCTAGACTCTCTACAATTTATCTACTTCTTTCCTCTTTCTACCTTAGGATGAGAAGTGGTAGCATTAACTGCTACACCTCCGGAAGCCGTGGCAGTTAACCCTGCCACTTCTTGCCATGCAGCCAAATTTCTGGACCCGTGGGGAACCCCATAGGTTGAGTAATATGGCTCTGTGAGCCATATCTTGGTTGCTTCTGAGCTAAAGGACTTTGCTAACTTGTGATCTGGGATCCATGTTGCATATTGACTTCCTCTGAGAGCTCAGTCCTGGCTCAGGCTCTCCTAATTCAGCCAGCAGAAAAGAGGATTTGCTTTTTTTCTCTTTTTTCAGTTATAGTTGTTCATAAAAATGAGCAGGCCTGGGACCTCTAACATAGACCTACGTCAGCCTTTTGGGGCAAGGGATAGGTTTTACTGCTATTATGAATTATGAAAGAACCTGAGCATATGAGATAGCATCGGACTGGGTCTCCACGTCCCTGTACAAAGTAGCCCTGTCAGCCCTGCCCAGTGCATTTCCCTTTTTATGGGAGAATTCTTTTTCATAGCAAAGGTACTGCAGGCAGTACAACTGTCTTGCTTCCTCTCCGGAGCCTTTGTCCAAAATCATCCTTCCATCGGAGTTATGGATGCTATTCCTGTCAGAGCTTTTCAACACTGCTCTTTATCAGCCTTAGGGATTCACTGAAATGAAGAAGACATTTCCACTCCAACACATGCATTTCAGGCTGTGCTTCTTTAGCCCTGGAATTGGTGAAGACACAGGAACCAAACCAATGTAGGTTTGGTGCAGTTCTTTGTAGGGTGCCACTTGGCTGGTCTGGATAGTGGCTTTCCAGGAAATTGCTTCCCTTCCAATGATTAGTCAGTTGGTCTTCAAAACACCACATGAATCAAGCTGCTCTAATTGCCTCTAATCAGAATATTGCCAGACTGTGGGCGTTGTGGATTCCAAACTGCTAGCATTAGTTGGTAGACGCA
>NW_005841849.1:2301051-2333731 GCF_000455745.1 Alligator sinensis | reverse complement strand
GGAATGCCTGGCACAGTATGCCTTCGAACAGTGCGTCTGGCATGTCACTTTCAAGAATTAGGTGTAAGGTGGATCCAGATGCCCTGATTTTCAATGAAGGCTTGCCCAGCAATATTAGAAGATAAACCCTGGCAGCAAGGACCATGGCCAAGCCTACACTACAAATATTTGCCAGCAGAGCTACGTGTCTTAGGAGTGGAAAAAAATCATGCTTCTAAAAATCATGCCATCGTATCTATGCCAGCAAACCCACCCTCCCTAGATGCTGTTTTGCACCAAAAGGGTCCTTCAGCTAGTAATGTTTGTTATTGGGAAGGGAGATTAGCTACTCCGGTAAACAAACTTTTTGCTGCTAGGCTATGTCTGTGCGAGGACAAAGCCTTCATAGGATAGATGAGGCCTCTGAGCACTCTAAGAAACAGAAAGTCCCACAGCCCAAGGACGCAGGTAATTCTTGTGAGACATGAGGAAATGGCATGGGTAGCCAAGGGAGGCATCGACTCAGTGCAGCTCCCCACCAGCAAGTCTCAATAGGACAGGCCTGGTAAGAAGGGAAACAACTATGTTCCTTCCTGTGGGAGTCTCCTCCTTGGAATGCTATAGAATGGGAAATGGGTTTGGCTAAGGAAGCATTATCTTGCTTTGCAGGGTATGTATTTAATACAGGGGTGGGCAATTATTTGGGCTGGAGGGCCACTTAGGAAGATTTGGTGAGCTGTTGCAGGTCATGTCAGTAGCCCCCACTCCCCGGTCCCCTCCATCAGCACCCCCCACACCCACAACGGCTCACTAAAACTCCCTAAGTGGACCCCACAGGCAGGGCACATTCAATCAGGCAGATGGGATCAGGGAGCAGCATTCAGGAGTAAGATGAGTGGGCACGGCCAGGTCATGGGCATATGCTCCACCCCCTCCCAGCTCTGACCCACATCCCAGCCCTATGCTGTCACTTCCCTGTGATCCTGGACCCAGTCCTGCCACGGCCTCGCCAACCGCACATCCCACTCCCGGATACCGCTCCCCCCTGCCTGCAGACCCATTCCATCTGCCCAGCTCAGTGTGCCCTGCCTGTGGGGGGTCCCGGGCCAGCCTCCATGGAGACCCTGCCCACCCTCCTGCTCCATTCAGTGCCCTCGGCAGTGGGTACAGGTGGATGGGTTGAAGTGCCTGGGCAGTGGGGCTGGGTCCAGTAGCAGCAGCAACTGAGAGGAGCCACCACTGCCGGGGCTGCCAGGAAGCGTAATGTGGACACCGCACCACCCCAACCCCTCTGCACACCTGGGGGCGGCAGGACTGGCCACACACATCACAACTCGAGCTCCTCCCAAGCCTGGGTTAGGTGAGACCAAGGGACCTACCATGGGCTGGATAAAATCCCTTGGCATGCCATATTTTCCCCACCCGATTTAATATAAGCACATGAGTGACAGTAACAGGTCCCTGTGGCCTACTGATGTTTAGACTTTGCCAATGGCCACAGCTGCCAATGGAGCCTCACATCCCATAAGTTCCCAGCAGCCTCTTTGAGCCCTGGGTTCAAGCATGCAGGTGTGCTCAGACAATATTTTATACTTTTTCCATCTCATCTCCTAAAGTTAATGGGCAGGAAATGGGCACCAGGAGTATTATTAATTTGTATGAGCAGGAGAATTATTAATTTGTCGCATATATGCCAGTAGCAATGTAGCAGGGAGTCATGGAACAATCCCATCCCGGTGCAGATCCTGGAACACTGCATACACATGATGCCTCATATGCAAGACCTAAGGCAGGGATGTGAAAAACCTTTGTTCCCCTGGCTGAACTTGACTGCAGGGCTCTTTGTAGGCCAGATCTGGACCCATCTTTGGTGGCGGGACAAACAACAGTGGTGTTAGCTGCTGCAGGTGCCTGAGCTGCTGTGTTGGCTCAGGGATCCATGGGAAGTCACACCACAGTTGCTTGCACCTCTCATCATTTTTGCAGCAAACTTGAAAGTGTATGTTGAAAATCATCTGTTTTTTCTTTATCAGCTTAAATATTTTTGATACCCTAATTCAGTATAGCCCCTGAATCTGATGTAGACTGAATCCCTGCTTCAGAATCTGTCATAATTTTCTTTTCAAAATTGAGTTTCTAGCCTCAGTTTGTGTAGAAGAGAAAGTTTGAAGATACAGACCAAGTAACCAGCACAGCAATTGACATGTTTACAGGAGTTTTGTTACTGAATGTGTGTTTTCAATGTGTGAATTCAACAATCTACATTTTGTAACTTCCAAAAGTTAGGTCCATTTTGCAGGAGTACATAGGTTTTGTCATTGTTCTGGAAACAATTTCATACTGAAGGTTGCAGTTAGATTTCCACTTCTTTTTGGTTCTTTTGGCACACACCTCACTGTGATGTCACAGTGCCTGTACATATGTTTAGCTATAAAAAACTTTTTTATATATTTGCTACAGTTCTACAATTGGAAACCAAACTGGAGTACTTTTTCTGAAATGTGGCTTAATTCTCTGTATACTAACTTCTGTGGTTTGAAATGAATACATAGATCATATCTGTCACTGACCTCTGAACCTCCAGGCAACACTTACTTGGGCTGTCAAGCAAGCCCAGCTCTACTGTAGGTCATTTCTAAATTCTACATACAAGGTAAAATCTACTAAGCAAATCAAATTTAGAAATGAGCTTTTCCAAAGAATAAGCTAATTGCAAACTAAAGTTAGGTCAGTACATTTACCAGGTTTTATATTAATAGAATCATGGTGTTCTAAAAAAAGGAAAAAAAAGTTCCACAATAATAGGCTGAAAGTACTAGGATCAAAGATGGCTTGCAACATGATCAAACACATTTCCAAATTACTGGTCATCCCACTGCATCACGGATTCTCTGGGTATTCTGTCACTTACTGCAGAACGCAAAGCAAAAGTAAACTTTTGATTTTTAAAATAATTAGGAGAGGCCAATCAATACAACATAAGCCACTGGACCCTACCAATCTCTTTAAAATTAGATTTATGCCCTGAAAATAATTTTGAACTCAGTGAAAGCTGGCAGGTTGATTATAGTATTTTGCCTAAATGGCTACTTCAGTGGCTGAATAGCTTCAAACATCTTGGTCCCAGTTTTCAGTGTGGCAGGCATATTTTTTTTAATGTTTCCATTTGCATCAGCAATATTTTACTTGCTTTTCATTGAAACATAATCTTGCATGCACACACAACACTGATTATAACTTAGAGTTGCCTAGCTTTTAATATCACTCTTGCCAAGCAACTGAACTGTAATTTAATCATTTTGCAAATTTCAGACAAATATTATTTTTGGCTTTGGTGAGATTTCAAGATGTCTCTTTCATGCTTAGGAGGGTGTTGAACAGCAGCATCTAAGGTATATAAACAAAGCAAGATAGCTAAGCATGAAGCAACATCACAATTCTCTAAGAACTTGGGCTGTCTCTTGCAAAAGGCCTGTTAATATGCTGAAAGATGCCTAAACTTCATACTGATAAACCACTTTCCCTCCCCCATATTGAGACATAGGCAGGACACAATGAGATGTTTAAAATAAATGAGATACCATAGGTGTCTTGGGTCAAAGCAATAGTTTCACAAATGGAGTGTAAAATGGACTTAATATATACTGGTCATAAGCAGCATCTTACCAAAGGTGCATTCTGCCACTTCAGAATATTCCAAATTGGTATTCCAATCACATGGGAAATCTAAATGATGCTGCAAGACACTTGCGGTGTGGGTGGATGCCAGCTTTGCATTGACTTTAGAGGGTGGTACCAAAGTGATTAGAAAAGCAATAAGATGTGATAAATATCCGTGTTTTAGTTTCTGAATTCTTGGCTTGAAAATTATTTTTTTATCACAAAATGATGAATTCCAGTGGTTTAAGTACTGCTGAAATGTATATATAATAAAATACTCCATATTGAGCTGGGAGAACAATGGAAAAAATGGTCCTGATTATGTTCACTACCCCAATCTTGTGTTATGATCACATAGCCTTTCTGTTTGCTTGGCTATAGAAAGCTGGAAAAACTACAGGGATTTGTTTTGTGGGTGGGTGGGAGGGTGAGGGGTGTTCATTATTTATTTATTTTTAAGTGAAAAATTATATTAAATTTGGAAGTGCTTGTCTGACCTCTTATCTATGTCCACATCAGCTGTGTATGAGTGGGAGCCAGGATCAGACCTTCTCCTGACTTCATTAATTTCATGTTCAGTGTTGGTTTTTCTCCTTGCCATATTGGCATGCTTGTGCCACGATCACTGCAAGTCAACAGGGCAGTTGTCACGCTCTGAGTCAGGGCTATCCACCTGGTGGACTACACGTGGCTCCCAAGGATTTAAACTGTGGCCCCTGGGCTCCTGGTCTGGATACCACTCCTCTTTGCCCTCTTGCTGGTGCCATCAGAGGTCCCAGGTTCACCCTCCCTCCTCCAGCTTCCGCTACCTACTACCAGCGGGAAAGCAGCAACAGGAAGCCCATGGCTGAAGGGCTCAGGTGGACTAGTGGACCCCATACAGTATCCACATCAGTGCAGTGCAGTGGGACTCGCTTGGCACCCTGTGGAACCGCATCACACACCACATCATATTCACGTGTGCAGGGGGCCTGTGCGATGCAGCAGTGTGGAGATCCCACTGTACAAGCAATTTTTCTACCTTCACCCATTCCCCGTGTTTGAAACTAGCACCTAACAAACCTGCATGTGAGTATTCAGGCACTTTGCCCCATGAACACACCAGAATCATTATGCAGCTATGAGCTGAAGTGAGCAAAATCAATTACTTTGACAATGTAAAAAACACTATTAATTGTCCAAAGGTCTAAGTAAATGCTAGGTGTTTCTTAGTTTAGACAGAGTGGAAAGCAACTCAAGAAGGCAACAAGGGGTATCAAATAAGATACTGGATGGCAAGTGATAAGACTGAGGAATCTGGTGGGGCTCTAGCATCCTGTCCATTTTGCAGAGAATGTCAGGTGACACTCGAAGAACTCAGGTCAGCATGGAGCTCCAGTCAGGAAGGACTAACCTGTGGTAGGGAACTGAAAGTCTGCAAATATGCAACTACAGCCTGCCAAGTGATCCAATTATCTCAATTTTGGCATTGGCTGTGGGCAGATAAAGTGCTGTTTCCTTGGCCCTACCATGTGCCTTGCTCCCTTTCCTTTCTCTTGATCACTGTGTTCAAAATTGCAGACAAGCGGAGAACAAAAGCAAACCAGCACATCATGAACCTGAATACCATAGGTTTTTAATAAAGAATCATCAATATAAAAGCTAAAGTTTTGTGGCCACATCGCAGCCAGAATTGTCTTAAATTAGGTTTAAAGGCACTTGCCACCTCCCAAACCATCTGCCACTGGTGAAGATGTTGGTTTACTACTGATGATTTTGATCTATTTCTGAACAGCAATAATACAGATTTTTTTTTCATTTAATAAAAGTCCATAGAAAATGGAAATCCTGAGACTCCTTAGTAACACAAGCCAGGCCCTATCAAATCCATATGTCTTATGATAAAGAGAGATTTCCTGACCTAAGTGGAAGATCTCATTTCTGACATCTGGAATAACTGCTCTTCCTTCCATTCTAATATTTGAACCAAGATAATATCTCATAAGGTTGCAAAAGCCTGAAAATGGAGCAGCATTATCACCTTTGCTGCTATATTTTCCAGGATTTGGTTACCCACCCATTCTCACTTGCCCTCCAAAAATATTTCAGATTGTTGGATTTTAATTAATCTCAACTTGGTTTCTCCTTGGATAGCTCCTTTAAGAAAAGTTTTCAACAGACAGAAGAAGTTTCGATGACAGCGTGAGTAAGAAAACGAACTGCATACTTTTGTGATTAAAAAGTGTTATTTATGTTTTTACCTGTGGCTATGTAGGCCAAGAATAATATTGCATGACTTCAAGGACAGTCACCAAACTCTTCCTCTGTCTGTCAGGAACAAGTGCAACAGTATGAAACCTGTCAGAGGATGGCCAGGCAAGCAAGGGGATCACTCATCAGTGTCAGTGACAGGATTCTGAATTTGATGGCAAAGTGACAGAAGAGCAAGAATGTTGTGATGATGGAAGTGCATAAGCAGTGCTCCAGGCTATCAGAAGCAACTAGAGTTGGAGAAGCAAAGGAAGAAGGTAGAATGAGCTGCTGTCAGAGTATCTCTGCTATGATCATGAGCAGGAGGGAGGGAAGAAGACATGGAACTTTCTAAGGTCGTATTTGAGAAAATATACAAGGTCATGCACAATGTGGTCATACTCACAAAAAGCATGAGCTTTATGGAATCACCTTGACATTACCATGCGCAGCAAAATATTCAGACCTCCTCCAACAGGAGCCAGTCAGTAAGCCACAGGCCACCATATCATCATCAGTATCAGTCAAATGATACTTGATCTGATGCCCCTTAAAGGAGAAATACACAAATGATTTATACAGTCCTTCCAAAGCAGTAAAGTTTTTATCATATGCTTGAAGAGACTTTCACTGAGGTAAGGCAGATATACACATATTTTTAGTATCAGTGAATGTTAATAAAGGTGAAAGGAATGGATTATATCCTAGAGCTGACTGGAGTGATTTTTTTCACTGGCTGCCTCAAAACACTGTTACATTGAAACATGCTGATCCTAATAAGATCCCTGTCAGGAAGGTTTTTAAAAAGAGAGGCTTTCTTACTTTGTGGTCACATTGTTATGGAACTGGTGCAGGCTGGGGAAACCCAGATTCAGGTCCATGCTGTATTGAGTCAGAGAGACCTGGGATAAGGATGTCTTTTGAATCAAGCAGAGAAGTGGGGAAAATTTTGTCTCCCAAATACCAGGTCAGCCCCTAAACACATGCATTCTTGAGCAAAGTTCAAATATTCACTCTTAAATATTCTCGAAAATTCAGGCCCTGACACTGATTAGTTAGTCATTGAAGACTTCTGTAATATAAAATTATAAAAGCCTAAGTCTGTTTGACTGTCTGTCTGTAACGCTTTATTCACATGCTGATTGGCTGACAGAAACAGCAAATCAGAGTGCTCCAAGTGTGGGGGAGTGCCACCATGATTCCGAAGCCGCACCAAGGACCGGACAGAGGGTGGGGGAGCTGCTGGTCTCGGCTTTCCCACCCTGCTCCCTGCAAGAGACAGAACAGTGGCAGC
This sequence comes from Alligator sinensis, assembly GCF_000455745.1. Taxonomy (NCBI): domain Eukaryota; kingdom Metazoa; phylum Chordata; order Crocodylia; family Alligatoridae; genus Alligator; species Alligator sinensis. The sequence goes on along the minus strand of NW_005841849.1, from coordinate 2,326,569 downwards.
ACGGGGCGTTGGGTGGGGGGGTGGGGGGAGGGAGTGCCGCCACCTCCATCATTCTTGCTAGAAATAGAATGAAGATGGAATTTTGTATTGATTTGTGGAATATTAACTATTGAAGCAAAATTTCCTATGCTATGCATGAATCTTTCAACCAGGTGTACAGCTGCTAGCTATAGAAATAAATAAAAACCTCTCACCATCCTTATTCAAAACCTCTAATTCTTTTGCAATGACCATCTAATGATGGTTTACTACGGGTAGTTATATTATATGCCATTATGTTGGCAATATATTCAGTCCCAGTAGTTTTTATGGGACTGCCTGGATTGACGATTTCTAACTCCTAGTCCCACATATACTGCTGGGGCTGACCTTTTGTCATGACTAAGTCTCCTGACAAGTGTCTCTGCCAGTAGACTGACAAGTGAATGTCAGTGAAAGGTGAGTGAATGACAGGAAGAACTGATACTGTACCAAGAAACACAGAAGGGAGACGAAGTGTTGACAAGGATTAAAACCACTCACTGAATTTTATTCTGAGGCCAAGCACATTTGTTTAACTTTGAAGCCTTCATGAATTGTAGGCCTGTATTGCCGGGTTTTGATGCTGCTTTATAGAGACATGAAGTCTGTTTATGTGTATGGGCAAGATGCAAAAAAATAGACAGAGATTAAAGGGGAACATTGATTGTGCATTTAATAATCTCAGTGTTTGGACACTACCCATCTACTGCTGCAGAGCAGCAAAAGTAGACCAAGTGCCTGTAACTTAGCACCTGATTTACATACTGAGAGGAGCCTACAGCGAGCATAATGCTCTCCAGTTACATGAGAGGGACATCTGCAAAAGATCATGTCAGTCTCTGATCCTTATTCTCAACTCCTGCCACATGCCTTTTCATAAGCATGCAGCACAAACAAGGTGATACGAGACTCCCCAATATGTGCATCTAAGCCTAGCGCTAAATTTTTTTGCTCTAAATTTTGCCTCTAATTGTGCTTGCCTTAGCATGCAACCACATTTCTGTCTCGAGCTTAAGCAGTGTGAAGATTTGCAAACAACAAACCAAAGTGTTTTTGTAACACTCCTTAATGTTGGAGACATGCATGTGCACAGACAGGCAAAGAAACTCATCTTAACAGTGAGCATGAGTTTTACCCTGTTGACATCAAGGAAGGTGGTTCTTGAAGTTCACATATTCCATGGCCCTTCCTGTGATCATATGTTTGTGAAGGTGCGTGATTTCTGTAGTAAAAATCCTGTCTCTTTTGTGAATATCCATAGTGGCCAGGATCTTCATGTTGAACCTCTGACTTCAAATTATATTTTGCTATAGCTTCCTCTAATGAGATAAAGTACTTAATGGTGACACTTTCTTGCTCACTGGCTTCTGTACCACAGCTTTACATAACCCACCATCACTACACTTTTTGCCTTTTCCCAATAGTTCTACATCCAGTTGATGATGTCAGTAATGCTGGCAGAGTGCAACGTTCTGTCAGTTGAAAGAAACACCTTTTATTCCATTCTCAACAACGAGTAAGCGTTTGTAAAAGAAATCTTTATCTGTTCATCTCTTAAGAGGTACTGCATTCCCAATCCAGCAAATACACGAACTCATACATTGCTCATACACTTTCAGCTGGGATAAAGTATACTTGGTTCTGCAAAAATGTTAAACAATATAGATGTATCAAGTGAAAGAAGAAAAGAATTTTTGAGAGAATTATCCTGGCACATGTCCACAAGGGGCCAGCAGGGGAGGTTGTGCTTAGGGGCAACCGACATGGGTTCATTAGTGGCAGGTCCTGTCAGACCAACCTGGTGGCCTTCTATGACCAGGTCACAAAATCCTTAGATGCAGGTGTAGCAGTGGACAGTCTTTCTGGACTTCAGGAAGGCCTTCGACACCATCTCTCACCCCATTCTCATTAAAAAATTAGGGGACTGTGGCATCAACATCTACACAGTCAAATGGGTCACTAACTGGCTGGAGGACCACACCCAGAGAGTGGCGGTGGATGGGTCATTTTCGACCTGGAGGGATGTGGGCAGTGGGGTCCCCCAGGGCTCGGTCCTCAGACCCACGCTGTTCAACGTCTACATCAGTGACTTGGACAAGGGGGTAAAAAGCACCCTATTCAAATTTGCCGATGACACTAAGAGATGGGGGAGAAGTGGGCACGCTAGAAGGGAGGAATAGGCTGCAATCAGACCTAGACAGGTTACAGGGGTGGGCAGATGAGAATAAGATGGGTTTCAACACTGACAAGTGCAAGGTGCTGCACCTGGGGAGGAAGAACCAGCAGCATACCTACAGGCTGGGGAACTCCCTTCTTATCAGTGCAGAGGCAGAAAAGGATCTTGGAATCATTATTGATGCCAAAATGAACATGGGCCGACAGTGTGAGGACGCAGTCAGGAAGGTCAATCACACCCGTGATGCATCCACAGATGCATCTCGATAAGGTCCAAGGAGGTGATCCTCCCCCTCTATGCGACATTGGTCAGGCCGCAGTTGGAGTACTGCATCCAGTTCTGGGCGCTGCAATTCAGGAGGGATGTGGACAGCATTGAGAGGGCTCAGAGGAGGACCACTTGCGTGATCAGGGGGCAGCAGGGCAGGCCCTATGAGGAGAGGCTGAGGGACCTGAACCTGTTCAGCCTCCACAAGAGAAGGCAGAGAGGGGATCTAGTGGCCTGTTACAAACTAGTCAGAGGGGACCAGCAGGCATTGGGGGAATCCCTGTTCCCCCGAGCACTACCAGGAGTGACTAGAAATAACAGTCACAAGCTGGCAGAGGGTAGATTCAGACTAGACATCAGGAGGCGCTACTTCAGTCAGGGCAGCTAGGACCTGGAACAAACTTCCAAGAGAAGTGGTGCTGGCTTCTACCCTGGGGGGTCTTTAAGAGGAGGCTAGATGAACACCTTGCTGGGGTCGCTTGACCCCGGTGCTCTTTCCTGCCATGGCAGAGGGTCGGACTTGATGATCTGTCAAGGTCCCTTCCGACCCTACAAACTATGAAACTATGAAAAGGGTAGATCTGCTTTCAGGAAATTTAAAATCGACAGGAAAAGTTCCAGACTATTAGAGACTGATATTCATCTTGGCTCTCCATATCCAAGTCTGAAGCTCTTCTACTGTAGTTAAATGAGTCACTGATTTGTTTATGAAATATTCCTGAAAGCCACTACCAATGTCTGACATGAGTTTAAAGTTTTCAGATTTAGAACTGTTTTGTTCCATGATGTGATGACTAAGAAGCCTGGCTTTGATTGCCTTGGATGAGAACAAGACAATGAACTCATACCATGAGCATTTGCATGGGAAACTTGTCATCTATTATCTTCTTGCAAGTCAGTTACTAGCTTTTTGTTTCCTCTCTTTTGAAATGAGTCACAGTTCTGATGGATATATTTCCAGTGCGTCTGTCAATCAACCTATTGACTCTGGGGAAACTTCAGGAAAAGAGTACAAGTATTCAGCTGAAGAGAACACAGGTGTGGCTGAAAGGACTCAGAAGAGGGATTTAAAAAAGTCAAAAAAATGTTAAGTTCTAATGCCAGTGCTAACCACAGAGCCATCTAATCTCAGACAAACACTTGAGGCCAGATCCTGTTCCACGTATTAGGTATCTTAAATAGACTTTCGTGTTGAGGTGTGATTCTGTTCTACCCTGTTCAACTCCTGAAAAGCCATTAAGGCATCTAACTCAGGGTGCATCTACACGTGCGCTTTAATGTGCAGTAGCCTATTTTACTGCTCATTAAAAGCATCACATTAAAAAGTGCAGTTACACTAATGCACAGTAAAATAGGCTACTGCTAATTAAGCATCACTTAAAAATCAGTCACATTTGTTTCTGCACATTGGAGGTACTAAATTTAATGTGCATTAGAAAAAGCACTTTAATGCACATGTAAGCACACTCATAGTCACCTTCAGCCACAAGAACACAGGGAGGTGGAACACCCATGCAGCTTTTTTTTTTTTTTTTTTTTTTTTACAGGACCTAAGCGTTATTCTATTTCAGCTTAGGCCTAAATCCACTTACACATATAATAAGTGAAAAACAATCTGGCCCTTAAGTCTCTATCTTGGTTTCCCCATGTAAAACATGAGATTTATAAGTAGTTGTATAATGTATAAGAACTCTGCAACAACACATGTCGGTCTACCCCAAAGGCCGTAACTTGGACGTTGCCCCAGGACCATCAGACCGTAATGAATCCCTCTCATTTAGAATAATTCCAAGATACTGCTCTTCTTCTACTACCTGCATGTTGAGTTGGAGGCTTTGGAGAAAGGAGACCATAAGAGAAATCCATGTCATGAGGGATGGCCCATATAGGGTCCACGATCACCCATGTCCACTCTTTTCCCCAAGAACCCTTTATAGACTTTATTAGACTAGAGGTGGAAAAATACAGCCCATGAACCAGAGCCAGCCCACCAATTTTGGGCCCACAGCTACCCCCTTAGCACTCTGCATAGGGCTGAAACCCCATCCAGGGCAGCCTGCACCACGCTCCCACCTGCATCTGTTGACAGCCCTGGCCCCAGCCAGTGCACACAGCTTCTTGGCAGGGCTGCTCCCAATGCAGCTGCAGTGGCCTGGGTACTGTTCAGCTTCCCCTGCCTCCAGTGGCTCCTCCTCCCCCTGCCCCTCCTGTGTTGCTCCCGGGAGCAAGTAGTGTGGGGAAGCAGCAGTGGCTGCAGGGCTGCGTGCTAGGCACCACATGCCCAGCCAGATGGGGGGTACCTGCAGCCGGGCAGCTCCTGCCCCAGCATATGAGGCTCCAGCGAGTGGGTAGAAGGTGACTGGGAGCCACCTGCACCACACTGCTCAGGAAAGCTCTGCTGCACATGTTCCCTGTCCCTCCCTCCCCGCTGGCTGTTTGAGCAGCCTCCTCCACATGCAAATGCACTCCCCACAGCACCCCCAACACACATACCCCTCCCATACTCCCCAGACACATACAATATACAAAAGTAAGACTTCATTTTGAGCTATTATGCAAATCACCTCTATATATACACACTACTCAAAACAACATAAATCAGGACAAAAAAAATTTTTTTTTAAATAAAAATAGGTTGCAGTAGATGTTTGATTTTTAGTACACAATTTATTTTTTATCTGTAATTGGTTAAAATTATATCTTCTGAAAAGAATTTACATATACATTTTTGTATATGTAATTTTGCCCTCAACAGCTCACCAAAATTCATTAAGTGGCCCACCAGCCAAAATAATTGCCCACCCCTACCCTAGACTCTTGCATAGCAAGAGGGCAAAGTTTCTCACTCATCAGTGGAGTGAGCAATAAACTTTGACAGCCTGAGGAGATTCCATGTGAGGCCAACTGAGACTTTCTGGGATGCTGATGTTGTCAGTGGGTGTCTTGGGGGACAGAACTACAGATTGGATAAAGTGCCCGGAAAAGTAGCTGGGTAGTACTGAAAGGAAAGTTGGAACACAATGGCAGGAACCTTGAATGACTAAGACAGTTTACAAAAAACTTATACTAGCACTGAGTATGACATGTGTTTAATGAAAAGCCAGGTATAGATGGACAATAAATTCTTACATAACAGGTTATTTGTAAGGTGGAGAGTAAAGGGTAGCATGGACTAGGCATAGTTCTAAAGGGGGCAAAATTACTAGAAAGGGAAAAGGACTATCTTCTCATTTCCTTGCCTCTTTACAAGCTAATTCCCTACCGTCTTTTGGATACTTAAATATACACAACCTTCAAATGTCTCTACATGTCTAATTTGCCTCCTTTTTACATGAACCTCTTTAGAAGCCTTTTGTAGCTTCTACTGCATAGAAACTATGGAAGAACCTGCAAGAGAACCTAGCCAATAGCAGCAAGTTATCTGCTACTGCAGAACAGATTTTGCTGATCCTTTTTTCAAGATCTGGATCATTTTACTAGAGACCACTTTACCCACCCAGTAGTTTTTTCAGTCTGTCTTCCTTGAGAGGATACTACTTTCAAGTGCCAGCTTCTGAAATTCAAGGCTTTCCCAAACTGATTTCCCCACTGATTGTTCATGGGAGTGGACATTTTAGCCTTTTGCTCTTAGCAGTCAAATTCAGCAATGGTTGCAAAGGCTTTTGCCTTCAGATCTCAACTCCATTTGTTAGTTTTTCTGTTGATTTTTTTTTCTTTCCAAAATAGAAATGTTTCCTAACGAGTCTATTTAGAACAAATATGAGCAACCCAGGCTCTGAATCCCTTGCAGAAAAGGAACAAGGTAATAAAGTTCAAAAGTGAGGTAGTGGGGGAATAAAATACAATAGATGTGTAACAACAAGATTATTCTACTTTTGATTTATTGCCAGTCTGCAACAGCTTTGAAAATATTGCTGTATCCCTAATGGTTCATACTATAATGAGATTTTTGACTACAGTGGCATAGTGATACAAGTAGTGTAAGCCATTAATTGCCACTGTGGTATCACTGTATTCCCGATCACAGAATGTTTGATAATGGAACTTGACATCTGGGATCCTCCAGCCATTTGTAACTTTATGTCTTCCGCATACAGATATCCCTTGTTTGGTTCCAGCTCTCCAGATATCAAAAACATAGCTCAGAACTTGAACTGAAAGTTCTACCCATGACCTAACTCTAGTGCTTGGCAAGAAAATACTTTTAGGAAAAGAAGAATGGATAAGTAAACTAGCATTTAATATCCAAGTATAACCTATTTTTATCCCATGGCTTTGTTTCAGAAAGCACATTAAGTCACTTCCAAGAGCAGAACACACAGGCACCCAGTTTTATTTAGTTAGTTAGATTAATTCCATTTTAATATTTCCATTAGCCATTTTAAACTTGGCACTGCAAAGTAATAACATCCTCCAAATATTGACAGATAGAAAAGTAAATGCCACCCAGCCATGACAATCTGTTTTTCAGCCAACTTTGCTATGAAAGAAGGGCTGCTATCATAATTTATTTATAAATTAATAAAGGGCCTGATTTTTATCACCACTTATTCCCTTCCAACAATTAAGGCAAGACTGAAAAAAATTCCACTAAGTCAACATCTTTGTTTGTTAACTTTTGAAAATTCATAGCTAGAATGATTCTGGTCTGCAGTTTGGAAAGAAGGGGATAAAGTCTCCCTTGTAGAACATGACACCGAGTCAAAAAATGCAAACAAAAATAATGAGAAAAAAAACTAAAGTTACCAGAATTTTAACACTGGTATGGAAATCCACTCAATTACTGGAAGTACTCACCAAGACAGCCCACTGATTAATATCTGTAGTTTCTTTGCTTCTCTGAATTCAAAATGGCCAAAGTCCTGGAACAAACAAAAAGATAACTCATGCTTTATCTTTAATATTGTATCCTGTTGTCCCAGCTGGAGAAGGCTATCCCAGTTCGACCTGTTGAATTTTTGTTGAAAAATAACCCCCCCAAAAAAAGGAAAAAAGGAAAGGTTCAACAGGACTTTGCAGGATAGTCTAAGCACTGTTGAGTTACCTGCACATAATTTGCATAGCCCTCTAGACCATCTTCATCAAGAAAGAGAAAGACAGTGAGTACACCAACAACAGGAGACTTTATTGCAGCTACCAGTTATGAAAAAGTGAAGCATCTTTCTCCAAAGGAGGTACTGACAATTGAGTAACAATGAACATCATACCTACCTACTAGGAAGACAACATTTTCAAGCAGCAGATATTTAAGTTATTCATATGTCATATTTCTTGCATGATTATCAAAATATGAATCATGTTTGAAAGAAAGAATGCCTTCTTCTGGATGAGTTTAACTTCCCTAGAATTGCCTATGAATATATATAGGGCCCAAACTTCAACTGGTGCAAGTAAGATTGGCTGAAGTAAATCTTGGCTCTGTATATGACTTATACTCAGTTCCTGGCATTTACCATATTTCCTCACATACCTTATGTCCCTCCCACCCCTTCCTCCCAAATAAGACACTCTTCTATTTTGGGAAGACAGTATGAAGAAAAAAGGATTTTTCCTCAGCTCACTTGCTTTCCTGTGGCTCTTCAGCCAAAAGCTGGTACCACCTAGGCAGTAGCTGTGAGAGAGTTAAAACTCTACCTCTGATGTTGGAGTGGACTTTGCCCCTTCCCCATGTGCCCAAGGAGGGAGGGAGCTCCAAACAGCCATTAGAGTGTTCCCATGTTTCCATTTTAGAGCAGTAATTAGCTTCCCCAATTAAGACATACACCTCAATTTTGGAGAGCTGATTTTGAGGGGAACAATGCATGTGAAATGTGAGTAAATACGGCATTGATTGTGCTGTTCCCTCTTTTAGGCCATCACCCTTATAATGATTACAACTCAGCAAGGTAAGTATCTTTAGATATGTGCTAACGAAATATCATGCTAAAGGATTAAAAGCAACCAGCCTATAGGCTGATGATTATATGGTGTGACATGCTGACATACACAAGACTTGTTTTTTGAACAAGGTATGTCTGAATATAAATGGAAAGCCTGGCATAAGCTGTGTGACAAACACTATAGAGGAGCCAATACACAAAAGTTAAAGGTTCAAAATGATTTGAATAAGCATCCAAAAGGAAGTTCTCCTGAAACCATATAACCCTTGGAAAATAAAAACATTAAAAAATTGTGTGTGAGATATCCAGCCCTGCCAAACCCTAGGGATTACTAATTCTGTCATCACATTTCCCATTTGAGGTGCATCTGTTTTGAAGCTGCTGTTTTTATATTAGTTTTTTAAAGATATACTTAAAGGTAGCTGTTAAGGCTTCAATGGATTCATGTACATAGTGAAGGAAAGGCATTAAAGTTCAGTCTCACTGCTCTAGCAGCAATTTTTTAGATTTGTTATCTACACATTGGGTCCTTAAATTATCTCAACAGGCCTTGCTGACATCATCTGCAGAATTAATGAGGCTCCATTTAACCTGCAAATCTTGCAGCTAGCAAGAAAGTTATATTTTCTTAGCCAAAAAAGGAGTTCATAAATTTTCATAAAACTGCTTCATATTTGTAATTTATGATTGAACCACAATGGCTCAGGTCGCTGTAGAATTGTGAAATATAGTATGGAATAGGCTCAATAAAACAAAAAGTGACTGAAGTGTTAATTTGATAATTGCATGGTTGGGCTGAGCACTAAGACACAATAGGGCATGCATTATTCCCTCATAATAGGCTACCTCAGGGGTGTTATGATGGCCCTGTTCTTTCAGCCACCAAGGAAGCACATTAATGGTACAATAAAGCATGCCCTGAAGGGCTCCGCCGCAATTGTAATGTGGGTTTCTGTTGGGGTTGTTTTCATTTTAAAAGACAGTATTTTACCTTAATGAAAACGTTTTTCAGGAAGCAGTTAAGATATAAATGTTATTAAATATTTACATTAGGAAACAATCCATATGAGAAGGACAGAAAAATAAAATAGAAGCATTTTTACTAATTTTGAACTTGTATTCTTTTTTTTTTTTTTTTAATTCTGGTGAATTCAAGTGCAAAATTCAAGTGCTTGGAATAGGAACTACATATTAGTGTCTGAATCAAGATAAAGAAATTGTGTCACACACAAAAGTGGGCAAGCCTGAAAGAGAAGCCTGTGCCCATAGACCTTCCAGTTGACGCTGGGATCTTTTTGTATAAGCGTAAGTGTCCCAGAGCAGCAGTAGCAGTACATACTTCTCTCCTAGTTCTGCTTTGACCTCTGCAGGGTTCCACACATGCCTAATCCCACTGTAGGATTGGGGCCTAAAGCTTACAGGTTTAAAAAGAACTGTTCACTTGTGAAATATTACATGCAGGTTTGTGCAGGGCTTGACTATATAAGCAACAGTTTATATTTTACTCCCAAAAAACTTAATATATTTTACTCTTGAAAAACAGGTGCACTTATCCATAATGGAATGTTCTGCTTTCCCACAGGTGCCTCTCCCTGTTTCCCCTTCAGAAGTCTTTATTTTCCAAAGTATGGCAACACCATCACATGCATATCTGCTTAAGTCTGGCCATTGCACGATCTGTACCCTTCACATTGTACCAATCCCTTTTTCCTGTGTACTTAGTTAAGGCCAGTAGGTCTAATTGAATACAGTCATGCAGTGAGGAAAAGATTGGTTAGCCTGACTCTCCACTCCAGCTGTGCAGTTTGTCAATAGAAATAGAGGCCTCACCAAGGTGGGAAGGGTCGAGACAACTGCCACCAAAAAGAAGCAATGGGTGGAGCTTGTTGGAGACTCCCTTCTGTGGAGGATGGAGGAAGCCATCTGCTGACCTGACCTGTTGTGTCAGGAAATCTGCTGCTTGCCCGGAACCCAAATCCGAGATGTCATGGAGGGATTACGGAGACTCATCCAGCCCTCTGACTACTACCCTATGCTGCTCATCGATGTGGGTACCAGTGATAGTGCCAGGGGAGACCCTGAGTGAATCAAAAGTGACTACAGGACTCTGGGTTCAATGATGAAGGTGTCTGGGGCTCAGGTCATGTTCTCCTTGATCCTTCTGGTCAAAGGAAAAGGCCCAGGCAGGAACAGATGCATCCTGCAGAACAATACCTGCTGTGCAGGTGATATTGCCAGCAGGGTTTTGGCTTCTTGGACCGTGGGTTGTTGTTCCAAGAAGAAGGATTGCTGGGAAGAAATGGGATCCATCTGGCAAAGAGAGGGAAGAGCATCTTGGCAGACAGGCTCAATAACCTAATGAGGAGGGCTTTAACCTGGGTTCGCCAGAGGATGGAGACCAGAGCCCTGAGGTAAGTGGGAAACCTGGAGGAAGACCAAGCAGGAGGGGGCAACAGGGGAGCACTATCATGGATGGATACAAACTGTTCAGGAAGGACAGCCATGGGAGAAGAGGAGGAAGAGTTGCACTTTATGTTAAAGAGCCATATGAAGCTGGAAATAACCCAGAGTCTTTCACAGGCCTAAGGTTAAAGGGGAGAGCAACAAGGGTGATGTTGTGGTGGGTGTGTGCTATAGACCACTGGACAAGGAGGAAGTGATGGATGAAGCTATCTTTGAACAGCTAGTGGAAGTTTCCCAATCACAAGCTCTGGTTCTCATGGAGGACTTCAAACACCCTGACATCTGCTGGGAGGGCAATATAGCAGTGCGCAGGCAATCCAGGAAGTTTTTGGAAAGTGTTGCGGATAACTTCCTGGTGCAAGTGCTGGAATGGCCAACTAGGGGCCATGCTCTTCTTGACCTGCTGCTCACAAACAGGGAAGAACTGGTGGGGAATGTAGTAGTGGATGACAACTTAGGCAGCAGAGAGCATGAAATGATTAAATTCAGGATCCTGAGTACAGGAAGAATGAAGAGCAGCAGAGTAAGGACCCTGGGCTTCAGAAAAGCAGACTTTGACTTGCTCAGGGAACTCATGGGCAGGATCCCCTGGAAAGCCAGTCTGAGGGGGGGAGAAGAGTCCAGGAGAGTTGGCTGTACTTTACAGAAGTCTTACTGATGTGCAGGAAGACCAGCAAATATGGCAGAAGATCAGCTTGGCTTAGCAAGGAGTAACCCAAGTCACAGAAAGGAAACTTATAAGAAGTGGAAACTTGGACAAATAAATAGAGAGGAGTATAAGAGCATTGCTTGGGCATGCAGGGATGAAGTCAGGAAAGCCAGAGCCAAAGCACAAGCAGCTAGCAATGAACACAAAGGGTAACAAGAAATTTTTCTACAAGTATGTCAGTAACAAGAGGAGAATCAGGGTAAGTGTGGGTACCTTACTGAATGGGAGAGGCAACTTTGTGACAGAGGATGCATAAAAGGTTGAAGCGCTCAATGCCTCCTTCGCCTCAGTCTTCACAGGCAAGGTCAGCTCCCAGACTACTGCACCAGGCAGCAGTTTGGGGAGGAGGTGAGCAACCAACAGTGGTGAAAGACCAGCTTAGGGACTGTTTAGAAAAGCTGGACATGTAGAAGTCCATGGAGCCAGATGGGATGCAGCGAAGGGTGCTGAGGGAGTTAGATGACGAGACTGCACAGCCATTGGACGTCATCTTTGAAAACTCATGTTAATCAGGAGAGGGCCTGGATGATTGGAAAAGGGCAAACATAGTGCCCACATTTAAGAAAGGGAAAAAGGAGGATCCAGGGAACTACAGACCAGTCAGTCTCACCTCAGTCCCTGGAAAAATCATGGAGCAGATCCTCAAGGAATCAATTTCTAAGCACATGGAGGAGAAAGGGTGATTAGGAACAGTCCACATGGATTCACCAGGGGCAAGTCATGCCTGACCAATTTAATTGCCTTCTATGACAAAGTGACTGGCTCTGTGGATGTGGGGAGACTAGTGGATGTGTTATACCTTGATTTAGGAAGGCTTTTGATACGGTGTCCCACAACATTCTTGCAGAAAATACAAACTGGATGAACGGACTGTAAAGTGAATAGAAAATGGGCTGAAGCATCGTGCTCAGAGAATAGTAAATAATGGCTCAATGTCTAGTTGGCAACCAGTTTCAAGTGGAGTGCTCTAGGGCTTGGTCCTGGAGCCAGTTTTATTCAATGTCTTCATCAACAACCTGAAAGATGGCATAGAGTGCACCCTCAGCAAGTCTGCAAATAACACTAAGCTGGGGGGGAGTAGTAGCTATGCTGGAGGGTAGGGCTAGAATTCAGAGTGACCTAGACAAATTGGAGGATTGGGCCAAAAGAAATCTCATGAAGTTAAGCAAGGACAAGAGTGAAGTCATGCACTTAGGATGGAACAATCCCAGGCACCAGTACAGGCTGGGGGCTGACGGGCTGGGCAGTAGGCCTCTGTGAAATTTTGATGGCCGTTTTGTTTCAACACTGTTTTGACTCATTTTGAGGTTGAAACACAAAACTGAAATGAAACAAAGGCCATCGAAATAGCCTCAAAACAAAATGAGGCTAGTTGAAACGGTTCGACCATAGCACTGAGGGTGGGAAATCAGTCCAGCTGGGCTGCCTCCCATCTCCTGTGCTAGATCCCTCCCCCCACCCCTGGGACAGGAAAGAAGCCCAGCTGGACTGCCTTCCCACGCCCAGCACAATCTGGTGAGTCAGCCCAGCTGAGATGACTTCCCACCCCCAGCTGGGGTTGGGGCTGAGTTCCTTTCCCCAGCTCTATGGTCTGGCAAACCAACGGCAAAACAGCCTCACTGTTTCAATGAAGCAAAACAGTGAGGCTGTTTTGACTCAATTATATTCGATACAAAACGCTGTTCCATCCAGACCTCAAAACTGAAGTCGGAATGGAACAGTGCCATTTCGCACAGCCCTACTGGGCAGCAGCTCTGCAAAAAGGACCTGGGAGTTACAGTGGACAATAAGCTGAATATAAGCCAACAGTGTGCCCTTCTTGCAAAGAAAGCTAATGGCATATTGGGCTGCGTCAGTAGGAGTGTTGCCAGCAAGTCAAGGAAAGTGATTATTTCCATCTATTCAGCACTGGTGAGGCCACATCTGGAGTACTGTGTTCATTTTTGGGCCCCCTGGCTACCGAAAAGATATGGACAAATTGAAGAGGGTCCAGTGCAGAGCAACAAAAATGGTGAGAAGCCTAGGGGACGTGACTTACGAGGAAAGACCGAGGGAACTGGGCTTATTTAAATCAAGAGCAAGGGTGGCCAGAGTTACTCACCCTGGGAGCCACATCTGATCCTCCACTGAAGCAAAGGTGGGGTGGGGGTGGTGTTGAGCAATACAGAGTGGAGGAGGGATGGGGGGGCATTCACGATTTGGAGTGGAAGTGACCCCCCCTCCCCCCCGATTGCTGAGCTGTTCCGGCTTTCCCCATGGGGAGCGTGCATGGGATAAGCAGCACAGCTACAGCCCCTGCCCCCCGGTGTCCCCTGGAGCCACCTCAGGGAGCAGTGGGCAGCGCTTCGGTGGAGAAGCCCTGGAGAGACATAAGTACCATGCCAGCGAGCCACATGCGGCTCACGAGCTGCAGTTTGGCCACTGAGGATCTAGAGAAAAAGGAGACTGATGGAGCTAGACTGTTCTCAGTGGTGGCAGATGACAAAACAAGGAGCAATAGTCTCAAGTTGCAGCAAGGGAAAGTGAGGTTAGATATTAGTTAAAAAAAAAAAAATCTTACTAGGAAGGTAGTAAGAAACCGGAACAGGTTACCCAGACAAGTGGTAGAAACTCCATCTTTGGAGGTTTATAAGACCTGGCTAGACATAGTTTTGGCTGGGAGGATCTAGTTGGGGATGGTCCTGCCTTGAGCAGGGGGTTGGACTGAATGACCTCCTGAGGTCCCTTGCAACCCTAATTTTCTATAATTTCTAAATCCCTTTCCTTCTGTCTGGGTTTTGAATCAGGCCCCTGGAAGAAATTGTGTTGTTTAAACCTGTACCAGAAACCCAGGGAAGATTTTAAACCAAAGCTTTGTAGTGATGGTAGTTTTACTAAGAAGTTAGATTATGGATTTGTATAGGATGATTTGGATAGGGATGACCCTGTGTTTTCTTTAAAGTTCCTTGTTCAGGTTTAGGAGGAAGGAAAAAAAAAAATCAACATGGAGTCTAGAGTTGCCAGACAATACCTGCACTCTGTAGTGCTAAGGAAGGAAGGGAGCTTCATGGTCCAAAACTGTTTGCCATCCTCTTCCCAGCATGAATGTCTGGGAGAGAACCTGTTTAGACTGTAGCTATATGGTGTCAGTTGCTGAATACAGTGTACAAGATGTCTGAGACCAGTGATGGAATCTGAAGCATTCAACAGACCTCTGTAGTTTCAGGGCCTCACTCTCCTGTGCCCATCTTTCCCCAATAGCAATGTTGTTGTTGGCAGTATTTCATATACACCAAACTGAAAAAATTTTAATTGATGGAGCTAAATTTGAAGGGTGGCCTATTATTTCATAACAGGATGATTGCCATATCCATAATTGCATAGCAATTACCTGCTGTACTTATTGCTCCATTTTTCTAATGGTGTTTTATAATTGAATAACAAGGTACAAGAAGGGTAAGCATGTGCTGGTGAACTATAAAAGCTATGATCTCATGAACATCATAATCACATGATAAATACTCCTTCTGAGATTGTCTCACTGCTGTTGTAAAGAGTCATAATTGTTAGAAAAGCACACCTGGCAAGAGAGGTATTTGCAGTTTATGTTGCTGAACAATGAAATGTCAGCATTCAGTTATAGACATTAAACTCTCTTAAGCAATCTGTTTCCTACCAAGTTTTTGTGGAGAGGGAAAAGAGTATGTTGAGGAGCATTCCAGGAAGAGCAGTGTGTGACACTACAAGCTCCTGCTGTCAGCAAGGCTTCAACAATTGGCAGCTGGCTTTAGAAATTCATCTCCCTTTTTTGGAGCCTGTTATCAAGCTACATGAGGACATAATTGTGCTTGGGACAGATTTAGATTCTGGTGCTGCAACTGATGCCACATGGGTGGATCCTCTGCCACTTGTGAAACCCCGTTGATTTTATTGTTAAATGACCAGAAGGTCCAAGACCTTAGTTATAGACTTAGACTCTATTATATGAGGTGCTGTATACATACAGAACAAAAGCAAGTCCCCAGAAAGTTCACAATATCCCAAAGGTCACAATCACTTTAACAGGAGCTACAAACAAGCAGCCAGCACAGGCAAGTAGCCAGCACAGGCAAGTAGCAACTTCGTGCCAGTGTCTCTCTACCTAGCAGCCAAGAGACAAGACAAAAGGAATTGCACCTCAGAGTGGGGTAGTGTAACCAAGTCCTCCTGCGTGGTCACCCTCTAACTTCCCAGCCCTGTTCTTCCCTCATTGGACAGGGATAAAAATAGAACATCCCAGAACATGGATTCCTACCTGAAGGCCAACAAGCGACAAGGGGAGGACCAGCCTTTCCCCAAGTGTGTTAAGCCAGCGGCTGTGCTTGCAGCCTATCTTTCTGTAATAACAACTGTCCACTAGTTGCTAGGGTCAGGGTCGCATTGTGCTACATTCTCTAACCCAACAGAGGGCACATTCCCATGAGTGCACATTGCCATCACGTGCAGCACCCCGGTTTTTTTGGCAAGGATTTTTTTTACCCCAGGATCTTCCAAGGTCAAGAAAACCCCCCGCACTGCAAAGTAGCAGTGCGAGAAATGCCTGCATGTACAGTGTGTGGCATTGCAGATGAGTCTGCAGCACCACATACAACACGTTCACACCTGTTTGGACGCTCCCAGAGAGGTGATGTTTGCCTCCAAAAGTTTGTGATATAAGCACAAGACAGGACACAACAAAAGAATAGGGAAAGCACAAAACAGGCTGCTACGGTAGTAAATAGCAGTCATCATGTGCTAATTAATACCAGAAATGAGACTTCCCAGTAGTGTGTTAGAACACTAAATCGTTCCCCAGATCAGTGATTCTCAACCAGGGTACCACACATCCTGGGCTGACACAAGATCCTTTTAAGGGCATTGCAGGGTGCTACTCAATATTAGCACTGTTAAATATGCAGACCTACATACAATTCACAAGATAAACCCAGAGAGATTTCAAATAGGAATGCACAGTGTCAAAGCCATTCGGGTTTATTGTGGGCTTTCTGAGTTCTTGGCAACAGAAGAATTACTCTAGTATTTTTTTCTGTAGTCAAAAAGTAGGAGTGAAAGCCGACAGCTAGCATTTTCTGAGGGGGGGACTTAAAGCTAGTGAGGTTGAGAATCACTGGCCTAGATATTAATTTTGAGGACCTCTCCTCTGTGCTTTAAACCTTCAGTGGGCCTGTGCATTTATGCAGGCTGAGGCCTCCTGTCAGATACATTGGGAAAAGCAGCACTGAAAGAGTCTGAAATGGAAAATCCTTATGACTCATGCAATCCAGAGCTATGATAAGCCTGGCCATGCCAGGGGTTTTTGTTCACTATAGATCATCAACAAGGAAAGTGTACTGTTTTCTGCCCCAGAAATCTCCATAAAGCTATACTGTTGCATTAAAACTTAACTCCCCTAAAAGTTCATCACAAAATGGAGTCTTTTTTAAAGAGAGAGTTTGGAGAAAACTTAATCAGGCAGGTTAGAAGGCCTACATCAAGTATTTCATGACAAAGATAAATCTCAGCAGCATGTTCTCAAGTATTCCCCATAAATCATCCCAATAGAAAGTTTTGGTTGTTCTTAGGTGACAGAGAGGGATTTTCTGTTAAGCAAAAAGAGTCAACACTTGGACCTTCTTTTGCTGTAGTTTCAGTACAATTCTTTACCTACGGCATTCATCATTATCAGTGTCAGTGTTAAACTATTCCTTTAGAAATATTGTTTTATAGGTAATTGTCTCCTTACAGTCCAGTTCTTGTCAATTGCCTGTAGACTATACCATCTGTTCTCTCTCCTTTCCTCATCTGCCAGGTGTCTTACGGAGTATATGCAACTAAGCAGCCTCCCAACCCAGAGCCAGATTGTGGTGGGTACTCCTGGGTATACAAGTCCCCCTTGCATTGTGTAGAGCACAAGATTGCACAAGGCTACCACTGCTACTGTCACACCTGCCTATCAAGCTATTGTATCAGGCTGTTGGCAGGCATCATTGCATCTGTCTGCAGTATGTTCGTATCTGCAAGTATTTCTTCCTCCTCACCACCTCTCTCCAAAAGAGGGTGAGGGGGTACTAAGTAGAAGCTTAGATTCTGGTGCACAGTTCTGTAGTCTCATGTTAAAGTGTACCATTACTGTAATCACTTACCTGAACCTTGGATACTCTTCAATGAAGCTGCATCCAAGAGAAGTTTTTATGTTCCATAGTAAGACTGATGTTTAGTAGAAATGTGTGTGGCACCAGTTTGGGAGAAAAGATTCCTCCTTTTTCTACCCATTTATTTCAAGGACCTTGAGTTCATTTTTCTTTCCTCCTTCCTCCCGTTAATCCTGAGTTATATTCCAGTAGGGGCTGAAAGTTTCATCAGGTTCACGTGCTGCTATAGTATGGGAAGGTAAAAGGGCTGAATCTGACTTCACGTAGATTAGTGAAGGATGAAATTAATTCTGCTGATCTTAGTGTACAGCCAGTATAACTGAACATAGCCACATCCAGAGTGCCTGTTAGGCTATATTGGCAGTACCTTTACTTAACCAGAAGAACAGACAAAAGGTTCACATCAGGACTGTAACCCATACCTAATGCAAATGTCCCAATGAATTACTGTATATATTGCACCTTCAGAGGTGCTGTCTATGAGGGAGGTTCTAAGATAGGGCCTGCCTAGACAGATACTAGAGATGTTATGATAAGACCTTATCCACTGACCTTTCTTGAAATATGTCAAGAATAACTCCAGGGATTACAATCAATATGGTCTGTCAGAGAAACAAAATCTAGTCCCCAAACCTATCGGTGTTACTATACCAAAATTTAATTCCTTGCTTTATAAGAGGCTTTGAGCTCTTAAATATAGTAGGCTGCATAAAAAAACTAACTACTTCAGCATTGCTACTGGGAGTAGTTGATAATCCGGCTGAAAGATTGAGTTTAAATTGTTTCTTTCACTTATCATCCTCTCAAGTTCCTTTGTTCAGTTTTAGACAAACAGGCAGACTTCCAGCTATAAAAGTTTAATATAGGGCCTACTGGCTTGAGCAAAGAAAGGGTCTTTTTAGGGACCTACCAATTTAGTCACCGTCACAGGGGCAAGTCTCTTCTAGGCTAGGGACAGAAGTTACACATAGTTGCATACTTGATAGGGGTTGGAAAAAACTGGTTTATCTGTAAAGGTCCAAGTGATCACAAACTGGTTTAAACCTGCAACAGAACAGAAGTTCAGTGCATATAAACCAGTTTCAAAAATTGCTGAAATTGGTTTAAGATAAACCTGGTTGAATGTAGTATCAGACTTAACTGGTTTGACCCAAATCAGTTTATGAAACTTCTGTCCCAGACCCCTTCCTGGTTCAAGTTAAATCACAGTCCCCCAGCATGCTTTCCAGCCCTGGGCTCGGCTGTGCTGTCTGCTCCAGGAGAGAAGGGTTGGGGAGGGGGAATACAGGGACCTCCCCACCAAGCAAACTCTAGCTGGGGCCAGGAAGCAGGGTTTAAACCCCTCTTCCCTGAGTAGAGACCTGCCCTGCCCATCTTACTGCTGGCTGCAACAGTGGACTACAAATCCCAGAAGCACCAGGAAGAAGAAATGATGACACACCTCCAGAATCCTCTTGCTGTGATTCTGGACTGCAAATCCCAGAGACCTCAGGGGCAGGAGGAAGCAAACACAGCCTATGCTGCCTACTGGCCTCAGTTACTGCAGGTATGTGGCAGCAAAAAGTAAATGGTCTGTTCACTTGTTAGTCAAGTTAATCTCTGCAGTTTAGACTAACCTGTAAAGACTGAATTGATTCAGCCTTGGGTTTTTTGACTCTCTGTACTTAGCCCTAGAGTCTGGCCATCAGCAAAAAGAATAGGCAGAAAATTTAAAGGAACAATCTCACAATAAACACCCCATTTGAAAGGAAAATCTTTGGCTCTCTTGCCTTCCATTTGGGTTCATGAGTGCTGTGTGCATTAGGTATGTTGGGAAAGCACCTGTGAGATACCTGGGAGGGATTGGGTCCCATTAAAATGTCTGAATACTTTAAGTATATAAAAAGAAACAACAGGGGGATGTAGCGCATAAATGGGGGGACAAGAGAGAAAAACAACTGCAGTTGGTGTAGCAAGCAGCAGTGATATGGTTCTAACTGCCTACTCATTAATCACAAACAAGAATAAGACCTCCTACAGTTAAAACCTCTAATTATGAGAGGGAGTTTTTAAAAAATATGCGTGCTGTTTACTTTTAAACTCAGTTTAGAAAAAACAGCTGGACCAGGAGCACAGGCATATCAGATCAGACCAGTGGACCCTCTAAATATGGTATGCATTTGACAGTAGCCAAAATTAATTGCACTAGAGGGAAGTGAAAGAAGCCTTATTATGGGCTATTATTGAGTGGCTTGCCCTCAAGGGAAACTCTCCCCCCACACCCCTCACAACCTGCAGGCAGTTAGCGGTTGGCTTATGCCCTCAAGCATCAGGATTTAATTCTCTTATAAATGTTTTATCCTATCTAATAGAACTGAATGTCCTAATTTCCTCATGAATATCTAATTCTTTTCTGAATCCTGCTAAGCTCTTGGCCTCAATATCCTCTGACCATGAATCCCTGAGAGAGATGGGGGTGGTTTCTGGTCCCTGCATGAATGCACATAGCTCCTGGTTCAGAGTATCTGATTCCGTTATTTGCATTACTAAGTTCATAGTTAACTTCAGGAAAGTAATACTTCTAGTTTTAAAAGTTGTTTTCCTTTGCAGTGGCATTGGGATGGATTTTTTTTTGTCTGTTTCTGGGGGAGGGTTGTTGTCACTGTTCATATTTCCAGACTTAAGAATTACATCAAAGAAAACCTCTTTGCCTAGAAATATTTATATATAGAACAAGAAAATTATTTTAATTTACATTAGCTTTTGTAACAAAGTTTGACTAAACTTTATCCAAGACATCTGAGGAATTTGGAGGTACAAGATCTGCATCCAGGTATGTGGTCAGAATCTCTTAGTCAAACACACATAACAAAGCATCTCTTAATCACAACTAGCAATTGGACTTCCAGGATCAACTGAACCTATAAGATACAGATATTTGTAATGTAAGAGGAGTAGATAATGAAAGAAAACCAGTTCCTCTCCTAAGCTGCAAGAGCAGATAACTCACTCGGTTCTGGATATTTCCCTAAGAAAGCCATCTCCTTGTCTAGGGTGACTTTCAACTGGCTTGCTTTCATCCTAGCCCTTATCTTCATATCGTATTAGGTCAGTCCGCTCTTAGGGACAGATTCTTAGCATACGTAAAACAATGTAGGTCCACCAAAGGCAGGGAGCTCTAGTAATTTATATCAGTTCCACATCTTGCCAGTACTCTGTAGGGAAACCATCTATTCTGGCAAGGGGGAACAATGCTGGAATGAAATAGTAACTGTAGTAATTGCAGGTAGAGAAGAGGTCTGAAGTTGAACTACAGAAAATCCATTTGTCTCCAGGAAGGAAACACAAGCTATTTCCCTAAACTCTCTTCTCTATGCAGATTCATCAGCAAGCACAAATTAAAAAAAACAAAAATGCTTTAAAACAAATAAAACAGCAAACTGAACCTTGAAATAAGTCACTGATCTCAATGGAGTTATGCTAAGGATAAGCTTAACACATTTTTCTACAAATTAGATGTTCCCCTTTAAAAATCTATGGACCTTACCTGTATCTCAACTGGTAATCACAGAACAAAGCAAAGCTTGAAACCACCCTAAAATGCTAGCCAACAAATTCCATGAAACCCTCATTACATTAGCTACCACAGAACAAGTGTGTTCCCACCATATGGTACCTTCTCTTTCTCTTGCCTTTTTTATTTTTGTTTTGAGAAAGTTAATGGGGTCTTTTCAATCAATTCCTATCTTAGTGGCCATTCTAACTAATTGAACTGGTTAATGTCTGCAGCACTACTGCTAATCAGCATGATGAGCAGGGCCAAGAAATCCCAGCCCAAGCAGAGGAACTCAGCTAGAAATAATTGTTATTGCACACTCAATACATCTGGGGAAAAGAAGCAATAGTGCAGATGTATGTAGCTTCCCAGTATTTGAAGAATGAGGCTGTCCTTCTGAGTGGCGCTGCTGGTTTCTTGCTGATGAGCTCCTTGCCTGCTAGAAGTAATGCATATCCTACTGTATTAAAATGATTGGCATGAAACGGTATTTTCAGAGTGATGAAATAATTTGCTTGTCACATACGCAGTCCTTCAACTAGAGGCTTTTGTCTCAAGGAGGGTATCCCAGTGTGAATGCGACTGTCACCAGGAATTCAAATTGCACGTAATTTTGGCAGCAAGTGTTTAAGCATTAAACTCACTGCTGGCAACAGGCCCCTCATTTGTGGCATTGTCAGGGTTCCTCCCAAACACTGAAGTATTGGGAATACAATCTGTCTTTGTGATGAGAAATATGGTATCTGTAACACATCAGGCAACACCATCCATCAGATTTTACACTTCTGTAGTAAAGGTTGTGTTCAATATCAGTCCAGGCCAATCTGATGCAAAAGATGCACTTCAAGGGAAGATGGGTTGGTATTTAAGGTACTACACAGCAGCTCATGCGAACTGGAATCCATTTCTAGTTCTGCCAAAACATTCCCTTGATCGTGGACCTGTCACTTGGAATGAATATATCTGATCAGCTTACTCTGGGACAGAGGGCAGGCTTTCCCAGAAGTCAGTTGTTCTATGACATCTACTGGTGTGTATGGTTTCTACCCTGCAGTAAATGGAAGCTAAAATGCAGTAGCTTATCCCCCTTTACCTGAGGAGTGTGCTGCCCCAGTTTAGCTCCCACTTACCATGTATATGGGTAATTATGTATTGGGTGCAAAGACCCACCGCTTACACCCTGCAATGAATTGTTCATTTGTCCGTACCTCTTATTTTTGTTACTACAACACGGGGACAGTTGATTCCACCCAGCCTTTGTTTCAGTATTTGAAATTGTGAAGTCTTTCAGGAGGTTCTGTGTTATGGTATGCTTTTATACCAGCCCAGCAAGTGGGAGCTAAATCTTAGTTAAAGCATCTAGGCTCTACGGCAGTGATTCTCAGTCAGAGTGCCAGGGTATCCTGGGGTACTATGAAATATTTTAAAGAGTGCTGCAAGGTCTGAGGAGATAAGCAGGTATGAAGAGATGAATGCAGTCTCCAGACTACCATGCTCTGTTTTGCAGGTGCATCTTCCACTGACTGCAGTGGGGTCTGCACAGATTACTGAGCACAGAATTCAGCCCTTGGTTTTGCTCTGCAGTTTCACAACACATTCTGAAATAGGTTTTACACCTTAAACATTTATAAAACATGGGGCAAACTTGCAGTGGCTGCAGTGAAATGCAGTGTTTCTGGGTTCCGTTCTTGGTCCTTGCACTTAGAGTCTGCTCAAGACTTTCATCACAAATTTATGGAAAGCAATTGAGAAAGGGGAAACAAGTTCTGGAGATAATATCTCTGGCTGGGTTACCTTGGTACAACTTCTACCAGTTAGCTTGAAATCCTGGTATGTTGTAGAGAAAAGGGTTTGTTTTCCTCTCAGAACTCCTTCCGTAGAGTGTCCACCCATCAGCAGCTCACCCTCTCCTCCTCGCCACTGGAGAGGCAGTTAAGTGTGGGGTGTGTGTGTATGACCCGAGGTTTTACTTTGCCCTAAATTGAAGCAAGGGGTTTAAAAACCCACTGCTTCAATTTAGGGCCCGTGTTTCATCTACATGCGCCCTAATCAGGCTCATTCCTGCCTGGCTACTGATTTAGTCCCACTATCTGGCCCCTCTGCAAGGAGGTAACTACTAAAAGAAATGTTAGCTATTTCAAAAGAGGTACTGCTCAATTCACAAAAGGTATGGAGGGGTGCCTTGAGTTTAAAAAGGTTGAGAATCACTGCTCCACTGTAACACAATTTGTATGTGAAACATTAGTTATTTTAAAACAAATAACCTAGAAGGCCCACCCATTGCTCCTAGATTTTAATTCAATGTGGTGTTCATGCAAGATAGACAAATAACAGTGAATAGAAGTAGAAAATAACTGGTTTATAAAAATACTGTACTGGAAACAATTAATTAGCCTTCAGTGGATAATCTCTAGAGATATTAGAAAATTTGTCCTTAAATTTTCAATTAGCACTTCACTCAATTTTAACTCCTCTCCCCACCTTCCTATCATTTTCATACTGAATAGCATGCCTCTTAGTATCAGATGCAGTTTGTAAATAATTTGGTATCAAATTCTAGAACATAAAAAGAAGTGTCCTGTTGAAATTTTAAAAATTGGGAAAACAGCACAGAAAGTGCAGAGGGAAAACACTGAGCATAAAGGGAATTAGTTGGATATTGGCCAGCCGAAGATGTTTACTGTTTCTTCCTGTAGAGAATAAGGATAGACACAAAGCACTCCTATTCTGCCTTCATTGTGATGACACTTCTCGGGCATTGCCAGTGAGTCAGATCAATTTCTCAAATCTACCAAGTCCCTGCGGTCACATCTGAAATATGGCTAACGATAGTTCTAGCCAAATCAATATTGTAACAGAATCCCTCATGTTATTAGGCCTCCATCCGAAACCCATTGAAGTCACTGGGAGACTTTCCATTGAATTCACTGTTTCCCAGGAACAGGGGTGGGGGGGAACTTTCCCCGCCATCCCTTCTGTTCCCCTCAGCCAGCACCCAACGCTGCCACTGCCTCCAAGCGATGGCCTCACCCACCAGCCCTGCTCCTTGGAGGCAGCAGTGGCACAGGGTGGTGGCAGTGCAACACTGGCCTCACCCCCTCACCCCACTCTGCCTCCACCATCATTCTTGATGGGAAATTCATTAGATGACAGAGGGGAGGGCAAGGCCAGTGCTGTGCTGCCACCACCCCACGCCACTGCCACCTCCAAGGAACAGGGCTGGGACAGGGGGGAAGCAAGGCCAATACCACTGGCCTTGCCACCCCTGCTCCATCCCTGTCATCATGACAGCACTCTGCTATGTGTGTCTGTCTGTGCAGAGCACTCTGATTGGTTGTTTCAGTAAGTATTGTGAATGGCTGCCAAGACAACCAATCAGAGTGCTCCAAGAACGCTACAGACAGACAGACTAAGCCCTTATATAATTCAATCTTATTAGCCAAAGAAGATGTCATGACTTCATCTTTGTTGCATATGTGATTCAGATTGAAATATGAGTGCCCCCTATAAAATTGAGAAGTAAGTAGGCTTTATGGAGATGTCTGGCAGAAACCTTTAGGGAGACCAAATCCAACTGCTCACACTAGATTATATGCCTATCTATAGTCCACTCCAGTCTATCAGTTAGAATAGCAGCTGCTGTCTTGGCAAACCACACTTGCTATTACCCCACAAAGTCACTGGGTCTGTTTCATAGATTTCATAGATTTCATAGACATTAGGGCTGGAAGGGACCTCGGAAGATCATTGAGTCCAGCCCCTGCCCAAAGGGCAAGAATCCGCTGGGGTCATAGGATCCCAGCAAGATAAGCATCCAGTTTGCTCTTGAAGGTATTGAACCACCTCCGGTGGCAGGCTGTTCCAGACCTTGGGGGCTCGGACAGTAAAGAAGTTCTTCCTTATGTCCAGCCTGAAATGATCTTGAAGTAGTTTGTGACCATTCGACCTCGTCATCCCTTGGGGCGCTCTGGTGAACAAACGTTCCCCCAGATACTGGTGGTCCCCCCTGATAGACTTGTAGGTGGCCATCAGATCACCCCTGAGCCTGCGCTTTTCCAGGCTAAAGAGCCCCAGGGCTTTCAGCCTGTCATCGTAGGGTCTGCTTCCCTGACCTCTGATCATGCGCGTGGCTCTTCTCTGGACTCTCTCAAGCTTCTCCACATCCTTTTTGAATTGTGGAGCCCAAAACTGGACGCAGTACTCCAGCTGCGGCCTCACTAAGGCCGAGTACAAGGGGAGAATGCCGTCCCGGGATTTGCTTGAGAAGCATCTATGGATGCAAGCCAGAGTTTTGGTCGCTTTACTAGCTGCCGCATCGC
>NW_005841849.1:2246245-2299036 GCF_000455745.1 Alligator sinensis | reverse complement strand
GGTATAGCCATCTATACCCGTGGTCCAGTCATGGGTGGAGTCCCACCAGGTCTCCGTTATCCCTATGACATCATAATTATTTGCATTGAGCAGGAGGATAAGCTCCTCCTGCTTATTCCCCAAGCTCCTGGCATTTGTGTACAGGCAGGCAAGTGTCCCCTGGGGGGCTCCTTCCTTGCCCACAGATTTTACCAGGGCTGGGGCACGGGTGGGCTCCCTTAAGTGCTGTGACCTGCTGGCTTTGCAAGGATTGCTCCCCATGGTTTAGGTAAGGGGTGCTTAGCCGCTGTTCCACAGGACAGATCCAGAACCTGGCTTTGTGTCTTGCAGCCCACAGGGCTCCCCACAGACTAGATTAGGCATGCAGGAGAGTGTGGGGCCACAGGGCCTGATCCCACCACTCAGTGGTAGTGGGGTGACAACACTGCTTTCACAACAGGGTGAATTTCACAATATATAAAATTCAATCTCAGGTCAGGAAATTATATATGACTAAAGCCTTCAGATCAGGCCTTGTTTGGGCCTTCTCTAGAGAGCTGTATTTTGCCCATCATCAGCTCAACATGAGGCCCAAGTCTTTTAATCCCACACACTTAGCATCAAGAAAACAGCAAGCTGTGCATCCCAAAGCTTTTAATGTGCCTTTTTTTTTGTTGGCCTTATACAAATTATAAGGATCACGGAAGATTAGATATGTCCTAAAAATCGTTGTTCCACCACTAAATTCTCTGGCTGAAAAAAAAGATTTTTCTTTTACTAACTGAGTTGTAATTTTCTGCCCATAAATTGGCTGCAATTATTTAAATTAAGCAAGACATAAATAATGTGTGGTAAAAGTGAACACAGCCTTGAAGACGTTCACATCCCGCTCTGAAAATATTTCTTAGAACACAAGCTATAGTATCTGGTAACAGTGGTCTATAATAAGGCAGCAAGTGACCAGGCATTCCAAGGTAACCACAAAAAATAAGTGCCAGATGGACAAGATTTTCAGTCTATACAGAGGGCTGAATTACTACTGTCTCAAACAAGGTGAATGCTTGCTATATGCAGATTGATTTTTTTTTTTTTTTAATTGGTGTTACAAAAACTGCCACTATGTTAAAAAGTAGAATAGCCTGAAAAGTCAGATAGCAGGTGTACAGCCTAGACAGCTTTTGTTGTAAGAGCAGAGACGGCAGGTGTACAGAAGATCCATCGAATATACTGTTTGAAAGCACACTGAGTGAAGATTCATAACACGTTACAAAAAGTGAAACAATTAAGTATAATCATTTCTGCTAATAGTGTCCCAACTCCCACACACTTGCCATTCCACATTTAACTGTCTCTTTTTTTGTGTCTGTCTGAAATTCTCATATAGAACATCAGCATCTTTGGCATGCAACTTCCAAAAGGTCCTAATAAAGGAGTTAGGTGCACTGGTGCCATGGGGAGCCATAAGAACTTGTGCCCCTAAATCCTATTGGAAATCTCACCATTGGATCTGAGAAATGGGAAAAGCTGCCCAAGTTCTCAACACTCTGAGCTATGGGGGGCTGAGCCAAATCCATGGAAACACCCCTATCAATTTCCTGGGGGTTTAAATCAAGCCCATTGTGGTACACTGGGAGCTTTCTGTAATACATTACCTCACGAGGTCTTAAGAAACTCAGGGTTCAATTCCAGTGCAAAATCTGACAAACCACAGATTAGATGGGGAATAGAAATATTTCCAGGAAAAAAAAGAAATTGAGGGAAAACTCACCAAACTCAGGTACCAGAAATGCTTTTT
The DNA here is from genome assembly GCF_000455745.1 of Alligator sinensis. Classification (NCBI taxonomy): domain Eukaryota; kingdom Metazoa; phylum Chordata; order Crocodylia; family Alligatoridae; genus Alligator; species Alligator sinensis. The sequence goes on along the minus strand of NW_005841849.1, from coordinate 2,297,262 downwards.
TTTTTTTTTTTTTGCATTCAAGAGTCCAAATAATTGTAGCATATAAAGTGGCACCACAAGCCACATGCACAGAATGCGAAAATGTGTGCCACGCTGCAAATTTGTAGTGCAGTAGCAAAGCCTGCTACCGGGAAATCCTCATATGGGGACCTGCCCATAAAGGACAGATCCCCATTCCTTATAGAGGGCCTGCATATTCTGACTTTATAGTAGATAGCTATGAAAGGACTGGGAATGTAGAATGAGAGAAGAAATCTCACTGCAAACCAGAGTGAACCCATGCAACTCCTCTGCAGCTGATTCTTTAGCCTATCAACTACTGTTCTTGCTAATGTTGATGATGATTAGGATGGGCCAGTAAATTATCTTGGTTTCTTCACAAACCAACTCTCACTCAAGGCCAGGGGCCAGAAACATTTTTGGGCAGAGTACCTAAAACCCCCGCAACCTTGGCTTGTAAGATGTTGGTGTGCCAAGGTTGGACGGGGGGAGAGGGGAGCTGCAAGAGGCCCGATCCTTGCTGTGGCAGTAGAGCCCTGGCCTCTTCACTGAGGTGTGAACGCCAAGCAAAATGCCTTCACATGGTGCACTCTGGCACAAGTGCCGGGGGTTGCCCACTCCTGCTCTAGGCTCCCTTGGAAGTCAGCAGCCTATATTCTGCACATGTAGAATCCACATATACAGTCTTTCTCTGCCATGCAGCCTGCCCTCAGGAGACAAGACATATCAGGCCTCCTAAGGCTCCTAGGCTAAGTACAGACAGTCAAAAAGCCTGAGGCTGAATCGATTCAGTCTTTGCAGGTTAGTCTAAGCTGCAAAGATTAACCCTCATTCGTTCTCATGAAACCATAACTGGTGTTGTTCTCATGGAGTAATTTGTCACGTCACAATTCGACATGGTTGGTCTCATGGGGTAACTTGTTACCCCACCTGCATGAACAAAAGGGAGCCAGTGACAACAGTATAAATGTACCAAAAACTATTTATTAAACATACAGATTGTTTGAAAGAGTATTTATGGTGATTTCAACCTAAAATAATATTTAACTAGAACTATGAACAACATTTAAACTTTTTTTAGTTTCAAAACGTGAATGAACAATTTGCTAAGTCTGCAGTTCACACTGTTTTCAAACTAACAATTACTTCCAAAAACATTTCCTAACTGTTTTAACTAAATATTGCATTCCTCACAAACCACCGGTGATACTGTGTGTACACAAGCCAATCGCTTACAATGTTCACATTGTTTCTAGGTTTTGCGGTCATCTGTCCTTGGACAAAAAGCACAATATCCACTCATGCTTGTAGAAGATTCTACTGGGGTGTTGTGGCAATTTGTAATTTAGGGCAGTCATACCAGACTTGACGGACTTAGACAGATTACATGTATCCATCATTCTTCGTTTTATTTGTCCATCGATCAACTGTTCTCCAAGCTCCTGCAAAACAAAAAGCACCATTTTCTTAAATGTGATCTTTGCTTCCAGTTTGCGTTGTGGCCTAGCCAAATGATGAGGCTGGCAATGGCAGCCACATCCTGCATACTGAAAAATAGTGTCATTGGCCACCTGTTGATCTTTTCCATCTGCAGCTGGTCATACAGACTAAGTGGTCAAGGTTATCCACCCCACCCTTGTTTTTATTGTAGTCATGGATGATGTCTGGCTTTCTTTGCTGTTCGCTCACTGACAGGTCATGGTGCATGCTTGACAGTTACAGCACAACTTTGGGCTTCTTTGAAACATAGGAAACTAGGGTGAGTTCCCCATCAAAAGCAAAAATGGATGAAAAAGTTTCCTTTCTTTGATTTGCTTGCATTTTGTTTGGGATATCGGCCTTTTTTTTCCAAATCGTACCAAGACCTGCTGTAGCAGTCTTTCTGCCAGGTCAGTACTTGTGAAGAAATTGTCACCCACAATATTCCTTCCCATCTTGTACCAGGGATGAACCAGGTTTTCAACAACCTGGGTACCAAAATTACCTTGGTGTGAAGCTTCTGGTTGCTTGCCCCCTGTAGATGTCTCCAGACACAGGGAATGATGTTGCTACATCACAATACCACCACATTTTCAAGCCATATTTGGCAGGCTTGCTGGGCATATACTGTCTGAAGAGACAGCGACCCCTGAACACAATGAGCTGCTCATCAACCGACAGGTGTATTCCTGGAATATACTATTTCCTGAGCTGCTCCACAAATTGTGTCTAAATATCTCTGAAGGCAGCAAGCTTGCCCACAGCTATCCTTTCCTCACGTTAGATTGTTGTCAAACCTCAGGTACATAGTGATTTGACAAAATTGTTTTAAACTCATGGTGACACAGAAGCAAGGACACCCAGTGTGTTGCTCCCATGACTCTTCCAGTGCCTCATGACCACCATGGTATAGACCACTCAGCAGTAGGAGGCCACGGTAGGCTTTCAGCTCTTTCATCCAGCTTTTTACACTCCTTCCTATTTTCAGGATGGCTGTCATTCCAGTCCCTCGATCTTCTTTCTGCCTCTCTGTTTGTCTCTCTTATGATAACAGGCAGGATATCTTTTGAAAAAAACATGTGGAACATTTCCATCACTGTATCTTTATTACTTTCTCTTGTTGGTTCGGCACTTTCATGGACTACGTCCTTGGCTGTTCTCCAATAGTGTATTAGCTGTGGACTTTTTTTTCCACACACTGCCATTCCTTCCTCTAAAGGTGGCATCATCTGCAATGTTTTCTGGGGGTGGTGGCAGTGATTCTGCTCCATGTCGTGCTGTAGCTCTCCTTGGTCTTCCACGGCAGCCCTGGGCTTGTCCTCTTCCCTTCCCCACTGGAAGTGTTGGCATCACTTCTGCTTGTGACACCAACTCTTCCTCATCTGAGCTGGATGAAGTTTCTATAGACGCATGGTCTTCTTGCTCTGAACAATCTCCCATGTCTGGAACAAAGTCAGCATCCTCACTGCCTTGGGATAAAATTCCATCAGTGGATGTGTCACTGTCATCCCCAGTTACCTGTGCAAGACAGGCTTCAGCACTGAATATGCGCTACCTTCTCATCCTGGACTGCAGAAAAAAAACCAAAAAAACCTATTACTGCCAAATGCATATAAATAACAATCAAACACAAGCCTGTCCACCTATGCTGTCACAGAAGTAATTCCGCACTTCCCTATGGCAGGACAGGTAGCACCCTCTCCTGGGCACAGAAGCCAGAAACCAGCGTCCATCCTTTGCAGGCAAGCCAAATGTGGATGGATGCTGTTTGGAAACTACACATGCCGGGGCTTATTAAAAGCAGGTAAAAGGGGCATGGGGGATGTCAAGCCCTTACCGTTGAAGGGGACTCCATAGTGTACACTGTATTGCAGTATGATGTTCTATTTCTTCTCTGCTGTCCTTTGCTCCGTGTCCTCATTTCCAACAAAGGCAGGCAAAAACCAGCTTATATGTTATGAAAGGGGCAGGTGAGGTGGAGTTTTGCCATGAGAAAAGAGAGCAGAGGTGGATTTGGGTGTTACAAAGGGTTGGGGGGTTTTTGGCAAAGGGCAGGGTGTTTTGATGACCTTGCAGCCTGCAAACGAAGTGGTTAGCAAAAGGGATTACCACATCCTCTTCAAAAGCAGAGTGGAGGATGGCCATCCATTAGTTACCCTGGATACCTGAAGTGGATATGAATGAGGTGTGAATGAATGCTGACCTTTCAGATGCATCCACCCGAAGTGGCCAAACAGGTCTAGGCCTGTCATCTATACAGAAATTGCATTGGGGTAACAAGTAGGGGTGTGTGAAATGGGATGTATTCAATTTGGCAAAATCTGAATCTGAAATGTTTTTTTCTATATACCTTAAGGTACCAGGTACGGCTCGTGAATGCTACAATGCTGTGACAGAAAAAACGGAACTCCTAAATGACTACTTTGCCTCAGTCTTTCACAAGACCAAGGGGAACAATGTGCCAGGTAAGGCACAGAATAAGCAAGGCGAGACTGACACCATTCCTACCATTGCCATAGAACTGGTGTATGATCAATTAAAGAAATTAGACGTATATAAATGAGCAGGACTAGATGAACTCCACCCAAGAGTGCTGCAAGAGTTGGCTCAAGTAATCGCAGAGCCCCTGGCAGAGGTCTTTCAAAAATCATGGGCCTCTGGAGAAATCCCAGAGGACTGGAAGAGGGCCAATGTTGTGCCCATCTTCAAGAAGGGGAAGCATGAAGACCCAGGAAACTACAGGCCAATTAGCTTAACTTCTATTCCAGGGAAAATCCTAGAAACATTCATCAAAGAGGCTATATGTGACAAACTTGCAAAAGGCATGATGCTGAATGACAACTAGCATGGCTTCATCGCAGGCAGGTCTTGTCTGACCAACTTCATTTCTTTCTGTGATCAGGTGACTTGTCACCTATGAGAGAAAAGGGGTTGACATCATATACCTCGAGTTCCAGAAAGCCTCTGACCTGGTATCCCATGAGGTACTGATCAGAAAGCCCTGCGTGCTCAGCAATAAACCCAGAAGTGAACCGGAAATACTTCCGGTTCACTTCTGGGTCTGCTGCGGAGCACACTGGGGAGGGCCCTGCGCACCCTCAGCTTGGCAATCGGTCATGGGAGGACCCCAGGTACCCCGCCCTGACCCAGGAGACACCAGTTGCCAAGCCAGGAGGGGTACGGGGGCGCCCCCAGCGCATTCCCCAGTGGACCTGGAAGTGGACCAGAAGTGCTTCTAGTCTACTTCTGGGTCTGCTGCCAAGCACGCTGGGGAGCCCCCCATGCTCCTGTGGGATGTGCCATCTGCTCCACTATCGCAGCATTGACGAGTCACCTGGTACCTTGAGGTATGTAGAAAAAACATTTAAAGCTGTGTCTATGTCCAAATCTCTGAATCTTTATGAATTGATTTTAGAGGGCTCTGATTTGATTCGGAGAGATTATAGGATCTCCTGAGATTCAATTCAAAATCAGAGATTCGGCCACCGAATCGGGCTGAATCGAATCAGGGACTGAAGCTTTGTACAGCCGCAGTAACAAGTTACCCCAATGCATTAACATGGGCTTGGTTTTTTACCCCATATGGAAAAGCACATTCACGCCTGTTGTAACATGTTACCCTGGGCAGTTTTTTATCCATAGAAAGCAAACCATTCATGTAAGCTGGCTGTACTTTGGGGATATTGTGCAATGCTGTGCCAGTGACAGTGTCCTAAAAAGATTTTTTTTTAAATTAATTAACTTTAAGATACTACACAAAATATGCATCTGGGGTAGGAAATTAGCCCATGGGAACGTATGAAGGTTAAATTGAAACAGAAGTGAATAGACATTTACCTTTGGTTCAGGTAATACTGCCATATGCCTGCAGTAGCTCAGGCCAGAAGCCAGGAGGCTCTAGAGCATGGCTCTCTGGCTGTGTGTTTACTTCCTCTTCCTGCTGCCCCAAGGTCTCTGGGATTTGCAGTCTAGACTCACTGCAGCAGGACTCTGCAGGGTTGCTCATTACTACTTCTTCCAGGTGCCTCTGGGATTTGTACTCCACAGTTGCAGCCAGCAGTAAGTTTGAGCGGGGAACGGGTGTTTATCCCCCCTCCCTGGCTGCAGACCCCAGCTGGGGTTTGCCTCAGGGGAAGGCAGTCCTCCCCCTGCAGATTGGACTTGCCCCTTCCCCCCCTGCGCCTCCCTCATCAGCCAGCCCTCACTGCTTCAACTAGGGAGCAGTTTCTGATCACTTACACTGGTTTATGTGTAACTTCTGTCTAGCCCCAAAGTGAGTAAAATAACTAGATCTTGCATTATCAATTCATAGTGTTGTCTTGAGTTTAGGCATATCTGGGGTTTTTCCATAAAGCCATAGCTCCTAGAGTTGTGGTAACACTTCATTAACTTCTAATGTGTGATTCTGGAGAAAAGCTTGGAACTGTGATTCTTCCTAAGAGTTTAAAAAGAAAATGGCAAATGAGAACCCACTATTTAAAGTCCTATTCTTTTTTTTCTACTAATCTTTAAAATTTGGGGGAGCCAAACTTGTGATTTTTTTTTTTTTTTAAGGTATAGGGCTAATACTGTTTTGCCAGTTCAGATATTTTTAATCAGCATTGACTTTCTTTGCAATAACAGGCTAAAGACTAGGTTAAAAGCTAGGTTTGGGATAAGCATTAATCCACTGTTCTGTTAACTGGCCTGTTTAATAGGAGGAAGTCATTACCTAATGTTTGCTAGAGTCTGTTTGCCTTGAGGTGCAAACACTTGCTTGTGGAGAACAGGAGGAGGAGCAGCATTTTGTGCACTGGAGAGTGAAACTAGTAGCAAGTAAAAAAAAGTTTTAAGCATGTATAATGTATAAACATGCTTTCAGGTCTCCAGTTACTCTAAAAAAAATCAAGCCAGGGCTTTGTCATGGAGAGAAGAGCAACTTTCTAACTGGGAGCCTCAGAACAGACCCAGGATTTGCTTCTGAAGTCCCTAGATTCTGTAAAAGAAATATTTCCCAAGTTCTTTGCAGAGCTACAAATACCCTGATGGAAAAAAATCAATGATTGCAGTAATCTGTTACTTTAGTCATCTGTGTATTTCCATTAAACATGACTCAATGCAACTGCTCACTAGAGTAAACTTGCATGTATTTTAGGGGTCCTCAGTTGGGCAATTACTTCTGTGCTGCTAGATCTCTGTGCTTGGGGGGAGCTAGTACCAGTATCAAAACTCAGACATGATAGACTGGGATATGTTATGTTGTCTGGTCCAAGTTTCCACTGTATGTAAGGTGGACATGTTATATCATATCAAATACATATTCATTCATTGCCAGCTGTAGTCCTTTGTGTATGCCAAATAAAGAACCATTTGATACCCAACTTTCCCATAGTGTTAAGATTTCTATGGAAACATTTCAAAGTACATCCAAAATAAACCTTTTGGGAGTTGGGAGAGAAACCTTTACAAGCAAAGCCATACCTCAGATTTAACATAAACTGGGTTGGGAAAGGAGAGAAGCAGGATGAACATGATCTCATTGTCTGGAGATGATTATGAAAGCAATACCTAAGAACAAGGTATTAATAGACTAAGTCATATACTCAAAGGACCATTCACAAAGGGTGGGTACAACTTCATCTGGGGAATGATGCCTGCAGTGGTGTGTTCAAACCCCACTCCAGGTAGAGCAGGAAATACATTGGCCTTGGGACTGTTCCCAGCAGCTTAAACAAGGGGCTTCCTGAGGAAAGGAAAGTTCAGTCAAATACCTTTGTACTAACTAGGGAGTCAGTGGTACTGACCAGGACTTCCTAAACTCAGTGGTACCTCAGCCACAAATCATATGTAAATTTTCATGAGATTCCAATTTACAATCAGATTTTTCATGCTGACATCTTCCTGTTCTCCTCACCTGTTTTAGGGCTGGAATTGTTCAAACTAAAACTTGTGCCAGGCAGTGTGGAAGTTGTCACTTACGAGTTGTATAAAGCATTACTGTGTTATGCAAAGATTTTTGTTCTCAAACTGATATAAGGATTACAGTTATGGCAGCTGCTTTCATGGGTTACACCTGGAGAAAGTCCCTGGCCTCTGCAGAGGGGTCAGGAACTTTCTCTCCTATGCTTCTATGCTGTGCACAGTTACTCCTGAAAGCAGCTTTCCTAGGTTCTCCTGCTGTGTGAAAAACATTTTCAGCTAATTTTCCTTGCATGTATTAACTTGCATTTTCCCCTAACTGAATACCCTTTTCCTATTTCCTGGTTGGATTTCCAGCCTCCTTAGGGACCTTCATATTTCTGTCAGTGAAGTTCAGAACAAATTATGGTATAATATTGCCTGCAAATATTATTATGCTTAATGTCAGTGACAATGTACATCCATTCGCTTAGTGCACTGCGTTCTCCCAAAAGTGTTTTGGGGGTTCCTGGCTTGCAGTGCGGCATGTTTTTAACAATGCCCTCATTGTGGGGAAGGATGCTGATTTGCATTTTCTTTACCTAAGGGCAAAGGTAAACTCAATACTCTTACTCTTCTGTAATGAACAATTTTGTATTCCTAGCTATTAACACTACTTCTTGTCTGATGTGTTTCCACCCATTACTGTGGTCTGTTCTGTTAAGTCTTATTCCATATTCATTACCAGGGTATCACTGTTGCATTCACATTCATTCCCCTTAAATCTTTGTGGTCACTGACCTAGCAACACACACTTAAAAACACTTGATTACACATGGAAAACAAATCCTTTGTACACTACAGCTCACAAATATTATACAACCATAGTGCCGTGATCTCAGTAATGAAAGTTCTATCAAATAAATTGCAATATTTGACAATAAAGCTTCCCTTAAAGCTCCCTTTTAAATAAAAGCTTTATCTGTTAATTAGTTTGACCTCTGATTCACCTGTTCATTAAAGGAGTTGATCTCTTTGCCTAATCTTAAATGTAAAAAGCTATGGTGTGCAGCCTGGATTTACACTTGGGGATAGTTTTTATCTATAAATTAGGCTAAGTTTTATTCCTCAACAACATTATTCTGGCTATAGCCATTGCAAAAGTCCTTACAATACTATTAATAAAGGATTTTTTTAATCCTTACAAATCAGAAATAGAGTAACTTGCTATGATATTTAAGGGCAAGTCAAGGATATTTAAGCATCACTGAAGATAGTAAAAAAAGAAAAACTATTGTGCTGGATAATCCATTTAAAGACTTTCAGAAAGGATTGATAATTATCCTGGCATTATAATAGCTTAGTTTCTACAAGCTTTGCTTCTCCTAATTTTACATTACTTTTGCATCTACTACTTTGAGATATTTATTTTGAGGTTAATTTTTATATAAGACTTCAAAGTCTTGTACCTGAGTGATGACAAGCCTCTAAATCTAAATGGAGATGCAATTCCCAATGGGCAGTTTGTTCTAATAAATTCTCTGCAGTGCTTTCTTAATCAGAATATTTCACTTCATCTGCATCTTGCAAAAAATCTTGAGTCTGTTGTGCATTGTACTCACTCTAGCCAGTTCACTGGCTTGCTTGGTAAGTGAAGGAATTAACTCTTCAGTGATAACTTGTCCCTTCTTTAAGTAGGATCAGCACTGACTTGGGGTGCAGTACAAGCACTGACTTAAAGCTTGCAAGAGCAGACCTTGGAGACTATAAAAGGTCAGTGTCTTGCAACACTGGAGTATGACTGTTGGATTAAAAGTTGTGTGTGCAAACTCATAAAAATGGAACCAAATGAAAAATGTGCTAGATGATCTGGAAACAGGACACCACTGCTATTTTTCATTTTACATTGTCCCTTAGCTGTGTAGAGAAACTATATACTTATTTCATGCAGGGGTAAACAAAGTAAAGTTCACCTTATCTTACCAGACTCAGAGTTCAAGACTAATACAGTGAGGGATTTATTTGTGTGCAATCTGGGAAGGAATAGCCTACAAAATCAAAAATTGGAAAGGTGTGGAGGAGATCAATAGAGATTCAAATGTTGGCAAACCTGTGTGCATGATACTTCTATATAGCTTTTCAGCTTAAAGTTCATCTCATTTGACCTTTGTTAAGCCTAAAAGTTCTGGAGGCCCAGGTTTTCTTGTTTTTCTTCTTTGCCATTCAAGGAGTTTTAAGACTATTTTGAACCCTCCATGTCTGTTAGGAATCATACAGCCCCTTCAAGCCTCCTACTTCACTGGCTGGCTCAGGAGCCTGGCAAAGAAGAGAGCCTTTTACCATCTGTTCTCTACTTAAGATATAGAACAAGTCACTACTCTTGGAGCCTTTGAATGTTTCTCCTATATTAAATATTTATATCTTACAGTACTGACTTGAGGCCAACTGTACTGGATCCCCATTGTCCTAGGCACTGTACAGACAAGTTGCTGCCTGTCCTGCAAGCTTGCAGACAATGGTTTATCTGACTGCTTATCTGTGGCTAGTCCTAATGGACAAATATCAACATCGTAAAGCCAGCATAAACAACTGTCATCCCAGTGAAATGCCCAAAAGGAGAGGAAAAGGGTTGAGTAGGCACAGAATGAGGAAAGGTGGTATTTCAAGTTAAGAACTACATTCAGATTTGATTCTCAGGTTTCATGCAAGATTTCTGGCAAGTTACTTTGTGTCTCTGTGCCACGTGAGAATCTATACCATGTGGAATAGATCCACATGGGATCTATTCATTTAGAGTAGGGGCACTGGTTCCTGAATATTTCAGGAGGCAAATAAAATGTGAGAGTTAACTAAAGAACCTCAACATTTAATAGTCCCTAGGCAGATTGGGGCAAAAGCATTCCAGTTCAAAAGAAAAAGCTATAGTACAGTATCATGACTTATAGATATGAATAATGCAATGTGTGCATTGACTTCAGGAAAGATGCATGCAGCACAAAGGCTTGTACAGCATTTTCTATAAAAAGCCACAGGTGATGATCTGAAGAGCCACTTGCATATCAGTCTGAGTATCACAGGGCACCTAAACACAAGCGCAGAAGCTGCTCCAGTGTACTGGAATTCTGGAGTGCAGCAATTCAATTGCCACATTCCAGCAGACTCCTGTCTCTCGTGTATCAGCGTCCCTGCGGTAAAAAATGGCAACGGGGCACTTTATCTAAAGCTCATTGAATGAACTTTAGTTCAAGCACCCCCGCCACCATTTTTAAGCTTGGGGACATAGATACATGAGATGCTGCCCCGTACCACCCCCACAGCACGTGTAAAAGTGCCCAGTTCTAGAATGGAAACTGATTTATGCACTTAGGACAATGGGGCCCAAACTCAAGTAACATCTTTAGGTGCAAGCAAGCATTGTTAATAAACACAGAAGAATGTAGACTGGTATGTATGGAGTAGTGTAGAGAAGGTCACATTTACATGTTCTGCAGATAACAAAAAAAAGGCATTCATTACCAGCCGTGTCAGTCTGGCACTCTCAAAACACTGAAAGGCATCTAAAAGCTCATTTTAATGGAAGAAAGCACATCCAGAAATACAATGGCAATCAAAACTTTGTGCCACTGACGGAAAGTTACCGTGTTGGGTAGGAGTTGCAAGTGATGTTGCAATAAACTTTTTTCTATAAAAGGTGAATCTTTTCTATAGGGCCTTCACCCACTCTTTGTATTAGTCCTGTCACTCAACCCTTATACTGAAATAACACACAGTTTCTGTGCTCCAAGGGCTCTTTCTTCCCCCATATCCCTCCTGAAACCCTCCCACAATTTATCTGCAGAAACTTACATCACACATTTGTAGTTTTGTAGAGAAGTATACTAGCTCAAGGTGAAGAGGAAAACATAGGATCTGGCAGAAGCAATTCTGGGAATGTCAAGATGTGTAATGATTTTTATCAGTACAGGTTTCCCTCACTAATCGCTAGGGTTAGGTTCTTTAAAGTTCCCTTGGTTGGCAAAATTGTGGTTGGCAAGACAAAGGGCTTATGGGAAAAATGGCAGGTGGTGGGCTGATGTGCGGCCATGGAAAACTGTGGTTACTCAAAACTGTATATCGTGGTAGCCAAAATGGTATATAGAATATTAAGCATGGATATTGAAAACTGTGGTTGGCAAAACTATGATTGGAGAGGGAAACCTGTAAAAACAAATTTGAGGAAACAAAGTTACGGTTTACTGCAGGATTAACTGCAAGGAGGTGCCCTTGAAGAACCAACTATAGCAATGTTGTATTGGTGCGCCATGCCATGCACTAGCATGCTGGGATTTTCAGTCTGATTGATGAGCACAAGAATGAATGTGAATCTTTTTATTTTCACGATGCAGCATGTACATAGAGTAAGAGTGAGGAGACAGGGCAAGAAACTAACTCCCAAGCCATGAACGAGTGAACAGAAGGCTCCAACTAAAGTAAAAGGAAACAGGCACTGCAGTCTAACTTAAGGGATGCACAAGAAGTACATCTTCAATCAAAGCCTCTCACCTGCCTTCCTTTGACTTGGGATATACTCAGAATCATCCCAAGAATGTGACTTGGTGCAACATGCTTTTTTGACTACAGAGCAAGTGAGATGAGTGAGCTCATCTGTATCTTCCTCATAAAGGTTTCTGTGTAGAACAATGAGCCATTGCCCTAAGCAAAAAAAACAAGACTACTTGCTAGGAGGACTGTAGCATTCCTGGGATGTAGTACAGATTTCTGTTGATAGTATTCCTACAGATCTGTTTCCAGCGAGTGCTGTAGTAGTAACCCAATACCGAACACTGGAGTTTCTGCTTAATGTCTGGCATGCTCCAGGATATACTGATTGTTTCAGGGGTAGAACCTCAGGGCTCCTACCTACCCCCCCCCCCACACTGCTCCCCATCCTTAAAGAAAGCAGTATAAAGTGTAGCAGAGAAGTCTTGAAATACAGGTGGATAGGAGGCCATGGAGTTCTTACAAGCTAAATTAAGGGAAAGATTCTTCAGATCGCTCAAAAGGGATTTCCCCATTCATTTAAACTGAGGATACACCTACATCTCAGCAAACTGTTATGACAAGCTTGTCCTTGAGTGTGCAGTCCTTGTGACTGCACCAAATGCTGCTGCTAAAGAAGAGCTGTATAATGTAGTATCGCCAGCTAATCTTCCTCTCTACTGTTACTTTAATACCCAGAGGAAACCTATGGTATTTTTGAGGCACTAGGGAAGGAGCTTTCTGCTGCCATCTGTTGGTGAACCAGAGGAAGAGAGGCAAAGAGCCGATTTCTGTATGTTTGTTACTTGACCCCTACTGCAAACATTTTGGTTAAATTTAAAGTGTGTTGCTATACAGGTGATTAGGTGGTATTATCCTTATTGAGCAACAAAGCCACAAGAGGACTGTACTTGATATATCCTGAACAAAGGGCCACTTGACTCTGGCTCTACCTGACGCTGGGCAGTAGTGCAACTTTGGACCTAAGCCAGCCAGGAGGAGTGGGGGAGTTTTTACTTTGCACTGGGAAGTGAATATCTGTTGGCAGGGCTGCTGGTGCTATTGAACCCATCCACAAAACACCAGACTGAATTTAGCACCTGACTATGGCAGCACAAAGACAGCCCCTACACAGTACCATTCAAGCTATAGTCAGTCCTCAGAACTGCACTTGGCATCACAGCTAAAAGAAGGAACATAGAGGTAAGTTGGAGTTGTACCACAGCCAGAGATGATATGGAGATGACCTCATGACAGCACTCCCCAGGTTGGAAATGGCCCTACCCAACAGCACTGCCAGGCTCTGGGGCCTCATTAACTACAAGCTGTGAGTAGAGTTCACACAATGCAACTGCCTATGTGCAAGACAGTGGTGTCCAACCTTTCGACCCCACAGGATGAGTAAGTGCTATAGGCCCCATTTGTGAGCCAGATCCATCTGTGGGCCCACTCAGGCATGTGCCAGATCAGGCCCCATTTCCAAGCATCATATCTTGCCTGTGGTCCTGGCCCTGTGTAAGATCAGTCCCCAGTTGCACCCCTACATATGCCAGATTTGGCCCACTGCCCCACATGCAGTGGACTAACTCTGTGCACAGGGCCATGTCCTCTGGCCGAGGGATCGTGGCAAATTGGTTGGGGGGGGGGGGAAGAGGGGGGAGTGGTAGTGTTAATTGCAATTGCTCCCCACTACCAAATATCTGGACCTTTGGAGAGCCCCGCAAGCTCTGATAGCCCTAGGTGTGAGAGATTTTGGCTGTAGGTTATTCATAGCAACCACTGGTGAAACTGAGGGAAAAGATTGCTGCCAAGGACAGTGCGAGGGTGGTGATTTTCCTTATTCTTAAACCCTTGGTTGTGTCTTCCCAAATGATTGCAGAGTTATTTTCACCCCTTCTTGAAGGCTTTTGTTTTTATGCAACAAACTCAGTGTTCACAAGAGGGGAAGTGCTGTCTTTTAAAAGCAGCTGGGGAAAGTACTTACTTTCTCAGGTTCCTGCAAAACTGCTTGAGCTATGCGTCTGTCAGGTACAATCCCTAAGTATTAGAAACAGTCTATTGTGCTGTTGACACCAGGCAGAAGCATTACCCTGGTAAGCATTTTCTGGTGCTGAAAGATTAATTTAATTTAAACAATTAATTAATTTTAAAACGGCATAAGAGAAACTTTGCTGGAATTGGACTGTTCCTTGGAGTAGTCATTTGCAAAGAAGGGAGAAATGGAAAGCAATAGCAGTGGGGGGAGACTAACACCAGATAGTGAAGAACACTGCACATCATCGAAAGCATAAGAACAGTAAAATAAAGTGAAGGTAGAGGCATTAGGGCAAAAGAATGAAGGAGGAAGAAAAAAAACCTGGGAGAAAGAAAAGCAGACAGAGAATTCTACCTGAAGAGATAAGCATGCTCTTAGTTATTTCTCACTTCACTGAGGGCATATGAAGGATTAGAATTACTTCCTGTATGTTGGTTAAAAGAAGCTGCACTTCTTTTTTTCCCTGCTGAGACTTACCTTTAAGACTGGAATTAGTTGAATCTAGTGAACAGGACTAGAGGAAGAAACCAAAGACCAGTATTTACTCTACTTAATACAGCATAAGACATGTCATATACAGCTGCCAGATGAGACTGGTCAGCTATCTTTATGTAATTTGAATTTTTGGCAGGCTATAGTTTAGCTGCAGTACTTAGATTGCATCTGCAAAAGGTGTGTACAGTCCAATATATATTTGAAAACACAAATCAGTATTGGGTGCAGCCACAGATATGCATCTCCCCTCAAAAAATGTAAGATTTCCATTCTGAATTTACTCCTGTATCTTAGCTCCACAATATTTTAGAGCCATAATTATATTAAAAATTCGACCATCAAAAGTAAATCTTCTGTGTTTTGCTGTGGCTGCTGCTTTTTGGAATCCTGACATTTATTTGTTCATTTATTTATTCTATTTACATGGATATCATACCAGCTGCAACTAGTTATGATGCAACAGTTCAACTGGAAGCAGCAGAAGTAAATGAACTCCTGAAAAGAATGTCCTTCTATCTTGCATATTTCCTTGCTAATACAGGAGAATGAAAAAATGAGCAGGATAAAGAATTGTGCTGGTTCAATTTTTTGTATGAATGGGAAGGTTTAACATCAAGTACAGGCCAGCACAGCAGTGTAGTCCTTTTACAACACAGGACATATGAGCTTGGTTTCTTCTTCTTTGGCAAGCAAGCATTAGGCACACTGTGACAGCAGTACATCAAGGTCATGGAGAAGGGTATGTTCCCCCTCCTTTCTATGGAATCACCATTGCCCTTGTTTTACAACATATCTCTGGCATGGAAATTGTAATCCATGAGTAAATCACAGACTTGGAATCAGACTTTGCTGCTGATATCTGCCTCTTCAAGGACAAACATTAGTGCCACAAGAGACCAACAGTCTAGTAAGAACCACTAAACAAACAGTTCTTACAATCAGCAAGTCAAAAATAAAAGTTATGAATGTCAGTGGCCTCAGACAATCTCACTGTGTTAAAGGAACAACTTTGAGAACTATTGAGTTTACTCCTCAAGGCACCATATCTCAAGTCTAGCAACTGCATCTATAATACAATAACTCAAGTGAGAAAAGTGCTGTTTTTCACAAGTTGCTGCCAACATCCAAATCCAGTATCATCAAGATTGACACTAGCTACAGATCTTTAGTAGCTATATCCTAAGCATTCTTCTGTATGGTGTGAAGTTGTAAAAGAGCTATGACTGGAAATTCAGCAGCTTTCAGTGTGGTACCTGGACCAGATATTCAAAGTAAAAATGATTGGCAGAATAAATAATGTTGAGATATTGGAGTGGGACAGCTCCCCACAGCTGCACAAGCCACACAGTACAGAGGAGAAGATGGACTTACCTTGGCTGTGTTTAAAGAAGGTCAAACAATGAGTTCCTTAAACAAGCCCTGTTTTGAGAACCCAAAGATAAAAGAGGAGGTTGACATAAAGGAATCCTTTTGTATTGTGCTGATGACTAAAGTAGCAGTGTTACAGATTAATAACTTAGAGAAATTGAAAGAATTGGCTTAGGGTAAAATGTCTTGGAAACAACAAATGAACTAGACAGCATGAGAAGTGGATTGGATTGGGAATTGTCCTCAGTTTCCCCTGTGCTGTGATTTAGGCATACGTGTGTAGCTGCTGGGTTGAAATGGATGTCACCATCAGTCTGCCTTTTGATGTCATCAAGCAAATTTACATTTAGCATCTAAATGGAGTTGATACAACTAGTTGTTAGGGATGGAGGCAAGTTGCACATGGGACTAATCTGATATGACCTAAAGGCACTGCCTGAGATCAGAACTTCATTGTATTAAATATTATAAGAACAGGCAGGAAACATTCTGTGCCCTGAAGATCTTAAAAAGTTAATAGATCTGTGGGGTTATCAGATTTAAAACATTCAGATGGTTGCACCTCGTAACTACCAACAGGGGACAAGAATCTTCAAGATGCTTTGGTCATAGCAACTATTTGGGCACTAAATAAGTTTTATCCATTAGAGTTCAGTGACTCCAGAAAGTGATAAAGGAAGAGAAACCAGAAGGATGCAACATGGCAGAGGGGGCAGTGGGGGCTGTATTAGCAAGAGGTGTCTTAGTTAAGTAGATGTGTACGTATCAATAGTTTGATACGGTTTACTACTTTACTATGGCTGTGGTGCTTTTATCAAGATGTGCTAGTTACTTTTCACTCTTCCAAGCAATCTAAAGACCTTAATATTTAGTTGTATCCACAATGAGTTTAAAGCTTGATATTTTCCTAGGGGTTTGCCAGACCCTTTCTGTTTATACAAGGCAGATTTTGCAGTAAAATATGTCACAACCCAAAGTTGTGGTTTTTTGTTTTTGTGCGCTTCGGCACCGCTAAATTATGTCCCCGCCAAATTGCAGCTCCTTTGCACGGTAGAGTTTTCTGCTACAATAGAGAACCCGCGTGCAAAAACAGTATTTCCCGCCAGTTTGTAGCCTTCTTTTCATGGTGCATTTCTTTTGTATCATAGTGATGCACGGTGCAAAGGAGTTCCTCCCATTTGTATTTAGATTCGCGCCACATTATTGGCTGATCCTAAATTATGCACACGTGGCGGCTAGCGATTGGCTTGTTAGCCGTATAAAGAGCTTGGGAGGTTTCCGCCCAAGTTGGAGAGAGAGAGAGAGAGCAATTGGAGTTTGGGAGAAAGAGCGTGAAGATATCTAAGCGCTGCTAATCCCTTCGAACCCAGCTTTTTTTTTCTCCTTAAGAGGGCAATAGAGGGCCGGTTTACCGAACCCACGGAGTCTTAACAACTCCGGGGGCCTATTTACCGAACCCACGGAGCTTCAACCACTCCGGGGGCCAAACGGCCTCTAGCCTCTCCCCGTCGCCGAGCGCAATCCTAAGACATATCCCTTCCCTTTGAAACTACTGAACCCGCGGAGCTTCAACCACTCCGGGGCCAATTACCGAGCCGAACCCACGGAGCTTCAACAACTCCGGGGTCAATTATCGGAGTCCTCTAGCGAGGATTTAAGCGGAGCTGAGCCTGGAAAACTGTCCAGCCTACACCACTACTATCTTTGGTGTAAGTAAACAATCTTTTAATCAACCATTACGCGTCCGTAACTAATTCTAACTCGCCACCGGTCTTCTTCGACCCCGCATGCCCGGGCTGCTGGCCACAGCCTGCGTGCACAAAGACGGGTTCTCATACTGCTCCTAGCCCACACATGGCTGCATGGATGGGATCAGGAGGCGGCCCGCACAAAATATAGCATATATAGGAAATGCAGAGCTTCCTCCCACAACATTTGGAATTCTCTTTTTTTGTAAGCTGACATTTTAATAAATGTTGCCTCTTTCTTTTTATGGCTAGCAAATAATCTTCAACCAATAACTTTAATGGAATGAAGTGATACTATTCAGGGCAGTGGTCTCCAACCTTTTCAAGGTACCAGATCACTTTTTGAATTAAAGTGCAACGCAACATCTACCATGCCCTCCCCCTGGTCAGTCTGTGGGGGAGGGGAGGGGAGGGGCAGAGGGGGAGCAGATCAAAGCCCCCATGGTGAGAGAGGGGGTGGGTCCCCAGCGGAGCTGGGTGGTGGGACAATCAGCTCCTGGGCGGCTTGTCCAGGTGCAGGACAGCTCCCACCGCTGCACACAGCCTGGCAGAGGGCCAGGGGACATGTGCCCCCCTGATCTGTGTGCAGTGCAGACACTGCTGCTGGCGTGCACTGGGTTTTGCACCCCGATCTGCAGCTACCCCGGGAGTGGCACAATGCCACGTGCGTCCTGCCACTGAGCTAACCCAAACACCCTGCCTGCCCGGCAGTGGGATGTGCAGTAGTCACCACTGGTCAATTGCACATGTGCGCATGTGCTCAGTCCCCCCAGACTGAGATTGACTGTCAGAGGCTCCGCAATCCACTGCTTAGTGACTATTGCATGAGGGTATCGCCAAACAACCAAGGGCCCCTGCCAGCTCACTGTGTACTGTAAGTCCACACAGGCTTCTCAGGATTCAGGCAGATGTTTCCAAAAGCAGGAGGGAAGGCAGCTTGTATCTAGAAAGGAAGCTCTGTCATTTCTGGGTTT
Organism: Alligator sinensis; assembly: GCF_000455745.1. NCBI lineage: Eukaryota > Metazoa > Chordata > Crocodylia > Alligatoridae > Alligator > Alligator sinensis. The sequence continues at coordinate 2,278,768 of NW_005841849.1, read as the reverse complement.
GTAGGAATGCGCATGCTTCAACAGTTCAGACTTTCAGCGCTGTTAAGAATGGATAAGTGGTTGTGGTAATGGACTTAGAAATGTAGATGAGACTTATGATGATTTATTAGTTAGAGAGAAGAAAGTGAAGTAAAGGAATTGCTGGCAAAAGCTCCAGGATATAGTCGAGCACAAGAGGCAAAATGGATGCAGTTGGAAGCACGTTTTTATTTAGGCTTTCCTGCAAAAAAAAAAAAAAAAAAAAAATCTCTCCAAACATGTGTTCGGTCACTTTTTACAGGGAGTAATTAAAGGAAAGACATTTACCATGCAGTAATGCCTCTTGATTTTAAGCCAGTTACTTCAGTCTTCACCACTTACTCACCACATGAGAAATCCATTTCAAGTTGGGCACCAGTCTCCTATCAGGAATTTACCTGAGATTGTCAGGCTAATGATTAATAAGCCAAGGCACATGCTTGCTTTTCTAATCTGTCATTTTAAAAAGTAGATTTCTACCTACTAAGAAAAGCACCTGAGCTGATTTCCTGGTCTTCCCTAGTCTGGCTCTACTGAGTTTTAAGGGTGCTTCTCAGTACATGCTATTAGCATGTCTTCTATGGATTTCCAGGAGTGAATCCAGAGGGTGCAGTGGTGTGTTTGCACCCTCCTTTGCCTGTGCAGACGTACGTTTGTAAAGATTCACCTTGCCCAGTCTGGCCATTCATATATTGTGTGGAGGAATTGCTTGGCACCTCATGGCACCCTTGAAAAGATTTCAGGGCACCTCAGGGTGTTGTGGCACCCTGTTTGGGAAGCATTGCTCTGTCAGAATGAAGGATAACAGCAATTGGAGGCAAGCAGGAAGTGACACCACCAGAGCAGTTTGGCAGGAGCCCTTGGTGACACCACCAGAGCAGCTGGCAGGGGGCCTTGGTTGTTTGGTGATACCCTCATGCAATAGTCACTAACCAGTGGATCACCTTGCCCAGTCTGACCATTCATATGTTGTGTGTGGAGGAATCTTCACTTTGCTGTGCTGCGGCTGCCTACTTTTTTATCAATCTTGTGTGAGCTTTAGAGTTTCCCTGGAATCCACTGCCCCCAACCAGAGCAAAGAAATGAGATTCACTGAATGTGACAGAAGAGGCTAGTTCAGAAGACAGAGCTCCACACTTGCAGTGAGGGAAAATCTGCTGGGGGGAAGTGGAAGAAAGGGTGAGGGGTAACTTCTCTGGATATTTTCCAAACATGTTTTTCCACATCCTCCTAAAGATGCAGTGTCCCACTGGTGGCACAGGAGGCCTGCTTATTCCTCCACTGAATACAGTGCTGAAGCACCAAGTAGTAGGACTAGGACAGCTGCTGAAGTGTCCTGGAGATGGTAAGAGTTTGGCACTTTATTTCAGACCTAGCTCTGTGGTTGGACTAGGTGACCTGTAATCCCTTTCAGCCCTACTTTTCTATGATTCTCTAAGGATAAGGAACATATCAGTAACTTATTTATTGGGAGCAAGAGTGGAGACTCTGGCCCAGATTTAGAGAGTTATAATCATCCCGTTCCATCTACATGTGACAGGCTGGCTGGCAGTGACCTAGCCCAGGGGTTTTGAAAGGGCAAAAGATGATTGGAGGACTTGGGATTCCCTTTCCTCACCAATCTGGTAATGGTTTGGCCCAGGAGTTTTGAAGGGGTAAAAGATGATTGGAGGACTTCGGATTCCCTTTCCTCACCAATCAGGCCCCAGAGACTCACCCTCCATGTCCCCTGATTTGTCCCTTGGGTCCCCTAGAGGGGGATAAAAGGGGCAGTGCGGCTGACCATGAGGAAGGAGCTTCAAAGAGCTGAGCCAGTAGGGTGGGAGCAGTTGCCCCAGAAGAGCCTGAAGGAGTGGGACCTGCAGGCAGCAGTGGGACCCTCAGCAGCACGGCATGCGGCCAGTAGGAGAGGCTTCCTGCTGGGCTCCAGGATCCCCTATGAGAGGCTGTGGCCAGCAGGAAAGGCTCCCCCACTCCAGCAAGATCTGAGCAGTGACCTGAGAGGTTCCCAGCTCGGCTTCCAGCTCCTCCAGTCAGAGGCCAGGCAACTTGACATGAGGCCGCGGCTCCGGGAAGGTCAAGACCTGGAGCAGTGCTACTAGTGGTGGCTGCGTGGCAGTGTTTCTGCCTACCACATGGGAGCTATGAGTTCAAGTCCCAGCTGGGGTGACTTGGGGTGAGTGAGCTAACAAGAAGCAAATCTTCTTGTGGTGGAAAGGGGCCATTGTACTTTCTCCCCCTCTAGGTACCTAAACCTTATATTTCCTTGTCATTTTGTATTTTGTGCCTTTTTATATTTCCCCAACCAGTATTGTTTGCTCTGTTGTTTGTGTTTTATATTTTGTTACAATCATTGACAAAAGGCAGGGTTATATGTCTTACCTTTGTTGAATCCTGCCCCCTTGGGGCACTGTAGTGTTCACTATACCCCCTGATTTATGCCTGTTATGTTCCCAGTATTGTTCCCTCATTAAAAGCTATATGGTTAAGGCCCCATTGGTGGTCTGGCTCTGCTCTATAGGGGGAGGAGAGTCCCTACACCTCCCACAGCGCTTGTGCACCTGCTTTGATCCCTTCAATTGGAGAGGGGGTACCTCTTGGAGTACCACCCGGGTTACAAACACTTATACGTCAATGGACACTGGGAGTCTTCCCCTCTGTCTTTCTTCAGAGACCCGTGTGGAACTACTGCCTCCAGATTTGACCAGCTGACAAGTATAAACTCCTGTGCCAAGCGTAGAATGTCATGTTGCATTTTCCATTACACCTGAACCCTCCATAGTAAACATCATACCTCCTGACAAACATGGGATGGCTGCAAAGGAGAACTGTATGTAGAGAAAATTCCCCATTTTAAAAAGGCAACACTTACAACTCCTCATTGACTGCCTTACCTCTTCCCCTTGTCCCTGTCTTTTATTCCCTCATCATCCACTGGCCTTGGTGGAGCCTCACCAAGGATGAATTTGGGCCTCATCTAGTGGTGAGCTCTAGGACACCACTAGAGTTGTCCTCCTCAGTAATGAGGACAGAGTATCTGCTTCAATAATGTGGTGTACCTCCATTAGTTTCAGATTTGCACCAGCAGTAGTTTGGCCCAGTAACTTCCTAGTACAGGTGGAAGGAAAAATATTAAATGGTTTGGGTTGCTCTGATTACTTAGACAATATTTTAACAGGGATCAGGAGAAGGCTGACTCTTACTATCCACTTTTCACAATATGTAGCCATACGTTATGCTCCCCTTTCTACTCCTCAGAAGTGAGATAATAGATTTGCAAGCATGACATGTTGAGTTAATGAGAAACTTTTCAAAATACTGCAAAGAGAAAATTTCTTTTCTTGTATGTTTATGACCCCACTCTGAGGTCACCCCTTCCAGAATTAAATAGTGTCACCTGTTAAGCAGTTCAGACATTGGGTTACAGGCAGGCCAGAGGAAAAGTGGGGCATTCTCCCATTAGCTGAGCTGTGACTAAGGCTTCCAGCAACTTGGATGGACTTGACTAGGAGAACAGTTCATCAACTTATTATGAACCAGGAACCACCTAATCTAAGAGGTTTTTCATTGATAATTACAACATTCTGCTGCACAAGGTCCCCTTTGACTTCTGAGGGCAGAGGTCTCTTCAAACCACTCAAGAGAGTTGATGGACTGAATGTGCTGCGGTGATTTATACTTCGAGTTATCGTAGGCTGAGGCTACCCTTTAGCTTGCAACCACCAAAACCAGCAGCCTGGATGTAGGTGTCATATTGAATGAAATAGTTTGAATGTTTGTAAAGGTTGCCCATTAGCCAGTTTCAGGAAGAAGATAGGATTTATCTCCTTATCTAGCTCATTGTTTTGAGGCTACGTGCAAAATGTCTTGACTTCACTTAAAGCCTTAATTTAAATTGTATCTTTAGAAGTCTTTTACAAAGAAAGCAAATATCCTGAATTCCGAGACATCAAAGCCTAAGGCCTTTTAACCAAATTGCTAAGAAAAGGGTATTTACAGTGATATGGAATAAGTCTCCCCAAGAGTAATTTAAAATGCTCAACAAAGGTAATTTCTATTGAGTTAGATCCGAGCCCAAATTTGGGAGTTATGATAAGTTGAGTAGGAGGAGCCCACTGACGGCAGCTCACTCAATAAAAACCTGTAACTTACTGTCCCAATCTGGAGGTGACTTCACTTGCAGAACAACGAAGGAAGAATCGCAAGTGTAAGCTCGGATTAGATTGATCACCTAATCCAACCTCTCCGTGAACACGAATCTCTTAGTTCACGCTGAAGCCGCGGAGCACCTGAAAGGGACTGAAGGAAGGGGACGTAGTCCTATGACTGGTGAGCCCAGCTCATTGAATCGTATTGCTGACGCCAGCCTATTGAACCATACTACTGAGGCCAACCCATTAAATCGTACTACTGAGGAATGAAACTATATTTTGGTATTTGGCTTCTCGGAATTCTAGGATTGTAAGTATATTATGAAAAATAACAGTATTGATTCAAATTTAACTTTTAGTTGTAATTGTAGTTGTTTTTGTAACACTAATTCTTATAGCATTGTTTGGGAAGGAAGTGCATTCGGAGCATTGTTTCTGATATATGTAATTATTGTGTTTTTAATGTTTGTGGTGTTTCTTAAAGCTAAGCAGTGTTATATACGTAGCAAAGAGTTTTAAAATAAAATTGTGTTGTATAAATTAAGTGTGTAATCATTGTGAAATCGTGCAATCAGCTAACTACTCCCCCAGCCAGTGCATCAAAACGAATCAGTAAATTGTGTGGGATTTTCTCTATTCCATAACCCACTAGAGACAGTAGGCTGTGTTTTTGTTGTTTTGCTGCCAAATGTGGTGGCCAACTGAAGCCAAGGCACGCTAATTTGGGAATATTTTTAAAGAAACATTTGTCACTGGAGTTTTTAATTGGATTTTTGTTCCTGCACAGAAATAACCTAACATGAAACATCTCTCCCCATTCATGAACCATTTCATTTGTGCACCTATAATGGCACAAGGCTGAACATGCTGGCAGGAAAATCCCTTCCTACAGAGATGAAAGAGGCAGCTGCATAAGGTCTATGGTGGTCACTTTCCTTTACTGCTAGCTTGGACAGATTGGTGATGCCTGCCTGAAGTGGGAGACTTTTGCACCTGGCCTATGCTACAGGCCAAATCCTATCACTTGCAGGCTAAGTAGAGGTTGGCCTAGTCAGGTGTTTGATGGGACACCATCAATGAAAGCCTAAGGAAGTGGTACTGGCAGATTAGCAGACAGCATTCTTCCCAGATGACTATAGTTAGAGCAGAAAGCCATAAGAGCTACAGGCTATTCTAACTACATTTGACTACTAAGAGCTGTTTGCAGGGGGAGTTGCATGAAAACTTCAAGTCACTGTACCCTTGACTTTTTTAGGCATTAGGTATGTAAGAAAATATCTGCGTACTTACAGTAAATCCATACTTGGAATGTGAGACAGTTCTGTGTGTGCCTTTCTATGCCTGCTCCTCTCCTGGTATGAGGGAGGCAGAGAATTCAGATACGACTTTCAGTTCAAGGTTATGCATTTAAGTAGCACATTATACCAGGCTAGACTCAGTACAATAGCCAGAATCCAGTCTATATGGAATGATTTATAAATATTAGAGTCTTGTCAAATCCATCCACACTTAAGTTGTGCTGATGTTTGACTCTACCTCCCTCCTTCATCCAGCAGCCCCCACCACTCACACTATATAACTTAACCAAAGGATATTTTGCAGGGGGAAAAGAAGTTTTGCATGTCACAACCTATCTCAAGTATTATGTCCAGCTCCTCCACATTCTCTCATGCAAGATCTAAGTAACAAATGGTTGCTAGAAGCAGATGAAGCCAAGAAATGTTTCAGGGAAGAGAGATACTTCAGACACCAGCCTGTTAGGGCAGGAATGAAAAGACAGGAGTGGGGGGCACGCCATTTGCTGACAGTTTAATAATGTCAGTTTGGGTGTCCCTCCCAGTTCTTACCTCTTCACAGGCAGGCAGAATTCATTCCTGTGAAGTATCCTAAATGCATATATAGCACCTTTCATTCTAGGCAATTACAAACTTTTAATAAACCTTCATAAGATCCTTTTGAAGCAAGCTAGATTTACATAGGCTACTTAAGGAAGGAACAGTGGAATTATATCATATCACAGAAATACTGCACGTAAGTTCATTATAGGGCAGACAGAATTCTCTGGCCATCTGAATTGCTAGAGGGATGGTAATAAGCAGAGTAATCTCCTAAACTAGTATTTCTGTCATACCATCTTGCTGGGGTCATCTGATCCCAGCAGTCTTTCCTACTCAAGTGCAGAGGGGCTAGACCCAATGATCTATAAGGTCCCTTCCAGCCCCTAACAATTGTAACTATAACAAAATCTATAGGATACACAGAATGGCTAGTTTACAGGCAACATATACAGCAGTCAGATTTATTTAGTTTTTACTAACCTATGTTAAAACTTTGAAAGGCTATATGTTAGCCTATGTACTGCCAGTTCCACTTAAAACAACAGCAGAGGCTCCTGAATGAAAGCACAGCAGGTGCACAGTCTGGTGTTTAGCAGGGTGTTTCAAATGTATTATGTCAGGTGTGGTCTGCTAATCATCTGGTATGATTTACTAAGCACCCTTCAGGCTGTACAGTGGATACAGGAAGACTGACTTGGTGAGGGAAGAGCATGTTAGCAGTTTGTTGCATATTTTCTTCTCAGCCTAAAGATTTGGGATTTCCAGCTAATCACATACATGGCAGAGAATCCACAGTAAGTCTTTGAAAGGCCTGAAGATATGAAAGAAAGGGGTTGAGGGGGAAGGTTACTTAGTAGTAGTGTATAGGGCATCAAACACTGTTGGGTGCCAATTTTAAGTGCTTTGCACATGCAAAGCTGTTTGTCTCTCATGGCTAAATCCCAGAGGAGGATGCACAACACATTTCTGTGTGTCTGCAGGGACAAGGCAGATGCACAGCCTTTCTAGCACAGAAGTACTCAAATGACCAAACTAATCTGCATTCCATCCTAGTCTCTGCATTGCCTGCCAGACCCATATACAGCCTAAACTGGCAGTATCTGCTGCAGCATTGGAGTGGGTGTTTTTGGGCCCATCAGAGCAGAAGTAAGTCTGCATATGCAGTGCCTATAATAAAAGTGTCTAAAGATTTCCAGAACCCCTCAGAGCCCAATGAGGAAGCAAGTTACTTGATGAAAATGCTATGGAAGCTGAAAGTCCAAACTGTCTCCCTTCAAGAGAGTAAAATAAATTCTCTAGTAGTTAAGAGAGGAGCAGCATGGCCAGAGAACCAGCTGCTGAGGTCACTTTCCTACCTGCAGTATATTTTGTTCAGCTTTTGAACTTGGACCAAATCCCCATTTCCTGGACAGTGACCTGGGCATATCTCAGGTAAGGCTCAGCCCTCTAGCAAACCAAAGGCATTCTTTGATGGACAGTCCCATTGCTCCAGTCTCCTCCTCCAGTGTCAGAAATGTTCTTGTTCTACTCTGGAAAGAGAGAAACTTGGGGATGCCTATGAGCAGTGTTCAGAGTCAGTGGGAGGATTGATAAGAGAAGGGATTGGGAACTGGATGGAGAGGTTTGTGGAGGGATAGGCAGTTCAGATGGCAAACATAAAGTATACACTATTTTCCCATTGTAGCCCAATTCTGCAGCTCCAGAAAATTTAGGGGGTTTTGGTGATTTTTGTGGAGAATTTCTGATGTCTGAAGTCAGATATGACCAGAACAGCTGTACTACTTCCCAGCCCACTCTTGGCTCCTGTAAGTGTCTACTTATCTGAAGAAAAGTGAGCCAATAAAAACCAAACTGGTCTCAGTAATGCAATCAAAATCAGTGTCTTCATCCATAAAGATATTATGGAGGCAGACAGTCCAAGAGTTTGTCAAACTCATTGCCTTCAAACAGCTGGTCTGATGACTTTCCCTCCATTTTCACTTTTTTCAAGTTTTCTAACTATTCATTTAGTTTCTATAAACATATGTGAGTTAGATTTATGTACATGGTTCATAGCAAGTATTTAGCCAGTCTTAGTTCTTTGAAATGTGAAATTCCAGGTTTGACCTAAGTCACTTGGTTTTGTTCCAGTTACTGACTGCATGATCTAAATGTCATAGGTTGCTTCAGCTTCCACTTGAAGGTAATTTGTTTCACTATGAGATAAATTAAACTTCTTGATTAAAGTGGCCGCAACTACTAACATGAATTTGGAACCTGTATTACATGCAGCATTACACGTGCAGCAGACAGAATAGAGCCAAGTCAGGTATTTGATTACTCACACATAGAAAAGGGGTATAAACAAGCAAAGTCCAAACTCTATTTTTAATTTGTTAAAAACTTGCAAGCAAGTTGTTCGCACTGGCCACATGTCCATGAGGCGCTTCCTGCGTAGATGTTACTGTGCAGTCATGTAGTACTTACATACCCAAGTACTAAATGACTGTGCTGTAATCGGCTTTACTGTGCTGTAGCATCCTCTCATGGCTTCCTGGTGATGCTGACTTTGCAGTATCTTGTTACTACTGTGCAGTAACTCATTACTACTGTGAAGTAGCGTCATGTCATGGTTCATGCTACACAATGCTAGTGCGCAGTAGTAATAAACTACTGTGTAGTAAGCGTCTCATGTAGATGCGACCACTAACTCTTAGAAACTTGAAGTCAACTTGGTGACATTGACTACTGTAACAGAAAACACCCCAACCACCCAAAGCCTTGAAAGCTAAGAAATGAGTTACAAGAATGATTTGTGCAATAACTCAGACACAGATATGGCTACTGTTGGACTGTAATTATCTGAATTGTATTGGAAAAAACAAAAAATTTTGGTTCTCTATTTTCGCACTTACCATCCCTACCATCCCACAAATGGAGTGTCTGCTTTGCAGAGGTAGAAATGTCCAGCCAGGTTGGAAGTCAGCAAGGCAGACTGCCATTAGTTTAGTATATGAAGACGCAAACAGGAATACATAGCCAAGTAAAACCTTCCATTTGCCTTCTGTAAAGTTTGTTTGCATGTTGTTGATTGTGGAATTTTAGTTATGAGAGGACTGCTGATGTGTTTTTATGTCTGCTTCCTGCCCCAGATAGCTAGAAGCAATGAGACTTTTTAAGTAGCTTTTGTTTAGGGGACCCAAACTGATAGTGCATTAGCTTGTTAATTAAGCATACTATTGTTTTCTTTCAATCTAGGATAGCTAGCACTTTTTCCACCATTCATGGACAATTAGTTTGTGCAAGGTAATTGCTCAACACAGGGAACATTTTTCAGAATCCTCCTTCTCCCCTTTTGTATCCACTATTGTCACAGGATATTCATAGCAGCTAGAAAGCCAACTTTTTCTTGGTTTCACTCTCCCTTCTTCTGAGGGCTGTATACTCTGAAAAAACTGGAGTGTGGGTTTAAGTTTGCAGATGGTGATCTGGAGTACGGTAAATTCAAAAAAAAATGGCCACTTGTTCTCCAAGCACATTTCCAGTACATATTACATTCAGTACTGACTCCCTTCTCCAGTAGTTCAGAAGAGCCGTTACAGGAAAATTAGCTAATTCTTGAGCATGATTAAACTGTGTTTTCTTTTTTTAAAAAAACCCATCTATTAAAGTTCATCATTCTGACCTGTTCCACAGCTGTTATTTTGTTTGGAGACTACAACTGTGACTCTTCTTCAGAGAGATTTTCATAAAAATCCATGCCCTTAGGTTGTATAGTCATTTGCAACATGCTTTTAGAAATCTTGAGCAAAGTTTAGCCATTCTGTTTAGAAGTGTGCAGTAATAGTATATTGCAGTATTTGCAGCCCCTCCCAGAATTCAGGGTCCCCTTTGGGTTACACGCCATGAAAATAAACATGTACATTGTAGTTCAAGTTTCATAGTTTTATAGTTGGTAGGGTTGGAAGGGACCTAAGCAGATAATCTAGTCTGACCCCCTGCCATGGGCAGGAAAGGATGCTGGGGTCAAATGACCCCAGCTAGGTGGCTGTCTAGCCTCCTTTTGAAGACCCCCAAGGTAAGGGTGAGCACCACTTCCCTTGGAAGTTGGTTCCAGCTCCTAGCCACCCTGACAGTGAAGTAGTGCCTCCTGATGTCTAGCCTGAATCTACTCTGTCAACTTATGGCCGTTGTTCCTTGTTACCCCCGGTAGCGTTCAGGGGAACAGGGACTCTCCCACTGCCTGCTGGTCCCCCTTGGCAAGTTTATAGGCAGCCACCAGATCCCCTCTCAGCCTTCTTTTGTGGAGGTTGAACAGGTTCAGGTCCCGTAGCCTCTCCTCGTAGGGCGTGCCTTGCTGCCTCCTAATCTTGCGAGTGGCCCTCCTCTGGACCCTCTCGATGCTGTCCACATCCCTCCTGAAGTGTGGCACCCAGAACTGGACACAGTACTCCAACTGTGGCCTGACCAATGTCGTATAGAGGGGGAGAATCACCTCCTTGGACCTGCTCGTGATGCATCTATGGATGCATGACAAAGTGCAGTTAGTCTTCCTGACCGCGTCCCCACATTGGCAGTCCATGTTCATCTTGGAATCAGTAGTGATTCCAAGATCCTTCTGTGCCTCTGTGCTGATGAGAAGGGAGTTCCCCAGCCTGTAGGTCTGCTGCTGGTTCTTCCTCCCCAGGTGCAACACCTTGCACTTGTCTGTATTGAAACCCATCCTATTCTCATCCTCCCACCTCTGTAACCTGTCGAGAGCTATTTGTAGCCTGTCCCTCTCTTGTAGAGTGCTCACTTTTCCCCACATCTTAGTGTTATCTGCGAACATGAACAAGGTGCTTTTCACCCCCTCGTCCAAATCGCCAATGAAGATGTTGAACAGTGCGCGCCCGAGGACCGAGCCCTGGGGAACCCCACTGCCCACATCTCCCCAGGTCAAAAATGACCCATCCACCACCACTTTCTGGGTGTGGCCCTCCAGCCAATTTACGACTCATCTGACTGTGTAGGCATCAACACCACAGATGCCTAATTTTTTAATGAGGATGGGGTGAGAGACAGTGTCGAAGGCCTTCCTAAAGTCCAGAAAGACTACGTCCACTCCGACACCTATATCCAAGGCTTTTGTAACCTGGTCATAGAAGGCCACCAGGTTGGTCTGACAGGACCTGCCTCTAATGAACCCATGTTGGTTGCCCCTAAGCATAAACTCTCCTGCTGGCCCCTCACAGATGTGCTCCTGGATAATTTTCTCAAATAGCTTCCCCAGGACCAAGGTAAGACTAACAGACCTATAGTTTCCTGGGCCCTCTTTCCTCCCTTTTTTGAAAATGAGGACCACATTGGCCCTTTTCGAGTCATCAGGCACCTCACCAGAGCACCACAAGTGCTCGTAAAACTGTACCAGGGGTCCTGCAATGACCTCTGCCAGTTCCCTAAGCACTCTGGGGTGGAGGTCATCAGGACCTGCTGATTTGAATACATCTAGTCCCTCCAGAAGTTCCCTGACTAGGTCCTCACTGACCCTGGGCCTGACTGCGCCCCCCTGGGTCCATCTGGAATCCCAGTGGGGGGGATGTCCCTGTCACTGCTCAGAAAAATGGAAGCAAAGAATCTGTTAAAGAAATTAGCTTTGTCATCTGGTGCTACCACCAGATTACCAACCATATCCTGCAGAGGCCCCACATTTATTTGGTACCTCTTTTTACAGCATATGTATTTAAAAAAGGACTTCTTGCATAGAAGTTGCATAGAACATGTCACAGAAAGTGATAAAGATAGGAAAAAAATAGACTGTAACAGAGCAGTCATAATGGGGTTAACTGAGTTACACAGCATTTGGTGTCGCGACCCCATTTGGGGTCCTAATGATAAAAAAAATGGGGTCATGCACTCCTGGGGAGGGAGGCATGGGGTGGGGGGGCCATGTGCCTCCAAGATTTGTGCATGGGGTAGGGGTGGATATGTGCTGCTAAATAAACATCTGTACTCTGTTCATCTTGCAGCTCTCCCCTTCTCTCAGGCTGAGAGAAGAAAGGGTACCAAATGACCATCCCAGATAATGGGTTTTCAGTTCCTCCATAGCTCTTTCTCCCATTGATAGTTCACTAGACTTACCTAAAGTCCTTAACCTTCTCGTTCAGAGTCCCAGGTAGGGTTCTCCACATTCACAACATCCCAAAAGTCTTCTAAGCAGTTCCTTTCTAGCTAATCCCCCACAGCCCAAACAAACTGTCTTCTCTGGACACTCAGAAACAGGGAACAGTACAGGGACTAGGTCCACCCAACTCCTTCAAGCCCTAGCCCAGTGCTCTGGCTGACTGTACAATGACATCCCACAGACCATCTCCTGTTAAATCTTGGTACTAAGGACTCACTAAGCTACTACTTTATCTGCTGCTCCTCAGTGTGTACATCTCCAGTCCTTAAGATGCATTTGACACTGTGCAGATTTGCCTTCCTAGCTAGGATGATCATATTTCCAAAATCTCAAAACCAAACTGCTCCCTTTCCCCAGTCCTCCCTCCTCCTCCTTCACACTCCAGAAGCACTTTTTAAAGATCTACATCCTCAGAGTATTATGGGAAGTTGGAGGTAATAATCCAACCACCACACCATCTTGCTGAAAAGCACTGCTGCCACTACTGTACATTCAGTCACGGCATTTTGAAGTGCTCCAGTAGAGGGCATGATTGGGAAGATTTTGAAAGCAGGATACAAGAGTTCATTTCAACAAATAGACAGGATGACTGGAACTGTTGCTTTAAACAGGACAATCCCCATGAAACTTGGCCTTATGGTCATCTTATTTCTAGGCTTCTGCTGTCTCCACTCCAACTTCAGCATTCACTGCTTGGCAAATTAGGTTCACCACCCTGGACTCCCTCCCTAGCCTACTGACCTGTAACTTCCCTTGCTACCCTGTAGGAGCTGTCCAGCAGTTGCTCTGGAGATCCTTTCTCTGCCACTGGCTTGAGCCAAAGTACTTGTTCTTCTGCTTACCCTGCCCCTTGTATCTCTGCAGTTTGGCAAAGCCAGAAGGAGCTAGTCTTCTCCCCTTTAAGGGACTATATCTTCCAGTCTCTCCTTCTGAAGTGAAAAGTTATCATTATGGTAATGGTAAAAGAAAACGTCATTCTGGTCCCCAGTCTATGCAATTTACTTGTATCATGAGCATCCATGCCCTAGAAGCACTGAGAGAGGCTAAATCACAAATATACAAAATAGCCATATTAATACAACACTCTAATTCCAGATAAAGATTGTGACCCTTTCAACAAGGGTCTGTTACATGTCGCATGTCTGATGCATAGCTGTTCTGCTGTTCCCTTGGTGATAGATTAGTTTGTCTCTTTCCAGGTAAAGGAGGACAAAGATCACCCTTGACAGTAATCAGTCCATGGCTTATGTTCTGTTAATACAGAACAGAGCTTTGACCAGAGCTTTTATCTTTCTTAAGCTAAATGGGTCAGTAGCTCTGTCCCTAGGCACAATTCAGGTTTTCTGGTTTCTGATGCACTGGAATTTCTTTCTAACTTCTCCAGACTGGGGCCTCTAAACAGGCATAAGTGCTAACATCCAGTCTCAAGGGCACAATGTTATTGCATTATCCCAGGCTTCTTGCTTCACTTGATCTCTCTCTCCCTAAAGTATCCTTTCTTGTGGAGGATAAAGGTTTGGGTGCCTTTAGAAGTAATGATCAAATATAATGGATTATACCATCTCTGAAAATACTGTGATTTTATTACACAGGCATTAAAATAATCCAAAGCAGAACTTGTAGAAGTAAATGAAAGCAAAAATAAATTAAGAGGTTTGTTTGGGTCTTCAAACAAATTCCTCCCTCAAGTGAATAATTGGTAAAGAAATGTCCATAACAATATGTTCCTACATATCGGAGGTTTTGCAATAGTTACAACTTAAGATGCAAGAGGAGGCTGAGTGGGGACCTAGTGGCTGCCTACAAACTCATCAGGGGAGATCAACAGCAAACAGGCAGAGCCCTTTTCTCCCCAGCACCACCTGGAGTGGCAAGGAACAATGATAATAAACTGATGGAGAATAGGTTTAGGTCAGAGATCAGAAGGCAATATTTTACAGTTAAGGTGGCCAAAATCTGGAACCAACTTCCCAGGGAAGTGGTCCTCGCCCCTACCTTGGGCAAATTCAAGAAAAGATTGGATGATCACCTGTCTGGGGTCTTGTGAACCCAGCATTCATTCCTGCCTGTGGCAGGGGGTCAGGCTAGATGATCTGTTCAGGTCCCTCCTGACCCTAGCTACTATGAAACTATGAAATAAGATAATATCAAAGGCTGGCTCAAGGATGAGGGACCAAGGGAGAATATTAATCTGAAGAGTATGTAACAGAGAACTTTTAAGGGCTTGACATGTATAGTCTGTAAGTCCTGAGAGGTGCTGTGACTGTAAGATTTAAAGCTAATTGAGAGACTAGTCCTAGAAGAAGAATACTGTATTTTCTCACATAAAACATGCACCTCTTTTCCAGAAACCAGCTGCTGACAATATTAATGTGCATTATAGAGAAGAAAATATGGTAGTAACAATGAAGCTTAAGCAAAAGTAAAGTCTGCACATGATCCATGGGGAGCAGAACAATGAACTGGTTTGGCTCCCAAGCTTCTTATACTTAGTTACTTACTACAAGGAAAAAAATTTTTTTTCATTCAGCGTTTCAAAAACAAGTTGTAGATCTTAATCTGGGGCATGCTGTATGTGAAAAAAATATGGTAATTTAGAGGCAAATAAACCAATGACAGGAGTCCAATACCATCGAGGCTTAGGAGGGGTCACAGTGTCCGAACTAGCATAGCAAGAAGTGATTCACAAAGCCCCCCGCATTTCAGAAAGCAAACATGTGAGATATTAACCAATGGAACAACTTCCAGTAGAGGGAAACATTCAAGTCTACCAATAGAAAAGAGACCTCCACAGTACCAAGATATCAAGACAAGAAGGAATGAGAGTAACTAGAATAAAAAGGGGTATGTCCTCCAACATCTCTAAACCAATGATGATTCATGTCAGGGATGGTGTGATGCATCACTCTAAACTTGCCCCATTCATACCCTATTCCCCTAAAGCATCTGGCTATTGTCAGTGACAGGAAGCTGGGCTAGAAATCACATTGGTCTGGCCCACTATAGCATTTCTCATATTCTTAGTTCCTCTTAGTAAAGCCAATGGGGCTAACAAGACATGTCCCTTCTATTGCTTTCCTAATGATTCTTGAGATCTTCTCACTCTTTACTGGAGTTAAGTTTCCCTAGCTAAGTTGATTTAGGCCCTAAACAGACAAGTTTACACCAGTGTGATTGACATTACACTAGCAGTGATTTACATTACACTAGTGCCTGGGGAGGAGAGAAAGGGAACACAGAGAAAATATGGCAAAATGTACTTTCTAATCTGGTGAAGAATTATTCCTGAAGAAAAATAGGTTGCAAAACTCAATCAGTTTAAATTAAACTGGTTTACATGTTCATCTGTTTGCATCCATGCTCAGGGAGCTGTTTGCTAAAAGCAAACTAGCTCTTACTTGCTTCCCACATCAGCTAATCTGATAAAGTAGGCTGTTGCCCAAGAAAGCATATGCCTTTGTGAATGAGTCCCTTTTTAAAGCACTTTTTAAAGTGCTACCTTGTGTAGTTTCCTGCCTGACATCACCTAATGGCAAAATGCATCACCTCTGAAGAGGGTATATTCCAGGCCCTAGGAGCTCGAACAGTAAAGTTTTTCCTTATGTCCAGCATAAAATGGTCTTGCAGGAGTTTGTGACTGTTGGACCTTGTCATCCCCTAGGGTGCTCTGGTGAACAGGTGTTCCCCCAGATCCTGATGTAGACCCCTTATGTACTTATAGGCTGCTACCAAGTCACCCCATATCCTGCGCATTTCCAGGCTGAAGAGTCCCATAGCTCACAGTCTCTCTTCATAAGGTCCTACGGGGTACTCAGACCTAATGTGGCTGATAAATGCTGTATGCATGTGCACAACTGCAGCACAGCATGCAGGCAGCCAGGATCTGCACCGGGCAGGGCGGGATGCCACTGTGGGCCGGGGCTGTGCCAGGCTGTTCCCAGTGGGCAGGACTGGGCCGAGCTGCACTCGAGGCGGGTGACAGTAGTGCTGGGACGGGGCTATAGGGGTGCTGCAGCTACTCCAGAATTCACTGTAGCCCCTCACAGCACCACTGCAGCCTGCCCCAAGTGCAGCGCAGGCCAGCCCCTGACAGGAACAACCCGGCGCTGGCCTCAGCCCACAGCGGCAGCCCACCCTGCCCTGCACAGGTCCGGGGGCATGTGCCCCTGTGCCCTCCCAGGGGTGCATGCATCAGTGGGAGCCAGTGAAGAGTGAGGGATGGAGTTGCGCCTCATCCAGGGGATGGAAGGTAACAGCTCCCTTCTCTGCATACTCCTCAGGGGGGGCACAGGGGCATGTGCCCCTGGATCTGTGTGGGGCAGGATGGGATGTTGCTGCTGGCTGGGGCTGTGCCAGGCTCTTCCTGGCAGGGGGACTGGGCTGGGATGCGCTCAGTAGTGGCAGTGCTGGGAGGGGGCTACTTGGGGGGCTGCAGCCACTCCAGCATTTCATGTAGCCCCCCCCTCCCCCAAGTGCTGCCACCACCCACCACAAGTCTATCACAGCCCAGCCCCTGCTGGAAATAACCCGGTGCCAGCTCCAGCCCAAAGTGGCAGCCCACCCTGCCCTACACAGATCCAGAGGCACATTCCCCCATGCCCTCCCAGGGTTGTACATAGCTCTGGGAGCTGCTCCCCGTGCAGCTCAGTCCTGCACCCCGCCCCAGCTGGGCAGCCCCTGCCCCTGACCCAGCCCCACTCCCTCCCCACTGCTGGGCCAGCCCGCCCTCACCCTGTGCACAGATCCAGGGTCACATGCCCCCATGCCCCCCTGGGCAGGAGCCACCACCCCCGCCATGCTCCCCAGACAAGCTGCTTGCAACTCCATCCTGCACTCTGCCCCACCTGTGCAGCCCCACTCCCTCCCTCCCTCACTTACCACAGGGGCCTCAATTTGCCCTCTCTCCACCCCTCCCCCCCTTAAAAACAAGAAAAAAATATAAAGGGGTACCTGAGTTGGAACTTTGAGAGAGAAGGGGCACACTTGTTTAAAAAGGTTGAAAACCCCTGCCTTAGACCTACACAGCTACAACCAACAACCCCCCTCCCCCACATCTGCCTCAGTGGAACTACAATGGCTTATACTGGTGTTTGGCCATACAGGACTGATTCCCTAGTACAATCCAGCTTCTTTGTCCCAGTCTGACAATGAAAAGCAGCTGTTGTATACCTAATCAGCTGGTTTTATGGTTGTTTCCTGTCACAAGAACAGCACAAACTGGCTGAATCCAACTCGTGATTCTAGTGCTATATGATGTGTGCCTATCTTTTATCTTGATCTGTAAACATTGAGATTTTTCCATGTAATATCAAGCTACTCAGTCAGCATTTAGTCAGTGTTGATGCCCATTGATAAATTACTTTTACATTTTTTTAGTCCTTCTCATTATTAGAATCGCTCTCAGCTCAGTCTAGTCAGAATCTAGGACAGCTATGTGCTCCATCTTAACATCTGTGACCTTCTTGTTATACTAACTGGTATACTAGTATCTAAGCAAGTGATTAACAAAGTAACTAGAGAATGCAGTAAGTTGTGCTTTTTCAGCAAGAGCTTACAAAGATCAGATGTAAAAAGACAGTGTTAGGAGAATTCTCACCTAGGCTCGTGCTATTTTTGGCAACTGATGCGATTCCTGTGCATCTCTGCTTCACAAGGTAACAAAGATGCCAGAAATTCTCATGCCTGGGAGAGATAATGAATAGAGATCATTATCTAAAAAGGATCACAGTTCAACTATCAACAATATCTTACAGACAGGTGGCCTATTCTTGAAGCAAAGTTGTGCAGCAGAAGGTTTTAACTGGCAAAGCAATAACAACAAAAACAACCACCCTACCATACAAATTTGCCCATAATTGTCTTCTAATCACTTAGGGGAGCTTTCTCCTGAGAAGCTTAATCAGTATTAAACTAGTCTACTTCAAAGACATTTTGACAGGTAACTCTCAGTATGTGCTGTCAAGAAAGATTCTTTCCTCATTCTGAATATGAAAGTAACACTTACTTAATGTTATGACCTTTCAAATATACAAAGCACAATATATTAACATTACTGAATCTTTGATTTCATGAATGCCAGGATATCATTAAATCCCCTTGCTGGGGGAATGATCTGTCAAGCATGCAGAAGCGAAAACTTTAGTTACCTCAACAACTGGCATAAAATGTGTTGTACTTCATACCTCTGAAATACATTACAAATATCAATCTTTATAACATCCTTTTGAGGGTGCAGTGTTACTTCTTTACAATATTGGGGGAGAGCAGTGACACACCTTGACTTTAGCCAAGTTGTTGATACCATCTCCTAAGACATTCTCATTAGTAACCAAGGAAATCCAGTTTAGATTAAAATAATATAAAGTGGATACATAACTCATGCTCAGAGAACAGTTATCAATGGCTCCATGTTTACTTGCAAGGAGGTATCAAGTGGGGTTTTCCAGGGGTCTTTCCTGGGTCTGGTACTGTTTAGTATCTTCATCAGTGATTTGGAGGGTGGGATTAAGTGCACAATTAGAAAATTTGCAGATGACATCAAGCTAGAGATGCTTTTGAAGATAGGGTTAGGATCCAGAATGACCTTGATAAAATAGAAAAATGGTCCAAAATTAATCAAATGAAATTTAATAAGAACAAGTGCAAAATCCTACACTTAGGATGGCACAAATACAAACTAAAGAATGTGTGGCCAGACCACAGTATTGTGGAAAAAGACCTGTGGATTATAGTGGGCCACAAGTTGAATATGAGTCAACAGTGTGTTTGTGTTTCAGAACAAAAGCTAACAGCATAGTGGATGTATTTACTAGGGCTACTGTAAGTCTGGGTTTTCCCAGACATGTCCTCGTTTTGGGTCCTCCCATCTCCCTCTGGGTGGTTTTTAAAAATATCAAGAAATGTCCAGGATTTTGCTCTGCCTTTGCTCAGTATCAAGTGCTTTTCCCAGCACTTCCTGGCTTGCCCCAGCAAGAAGCTGCTTGGAGCAGGGGGAGGGGGATTGTAGGCAGGGGCATCATGTGTGTCTCCATGCCACCTTGACAGCTGCAGGCAGGTAAGTCTATGGGGGGCAGGGTTTGGAGGACAAGGACTGGGGACTCTGCGGGTGGGAGCAGGGTCTGGGTGTGTCTACATGTGTGGGAGGAGATGGGTGTGTGTCTGGGCATGGGGATAGGTGTGCGAGGAGGGCAGGTGCCTACGCTGTCTCTGGGCACTGGGGCTGTAGCAGGTCAGGGAGGCAGGGGAGATTCATAGATTCATAGATTGTAAGGCTGGAAGGGACCTTGGAAGATCATCAGGTCCAACCCCCTGCACTAAGCAGGAAAGATAACTGGGGGTCAGGTGACCCAGCAAAGTGACTGTCTACTGTTCTATTGAAGATTTCCAGGGTAGGTGATTGCACTACCTCTGGAGGGAGCTTATTCCACAGTCTGGACACCCTAATTGTGAAGGAGTTTTTCCTAGTGTTAAGCCTGAATTGATCTTCCAGGAGTTTGTGGCCATTAGCCCTGGTTTTCCCCTCGTGTGCCCTGATGAACAGTTGCTCACCGAGCCCTTGATGTACTCCCTTACTGTAGTGGTAAGCTGCTACCAGGTCCCCTCTCAGCCTTCTTTCCCTCAGGCTAAAGAGTCCCAGATCCCTTAGCCTTTTCTCGTATGACTTGCCTTTTAAGACTCGGATCATACGGGTGGCTCTTCTTTAGACTCTCTCAAGTTGTCCACGTTCTTGATGAAGTGTGGTGCCCAGAACTGGACACAGTACTCCAGATGCCATCTCACCAGCGCTAAGTAGAGCAGAAGAATCACCTCCTTGGTTTTGCTGGGGATGCATCAATTGATGCATGCCAGAGTATTATTTGCCCTACTAGCTACAGCATCGCGCTGCCAGTTCATATTCATACTGTGATCTATTATTACCCCCAGGTCCCTTTCATTTGTGGTGCTAGTCAGTTTGGTGCCACGAAGCCTCTAGCTATGTTGGGGGTTGCTCGTCCCAACATGGAACACTTTACATTTCTTGAACTTCATCAGATTCAGATCCGCCCAACTTGCTAGCCTGTCTAGGTCCGCCGGTATCTGTAGCCTATCTTCAAGCATGACCATGTTGCGCTGTGGGGTCAGGCCAACTCTCAGAATCTCAATATTGTACTGTTAGAAAGGAGAGTGTGACACAATTGTACATATACAAACACACAAATCAATTAGGTGCATACACACACACACACACTACCAAATCAGGCACATACACAACCAAACCAGCCTAGGCACATACATCATACTTATCACCAATTCAAGCACATACACTATACACCCCAAAAGTTAGACAAAAATCAGTTGTCGATACTCACACACTCAGTACACATACACAGATCACTAATTCGTATATCATGCATGCAATGACATGTGTGTGTATGTATGTGTGTGTGTATATATATATATATATATATACATACACACACACACACACCAGTTCACACACATACAACTCACCTACACATACACACAAGTAAGTTCCTAACTTGGATGGTACAGTATGTATGTGTGTACTTGGGGTACCTGGGATACTTGGGGGAAGGTTCAGGTGAGAGAGAGAGTTAGAGTATAGGGAGTGAAAGTTGCCAGAACCGGGATTAGAACCAGTGCACTAGAGAGAAGCTGGCTGAGGAACTGAGGCTTGGGTTTACTCAAGATCAAGTGGCCCCAGGATTACTCGAGGTCACTGGTGCAAGGGAAAAAAGTCTGGTGGCAAGGAGAAGATAGCCAGGAAAGACAAAGAGACAGAAACCTGGGAGCTTAGGGCTGGAAACTGAGGCAGACAGCTGAGATATTGGGGGGGGCAGATAAGCGTTGGCAAGGAGGAGACAGCCAGTTAAGCAAAACCCAACTCAGGGGTCCAAATAACAGTTTTATTAAACAGACACACTACACGGCCCCATGAAGTTATTGGTTCACACACACATGCATGCACACACATACACAAAAGCACTCACAATGGCAGCAGGAGAAAGAGACTCTGTGGAAGGGTTGGAGTCCAGGTAGGGAAGAGAAGCAGAGTTCAAGTCCTTGGTTGAAGAGGGGGTGGGGAGTGATAGCTACCTATCCAGTATAGAAACGGGGTCTTTGTCCAGTAGGTGTTGTCCAGAGGGGGGTCACCGGCAGGGCCTCTGGGTGGATAGGTGGGGTGGCATGGTGCTGATCCAGATGGAGAGGGCGTCCCAGGGAGTCAGTCTTCACTACCCCTTTTTATGGGGCAGACAACCTCTGATCTCCTATGGGGAGGGCCTGTCCAGGCAAAGTCAGTCCTGTCCCAGAGGGCTCCAGCTGTTCTTACTGAGCATGTGCAGCCTGGGCACAATGGTGGGTTGCCACATCTTTTGTTTCTTGAATGCTAAGGGTGGTTCCAAGGGCTGGGTCATTGGTCCAGGTATTGGTGTTGATGGTTTGGTCATTCAGAGGGAGCTATTTTTAGACCTACTGCCATTGTCTCTCAAGCACCCGCATTCATCCCCATTCATTCAGGAACCAAGTTACATAGGAGGGTTAGGTATGAGTCAGGTTACACAACCGGGCCTGGGGACAGGGTAGAAACTTGACAAACAAAATGGAAACTTGACGTGACTTATGCTAACTTACATATGTAGGCCTAAATCAGTAATCACACAATATAAAAGCAGTAAAAAAATCAATACAAACATAATAATTAGCACTTATAAAACAGTGGATATCTATATCAAAATAGCAGGGCACTTATTTACAAAGAGGGGAGAGAAAAATAAAACTTACTACCTAAAATAAAATTTTAAAGCTTATCCTATATCTTAGCTTACTTATACTTATCTATAGGGAATAGAGAGGGAGAAAAGAAGTCAGAAATGGTTGGGGAAGGGGAGGAAATGCATTTTAAAGTAAATTTAAAAAAAAGAAAAACGGGGGGTTTTGCTACAACCATGCTCCTCCATAACTTGGTGTCATCCGTAAACTTGGCCAGTGAGTTCTGCCCCCCCACATCCAAAGCGTTAATAAAGATGTTGAAAAGTATTAGACCGAGCACCAACCCCTGCGGGACACCACTGCCCACTTCTCGCCATGATGACACAGATCCGTTCACTATGACTCTCTGGGTCCTATCCTGCAGCCAGTTTCTCACCCACCTGACTGTCTTGGAGTTAAGCCCACAATCCTCTAATTTTCTCGTGAGGACATTGTGGGATACTAGATCAAAGATGCATGAGCAGTGAGGCTGGGAGTGGGCAGAGGGCTGCGGGTCAGGAGTGAGTAGCACTGGCAGGGCTGGGGGGGCTGTGGCTTGGGAGTGAGGGGCACCAGGGGAGCAAGGGACTGGGGGCCGAGAGTGCGGGGCACAGGCAGTGTCAGGGGGTGGTGGGTCACAAGTGAGAGGTATCAGCAGAGACAGGGAGTCTACGGGTTGGGAGTGAGGGGCACCAGCATTGTCTGGGGGGTGGAGTACTATGGGTAAGGAGTAAGGGGCAGCAGCAGGACTAGGAGGGCTGTGGCTTGGGAGTGAGGGGCAGAGGCAGGGCACAGGTATATCAATGCCCCCCTACAATCATATTACCTCTCGCCCCCCCCGGACAGGTATCCTCTTTTGAAACTGGAAATATGGTAACCCTATATTTACAGGAATTTCTAGAGCAGGGGTGGGCAAAATGCAGCCCGCAGGCTGGATGCGGCCTGCTAGGTCATTCTATCTGGCCCGCGGGGCCCCTAAAAAATTCAGAAAATTAATATTATCTGCCCCTGGCTGCCTGTCATGTGGCCCTCAATGACTTGCCAAAACTCAGTAAGTGGCCCTCCGCCCAAAATAATTGCCCACCCATGGTCTAGAGCAAGTCATGTCAACTGATTCTTCCATTCTAGTCAGTGTCGGTG
Organism: Alligator sinensis; assembly: GCF_000455745.1. NCBI lineage: Eukaryota > Metazoa > Chordata > Crocodylia > Alligatoridae > Alligator > Alligator sinensis. The sequence goes on along the minus strand of NW_005841849.1, from coordinate 2,255,729 downwards.
AGGCATCATCTGGAGTACTCTGTCCAGTTTTGGACCCTGCACTTTAACAAAGACCTGACAAATTGGAAATAATTCCATAAAAAGCAACAAAAATTATTAGAGGTCTCTGGGAAACAAGAAAAGGTTGGAAGGCCTGGAATTATTTAGTCTGCGGAAGAGAAGAATAAGAAGGGGATTTTCCAACAGTCTTGTAATACAGAAATGGTGGTAATAAAGAGGACTATTCTCTGTGGCTACAGGGGACACAAGAAGCGTAACAGTCTTAGACTGCAACAAGGGAAATTTAATTTGAATATTAGGAAGAACTTTTGTGCTACAAGGGTGGTTAAACATTGAAGCAGATAACCTAAAGAAGTTGTAGAATCTCCATCTTTGAAAGTTTTTAAGAGCATATTAGGCAAACTGTTGTCTTGTGTTATATAGGGATGATCCTGCCCTGAGCAAAGGGTTGGATTAAATGATCTCCAGAGGCCCCTTCCAGCTCTATCTTCCTGTTATTTTAAGAAAACTGAAGTAGAGGTTACTTCTCCAAAGCCACTAAAAAGTTGATTATTAGAATGTTATTATTAGAGCTCTTGCTCTTAGTCTTGTACTCAAACACAAGCATGACTATCTGTTTGTTATGTTAAAGTATTAATTTAAAAAATACATATTTTCAAAGGCAGTAGAGATATTTCTATTGTATTTTCTCTTCCATACACATTTTCTGTACACATTTTCCATTTCTATGTACAACTGAAAGAGTTCTTAGAAAAACTGTTAATGTTAGACAACTGCTCCATAGCAATAATTAAAATGGCAAATCTTATGTCAAAAACCAAAGGTTTACAATTACAGCAGTAATATTTGAACTGCAGTTCTTCAAGCTTCAGAGTGTATTCAAACCTCCAGATCCTTGCTATTTTTCTGAGCTTTCCAATAATATTAAAATTTGTCCTGCATACACAAATCAGAGATGGGCTCTGCTTGCAAAATTCTGACCTTGACCTGGATTCTTTTTTACACACCAAAGTTCTAGTGTTTCTCTCGTTAGGCACATAAAAAAGTTGTGTGTTTTACAATAGACTTGGGTCTACAGTTCAGCTTGATACAGGATATGTGCTTTAATTTGTAAATCCATAAATATCTTCCAAATGGAGAAGAACAATACTTTACTCGGTACCTGGCGATAAACTAATCCTGCTCTTGTACAGAATTCCTTTCTATTTCCTTGAACAACTAAGAATGCTAACTCCAGCTTCTCTGGAGCCGGGCTGGGATCTTGCAGCGGTGACAGCATGGCCCAGAGCCAGGGCAGAGCCTCAATCTGCAGCCTGCATGCTCCGGGCAGGCAGCGGATTGTGGCTCTGCCCCAGCCCTGGACCATGCTGTTGCCGGTGCAAGGAGCTGGGGAACAGCTGCAATCTACTGCCTGCATGCCCCTGCCCGGAGCATGCAGGCTGCAGATTGTGGCTCTTCGTTGGCTCCAGACCATGCTGCCACCACTGCAAGATCCCAGCCCAGCCCCAAAGCAGCTCCCCACCCTGCCACACTGCTGACACTGATCTCCTTGGAAACCCCGGCCCCATGCTATCAGTGTGGCTGCTGCTAGGGTCTCCATGGAAACTGGCCCTGGCCACGCAGGCAGTGGCTGCTGGGAAATGGAGTCCACTTCTGGCCAGATCCGGCCCATGGCCCAGACAATGCCTATCCCTGTTGTAACCTCACCCTAGGGTCTTTCAAAGTTTATGGGGCCACTATTAACATATCTCAAGTTAGGAAGGATCCAAAACTGCATTCATATGTTTGACCTCCAGCATTTCCACAGGCTAAGTATTATTGTACCTGGTAGTTGAGATTTTTTGATGAAGTTCTTGTACACTGCTCAGCAACTGATTCATAGTCCTCGCTAACAATAAAGATAGTGAACCCAGCTAAACCACGTTTTCTTTTATAGACACAGTATCCGATACAGCAGTCTTTTCACATGTATTAATCTTTACCTATCAAGGTAAATTCACTAGGTGGCAATCAATCTAGGTTTCTCTTTCACCAAAAGATAAAGTAAACTTTACAAAACTTGCTTGAAGGTTTCTCCAAATGTGAAGAAACGAGCTGCAAGTTGGCTGAGTAACACTGATTTTTTAATGTTCTAATGTTCTAATGAAATGCACCAACTCTTTGTGAAGGCTTCATTTCCTAACTTGAGTGCTCAACATAGTAACCCCAATGTTCTTTTAATACAGGTTTTTGTATGCAACTTCTGAGTTCTGAAAAAAGCAAATTTAAAACATCCACCATGTGCTATCACATATGTACCCTGATGTATGAATAGCAAATCACATTACAAACTATGGCCACTTGACTTAACAGAGTAATTATGAGCAGTAGCATGTTGTCATCCTCTGCATCAGGACTGTCCATTTGGCCCTGAAGGCTGGATCCAGACCAAGGGGGTTCTCATGTGCTGGAGAGTCCACCTGCAGCAGCAGGGCAGTAGTTTGTTGGCATGGCTGCCAGAGCCGCTGCATTGTCAAAACTTCTGAATTCAAGGGGTAAACTCTAACACCATGTGTGTCCCCCAGCTTGCCCCCTGCTGCCAATTTAATGACCAGTGGTGACCAAAGACCCCAAATTCAACAATGGCCAAGATGAAGAAGTGGCCAGCAGTAGTTTGCATCCCTTGGGTTCCAGAGCTGTGCCAATGGGTTGAACACTTACATATGGCCTACAGGCCACCAGCTGGAGAGTGCTGTTCTACATGAATCTGCAGAAGATTACATGCTTTGCCAGTGGGTTTCATAGACACCTGTGGCAAATGGAAGGGCGAGACTCTGTATCTTGGATTTTATTGCTGGCTCCGGACTCATGGGCACAGACTATTTTGTGCATTTCTTCAGCGCTTCTACCCATTTACTGTAACCTGTCCCTATCCCACTGTTTTGTCCCCACAGCTTATTGTTTCTGTTTCATTCCCCTCAGACAGTTAGTCCCACTCTCCATTCTATTAGTCACAGATCTATCTACCTGCTCTGATGTCTAGCTTTTTTATCCAGTCTCCTAGCCAAGCCAGTTCCCTTTCCCTCTTCTAGGCTCCTCAAATGATTTCTCTCTCTTTGTCTTCCTTTTCTCTCATCTTCCCCCTCTCTGTGCAAGGATTTGATATTTCATCATGTTCCTCCCTCATTTCCCCCCCTTCCCTACCCTTTGTTTTCCTAATTTCCACCTATTTACATTCTCACTGATATCCTGTCACACTTTCAGCTTCTTTCATTCCTCGGAAAGCTCAGAACAGCAGAGACTCCCTATGCCTGAGGAAAGGTGCTTGTGTCCAAAAGCTTGCAAAGAACTTCTTTCCAACCGTTCACCTGGTCTAATAAAAGATATCACATCTTCTCAAAGAAGCTTGCTTGTGTATGTCCTTAGACCAACACAGCTACAACCAAAAATGCTGGAAAATGCAAACCATGCTGCTGTATAAGCAAATAAACATTAATGTGTAATGGCCACTAGTAAAAAGTCAGCATTGCTAATACTGTTTCACTCAATAAGGGCTCTTAATTCATGTTGTACAGTCAGTAGAATTGATCTCTAAATACAAACACACCATCTCAGTATTAGTACTCAGCCTTTCTAGCAAATCTCTTAAGTATAAGTCACATAGATCTACAATGTACTAAAAGGCTTCACAGATAAAGAGGTGAAGCTTGTCGGCAAGCTGTATCCTCGTTACAAAGTTGCTGTTCAAAAATCTGTTAATAGGTTGAAAATAGGAAGTTGCCACCTAAAAGAGGCTTTTTAAATATACTGCACTCTTTTATTGGGAAAGATGTTCCCCAAAATGACTTCACCCAGGGCATCCTTTCAGGAGTTCATTAAATGGGAAAGGAAAAAGTAATGAACTGTTCTTCTGCTATGTTACCAAGAACTTAAATTTACATACAACAGATGATCAGTCTTGCTCTCTTCTAGCCAATTTCCAGCTCCAGCTTTGTCAAATTGTCTCCCATTATTAGCATTCAGTAAGATAACTCAGAATCCCTAGTGCTAAAATGCAATGTAACAAACCAGTGTACTGTGAGCTGGTCCAAATTATGCAAACACGCCAGCTGTTGCCAAACAGTTAGCTTGGCACTGGAGCCCAATTAAGTATTTATGCCCATGTAAAACACTTCCCAGAGCTCTAACTTATACGTACAAAAAGGCTTTGATTTAAACCAAAAACAAGCTTGAGAGGCAGGGTGCAGTGAAGGAGGAAACTTGCATGCAGGCACTAGATTGAACTTGAGGAAGCTCTTTGCTTCTAAACCTCCACTAAATTCTGAAAGCTCCAACTGATGGGGATTTTACCACCTTCATAGTAACAGGATGTAATGTTAAAGGACATGATAGAAATGAGGGAAGGGTTTCTGCATCAAGGTAAAATGACCTGTGCAAGGATTTGTTGCAGCAAAAAAGGGAATATAGGCATAGAAATTCTCCCACAAGTTGGGAGTAGTGATTGGGGAGATGAAGAGAGGACTGAAGATGAGGTGATAGCAGCACAGCTTCCTTAAACCTCTTAAGCTCCTTAAAAGGAAAGAAACAGAGGTCAGTGGGTGTCTGGGTCCTGGTTCCCCACTTGTAAAATAGGATTAATGTGTGCTTAGGTTTTTTATGGAGTTTCTGAACACTTTGAGCCATGGACAGGCAGGCCCTTGCAAAAAAGCAAACATCACATTGGGATAAAGCAAAAAAAGTATCATTTAAATCAGGAAGTAATCCTCACTCAGCACCAGTGCTGCCTAATATGCCTGACCAATCTGATTGCCTTCTATGATAAGATGGCTGGCTCAGTGGATACAGGAAGAGCAGTGGATGTGATATACCTTGACTTTAGTATGGCTTTTGATACAGTCTCCCACAATATTCTCAAAAGCAAGCTAAGGTACAGGTTGGATGAATGGACTCTAAGGTGGATTGAAAACTGGCTGGATCATCAGGCTCAGAGGGTAGGACTCGATGGCTCTCTACCTAGTTGGCAGCCAGTCTCAAGTGGAGTGCCCCAGGAGTCAGTCCTGGGGCTGGTTTTGTTCAATACCTTCATCAACAACCTGGAAGATGGCAAAGGGTGCACCATCAGCAAGTTTGCAGATGACACCAAGTTGTGGGGAATAACAGATATACCGGAGGGTAGGGCCAGGATTCAGAGAAACCTAGACAAATTGGAGGATTGGGACAAAAGAAATATCATGAGATTCAATAAGGACAAGTGCAAAGTCCTGCACTTAGCATGGAACAATTCCATGCACCAGTACAGGCTAGGGAACAACTGGCTAAACAGCAGCTCAGAAGAAAAAGGCCTGGGGGTTACAGTGAACAATAAGTTGAATATGAGCCAACAGTGTGCCTTTTTTGCGAAGAAGGCTAACAGCATACTGAGCTGCATTAGTAGGACTGTTGCCGGCAGAATAAAGGAAGTGATTATTCCCCTCTATTCAGCAGTGGTGAGGCCACACCTATAGTACTGTGTCCAGTTTTGCCCCCCCCCCCTGTCCCCCATAGAAAGGATGTGGACAAATTGAAGAGAGTACAGCAGAGGGCAAAGAAAATGGTTCAGGGGCTGGGGACATGACATATAAGGAGATGCTGAGGAACATATGAGGAACTGGGCTTATTTAGTCTGGAGAAGAGAAGACTGAGACAGGACTTAATAGCAGCCTTCAAGTGAAGGTGGTTCCAAAGAGGATGGGGCTACACTGTTTCTCAGTGGTGGCCAATGAGAGAACAAAGAGCAATGGTCTCAAGTTGCAGCAGGGGATGTTTCGGTTAGATACAAGGAAAAACTTTCTCACAAGGAAAGTAGTAAAGCACTGGAACAGGTTACCCAGAGAGGCTGTGGAATCTCCATCCTTAGAGATTTTTAAGACCCAGCTAGTTCGAGCCTTGGCTGGGATGATCTAGTTGGGGATGATCCTGCTTTGAGCACGACATTGGACTACATGACCTCCAGACGTCCCTTCCAACCCTAATTTTCTATGAGTCTATGATTCTATGATTATGGATACAATACACTATCTGAGGCCTCATGTTTCAGCAAAGATTTGGACCCACTGGAAGAAGCAACAGAAATGATCAGAGAGCCAGAAAGTGCAATCTGTGATGAAAGACTGAAAGAATTTGGTTTGTTTTTTCTAGGAAAAAGCCTAAGGAAAAGCTAGCTAAGTTTTCAAACATGCAAGAAGGTTACTGTACAAAGGAAAGTTATGAACTATTCTGCATGTCTGCTGGCAATAAGAAAGGAAGCAAAGGATTTGAATTGCAAAAAAGAAGATTTAGGTTAGACAGTCTTATATTTTTTCCAACTATAAGGACAGTGCACACTAGAATAAATTACCCTTGGCAGTTATGGAATCTCTGTCATTGGAAGCTTTTAAGAGCAAGTAAGGAAATTTTCTATCCACAACAGTGGGGGCATAAATGATTCTGCCTTGAGGCAGGGTGATAGAGTAGATGACCTCTGTAGGTTCCTGCTATCTGTATTTCCTTTGACTGTTCTGTTCCACATGTACCACAGTGTAGCCCTCCACTAAGGCAAGACACCTCAATTGAGAAGTTTAAAATAGAATTTGACAGGCAGGGAGGTAAAAAAAAAAAGTCCTTGTTGTTCTGCAATGAAGTTTAAAATCCAAAATCGTCTAAAATTCAGCATCTTCCATGTTTCAGCTACTCAACACAGCTCACAAAGACACTCTCATGGACCCAGAGGGGCAATCTTCCATCTTCAGCTCCCTCTATGCAAAAATGAAGTTTATTTCCTAGCTATGGGGACTTTTTACCGTCTTATACCATCTACACTTTTCCCAGAGCTTGATGAAGGGAATTTGATCCCAAAAGCTTGCAGAAAAGGACAATTTTCTTGTCATTTTCTAGTTGGTCTAATAAAAGGTATCATTTTGAAAGCAAGAGTTCTAGTTTTGTTGTGTGTCTTTTTGTCTCAGACCAACATGGCTACCAAGTACACCCCTGAAACATGTAAGTGTCTCCAGGAGTTTAAACTGGTTGTTACACTGATATAAAATAATACAACTGTAAGTAAGCGATATATGCTGAGAATAGTACCGATATATATGTTTATAGCTAATATATATATATGATAAATCTAGTAACACTTAGCTGTGTAGATAAGCCTTCAAAAGCTACCACAACTCTTAACATAATAGGAGGGTATGTAAAAGACTTAAGTGTTACGTACGTGTATCTTTAACAGCTAGGGGGACAGTGATTTCATAGATTAAATAGACATTAGGGCTGGAAGGGACCTTGGAAGACCATCGAGTCCAGCCCCCTGCCCAAGGGGCAGGAAGTCAGCTGGGGTCATAGGATCTCAGCAAGATAAGCATCCAAATTTCTCTTGAAGGTGTTCAATGTAGGTGCATGAACCACCTCCAGTGGCAGGCTATTCCAGACCTTGGGGGCTTGGACAGTGAAGAAATTCTTCCTTATGTCCAGCCTGAAACGGTCTTGCTGGAGTTTATAACCATGTGACCTTATCATCCCTTGGGGCGCTCTGGTGAACAATCATTCCCCCAGATCCTGGTGGTCACCCCTGATAAACTTATAGGTGGCCATCAAATCGCCCCTGAGCCTGTGCTTTTCCAGGCTAAAGAGCCCCATAGCTCTCAGCCTGTCATCATAAGGTCTGTTTTCCTGACCTCTGATCATGAGCATGGCTCTTCTCTGGACTCTCTCAAGCTTCTCCACATCCTTTTTGAATTGAGGAGCCCAAAACTGGACGCAGTACTCCAGCTGCGGCCTCACCAAGGCCGAGTACAACGGGAGAATGACGTCCTGGGATTTGCTTGTGAAGCATCTATGGATGCAAGCCAGTGTTTTGCTTGCTTTACTGGCTGCAGCGTCACATTGAAGGCTCATATTCATCTTGTGGTCAATCATGACCTCCAAGTCCCTTTCTACCGTAGTGCTAACCAGCGTAGCATTGCCAAGCCTATAAGGATGCTGCAGGTTTTTCCTCCCAAGGTGGAGTACCTTACATTTTTCGGTGTTAAACACCATCAGGTTCTCGTCTGCCCATTTCTTGAGCCTGTCAAGGTCAGCCTGAATGACCCCCCTGTCTTCAGGTGTAGATGCTTTACCCCAGAGTTTGGTATCATCGGCGAACTTGGCCAGTCCGCTTCTAAGTCCAATGTCCACATCATTAATGAAAATGTTGAACAATATAGGTCCAAGGACAGAGGCTTGGGGGACCCCACTGGTCACAGGGCACCATGACGATTGACTTCCGTCATCCACCACCCTCTGGGTCTGACCACAGAGCCAATTCCCCAGCCAATTTCAAAGGCCTGTGTAGCTTTTTTATATTAGTATTGTTGTGAAAAGGGCAAAAGACATAAAGAGTGTTGACTTACAGAATCAGGTATGATTGGACAATTGTGCAACGAAAATTCAATCTTAACTTTGGCTTCATGGCTTTAGAAAGAGGTAGTTAGCCATGCTAGTCTAAAGTCAGGCAGAAGGCAGGTTAGGGTGACACTGTAGGCTGATGCATTCAGTAATGCAGAAGCTTTCATAGGCAACAGCCTTCTTCATCAGATGCTATGAATCATAGCTACTGATGAAATAGGCTGTTGCTTACAAAACTTAGGTAATTCTGAATGAGTTAGTCTCTTGGGGTGCCTGTACACGAGCAGCAAGGCTGCTCAAACATGCTGTAATTGCAGTGCATTGGAGAAGACTCGATTAATCAAGTCTGCTAGAGTGTGGTAATCGCCACGCTCCAGAAGCCTCCAGCGTCTTGTGTATCAGCACCCCACACTTAAAAATGGCAGCTTTTATCTAAAGCTCATTGAATGAGGTTTAGATAAAGCGTCCCCGCTGCCATTTTGAAGCACAGGGACACTGGTACACAAAATGCTCAAGGCACTTTAATTAGAGTGGCTCTCAGAGCCCTCCCCCCCACACCCAGAGCATGTGTAAAACCCCCTAAGATGCCACACTGCCTTGCTTTCTTCATGGCTTTAGTGAACTCTTGAGGAAAGCTAGGCCAGCTGGGAGGATGCTGGGCTCATAGTCTGAAGGTCTGGATTTAGTTCCTGTCCCAGCTACAGACTCAAGGTCACTTCATTTCTCTGGGCCTCAGATCTCCACAGGTTAGAAAACAGATTTTGGTCACTTCTTCCCACCCTTTGTCTTTTCTATATCAGATATTTAAGTTCTACTTATGGCAGGGGTGTCCAACCACTGAATGTGGGACCTGATCACGAATTTTTTATCACCCAGTGGGCCGGCGAGCCATATTTAAAGACATCTCAGGAAGTGGTATCATATCAGGAAGTGATGTCACGTGACCTTTGACACCAATGAAGTTGCAGGGGTTGACATGGTGCTGGTTGACATGGCATGCATACCCAGGTTGACATGGTGCTGCAGGAGCCGCTTGGCTACAACCGGGTTGACCTGGTGCTGGAGAAGCTGCGGGGCCAGGCCGGGGTTAACCTGGGGCCAG
>NW_005841849.1:2240766-2246121 GCF_000455745.1 Alligator sinensis | reverse complement strand
GGGGCCGGCCAGGTCTGGCCCCAGCCAGCAGAAGCAGCGGCGGAGCTGTGTGCCGCTCGGGACTGACTGGTGCAAGCTCGTCCTGTCCCGAACAGCACACGGCTCTGTCACCGCTTTTGCTGGCCGGTGCAGACCCGGCCAGGCTCCTCCCATCCCCAGCAGCACATGAGAAGCGGCCCCCTCAGGGCCTCGCGTGCAGGAGGCCAGGCCCAGAGAGCTGCAGCGCCTGGGGGCAAACTAGCCTGGGGAGCAGGTGCCACCTTGCTGTGGGGCAGGGCAGGGCAGGGCAGCGGGGCTGGCTTGAAGCGGGCGGGTGAGGAGGCAGGCATGGGCTGGCAGTGCCAGCGGCTGCTGCTTGGCCTCCCGCGCAGAGCCGCTCCCTCAGGCCCCACGGGGGTAAGCAGCTCCCCACCCCTCGCTGTAGGCTGGGGCCCGCGGGCCGGCCCCACCGCCGGGGCTCCGCGCTCCACAGCACCACCGCCTCGGCTCTGCGCTCCGCCACCGCCATGGCGGCACCTCAGCTCTGCTGCCACCAGAGCAGCTCCTCACCAGCCAGATAAAATGGCTTGGTGGGCCGCATGTTGGACAAGCCTGACTTATGGTAACTAATCCTTCTGGTCACCCTACAGCAGGGGTTTTCAACATTTTAAAAAAGTGTACCCCTTCTGTCTCAAAGTTTCAACTCATGTACCCGTTTATATTTTTTCTTGTTTTAATGTTTTTAATTTTTAAATTATTTGGGGGGGGGGCTGAGCATGTGCACACCCCTTGCAGCCCCTCAGCAACTAAGTCTGTGGAAGAGGGGGAAAGGGCTGTGGGGGAGGAGACTGAGGCCCCCACAGTGAGGGAGGGAGTGGGGCACAGGCAGGGGCTGGGGTGAATATGGCCCTGGCCAGGCTGAGCTGAGGGACAATTGGAGCCTGGGCAGCTCGTCTAGGGCGTGTGGGGGCTCCCACTGCTGCATGCACCCCAGTAGAGGCCCAGGGGACACATGCCATCCTGACCTGTGTGCAGAGCAGAGGCAGCTACTGCTGCACACTGGACTTTGCGCCCCATTACAGCTGCCCCAGGAGCAGTGCAACACTATATGAGTCCTGCTGCCGAGCGGGCAGGGGGTGTGGCAAAGCGCAGCCCGACAGCAGCAGGCATGTGGTGTCGCACCACTCCCAGGGCAGCTGTAGCAGCGTGCAAAGCCCAGCATGCAAGCGGCAGCTGCCTCTGCCCCACGCACAGAGGGTTTGTACAGTGGTGGGACCTCCCCCCGTACCTCCTATGACCTTTTTTAAGTACCCCTACGGGTACACGTACCCCTGGTTAACAATTACTGCCCTACAGCTAAATTATAAGATTAAAAAGAGATGGTTAAAGTTGTTTCGGTGAAATTGAAGCATGTTAAGGAAATGATCATATTTCACCGCGTTTTTGCAGCGTTTTGGGTATAGTTCAGAAACCAGCTTGGTTTCCTGCCACTTTGAGTGTCCAGCTCTTCAGCAACTCCCCCTCTCTTACCCGCCCAGAGAGTCTCCTGGGATTTCAAGAGCTGGACCTTCAGAGCAGCCCACCAAGCATGCTGGCGCAAGGTGAGGCACCCTAGAGCTTCCTGGTCTGTGGCCCTCTGGCCTTTAACCATGAGTCAGAGAAGCCAGATCTTCTAGGCTCCCCAGAAAGCAACAGCCTTAGGCATAGGTGGATCTAGAATTTTGAGAAGCAAGGATGCAGATGATGTGGTACATCGCTACATATAACACAACACATTTTCTCCAGTTAAAAACAAACTAGAAGCTTTACTAATATGCTAGAAGCCTAGAGCTATATTATTTGATTTAAGATTGAAGCAAAAATGAGGAATATGCATTTATTTACTATATAATATATTATGTATAAAAATGCAACAAACTAGGCCAAGATAGTCAAAAGATGTTGTTTCATTAGTCCTGTAGTCATTAGAATTAAATGTACACCTCTGATTCAAAAAACAAAATCTAGCCTTCTAGAGCATCTTGACAGTGCATCCAATACTTTGCTGAAAGTCATTTCCACACCTGAGCTAATGTTCGCCTGAGCTAACATTTTAGCTAGAGTTAAAAACAGCCTGTAGGCCTGTGAATAGGAGTACATTACCAGGAGCAGCTAAAAGACAGCAGAATTACAGAAAAGAAGATACCTTGACTACTGGAACATCAGCATCATTGAAAAGGATAGATGGGGTCATTAACACCTGTCAAATGAAGAGTTTAGAAGGAATCAGGTACCTTATAATGAGTCATTAAGTCAGTTGACTCCCTCACTGCTGCCCCAATAGAAATGTTGCTGCCACTGCCAGGCAGTTGGTTTTAAACTTTGCGTGAGTCAGAAATTAAAGGGGGGGGTGCAACTGCATGACTACACACCCACTGGATCTGCCCCTGGCCTAGGGCTACCTGCCTCTTCCTTAGAAATTTTTGAAAGCTTTGGTTTTCATTTCTAAACCCTCCATGCAATTAAATTAACTTTGTATACCTAGTTCTAATCAAAATCATGAACTATTCTCTAAGATGGCTTTCCTTAAGAGAAGCTTATAAAAGATGGAAGACAGGAATCACCAAAAAGGAGGAGTATTCTGCACTGGTCCATATCTGCAGGGAGTGAACCAGAAAAGCTAAGGCTGCAACCAAACTCCAACTGGCTACACATATCAAGGGCAATAAAAAGTCCTTTCTCAGATATGTGGGAGTCAGAAGAAAAGCAAGGGTAACGTTGGACCCCTGATAAACCAAATGGGACAACTGACAACCAACACCCAGGAAGAAGCCAACCTATAGTTTCATAGTTTCATAGTTGGTAGGGTCGGCAGGGACCTGAGGAGATCATCTAGTCCGACCCCCTGCTGTGGCAGGAAAGAATACTGGGGTCAAATGACCCCGGCCAGATGTTCGTCCAGCCTTTTTTTAAAGACCGCCAGGGTAGGAACCAGCACCACTTCACTTGGAAGTTGGTTCCAGGTCCTAGCCACCCTGACAGTGAAATAGCGCCTCCTAATGTCTAGCCTGAAACTACCCTCCACTAGCTTGTGTCCGTTGTTTCTTGTAACTCCCGGGAGTGCTCGGGGGAACAGGGACTCTCCCAATGCCTGCTGGTCCCCCTTGACTAGTTTGTAGATTGCCACTAGATCCCCCCTCAGCCTTCTCTTTTGGAGGCTGAACAGGTTCAGGTCCCTCAGCCTCTCCTCGTAGGGCCTGCCCTGCTGACCCCTGATCATGCAGGCCCTCCTTTGGACCCACTCCATATTGGCCATATCCCTCCTGAAGCGCGGCACCCAGAACTGGATGCAGTACCCCAGCTGCGGCCTGACCAGCATCGCATAAAGGGGGAGGATCTCCTCCTTGGACCTGCTTGAGATGCATCTGTAAATCTCATAATGTCATCTCCTGTTGTACTCGGCCTTGGTGAGGCTGCAGCTGGAGTACTGCATCCAAATTTGGGCTCCACAATTCAAAAAGGATATGGAGAAGATTGAGAGAGTCCAGAGAAGAGCCATGTGCATGATCAGAGGGCAAGAGAATAGGCCTTATGATGAGAGGCTGAGAGCCATGGGACTCTTCAGCCTGGAAAAGCACAGGCTTAGTGGGGAACCTGGTGGCATCAGGATCTGGGGGAACACCTGTTCACCAGAGCGCCCCAAGGGATGACAAGGTTCAACGGTCACAAACTCCTCCAAGACCATTTTAGGCTGGACATAAGGAAAAACTTCTTTACTGTCCGTGTCCCCAAGGCCTGGAATAGATTCCCGCCAGAGGTGGTACAAGCGCCTACTCTGAACTCTTTTAAGAAATGTTTGGATGCTTATCTTGCTGGGATCCTTTGACCCTAGCTGACTTCCTGCCCCTTGGGCAGGGGGCTGGACTCGATGATCTTCCAAGGTCCCTTCCAGCCCTAATGTCTATGAAATCTATGAAATTTCCCACAGGTATTGCTAGCTCATTTTTTCCAAAGTTCAGCCTTGGTTTTTCTCTTGCTTAATCTCTTCTTTCACTTATGTTGTCCTGATCAATTCATCCCTGTGCTTACATTCTTTCAATACTAGTTGGACAGTTAACATAACCTTGTGAGTCACTATGCAGCTCTGTATTAAGTTGTACTGTCCACAGCAGTACATCCTTTTTTAATTCTAGCAGGATTTCCTGTTATGTGTTATTCAGTTGTTTTCATAGCATGTTAATATGCATATTTTCATTATCTTTGACAGTCATGGGCTATTCGTGTTACCCAAAAGCATATGGGCTTTGTGAGACCTTTATAAATCTTAAGCAGGCAGATTAAAAATGTTAAGAAATAAAATGGCCTGTGATCTTGAATACACTGTACTGTACTGGGCAGTACTGACAGGCAGTACATGTTGCCCTGTCCTATATAGCTGTCTTGTATAGAAGTGTGACTCTTTAAGGGTGCCAGGGGCTGCAGGCACAAGAGAAAACATAAATGACCTCTGCAAGTAACCAAGTCATAATTAATCTAATTGGTCTCATAATTAGGGTAATGAAAAGTGTGGTTATAAAACTACACCTATACCATTTAGAGCAGTTATTTTTAAACTTTCTGAAGTCATAGAACCCTTTCATATCTTCTGCTGTGGAAGCCCTACCCCTGGCTCTACAGGCCATGAGAGCTGATGTGGAACCAGGAGGCCCAGCCCAGCAGTGGTGGGGCACTACCTCCTGGCCTGCTCCAGCATTACCCTAGGTCTCTTTGCAGAACTGCTGTTGGTTCACAGAACTCCAGGGTTCTGCCAAACACAGTCTGAAAACCACTGGTTTAGAGAGTACTTTAAACTTAACTAATGCAAAGTAAACATTTTTTCCGAGGACATATTTAGTGTCACAACCCAAAAGGTGTGATTTTTATTTGTGTGCGCTTCAGCACTGCTAAATTGTCCCCGCTAAATTGCAAGCTTCCTTGCACAGTGGAGTTTTCTGCTGCAGAGGAGAACCCCGGTGCAAGGGAGAATTTCCCGCCAATTTGGAGCTTGCTTTGCAGGGTGCATTTCTTTGCTCCAGAGAGGGGATGCTCGTTGCAAAGAGTTCCCGCCATTGGTATGCTAATTCGAGTCCCATTATTGGCCAGTTCTAAATTATTCACACGTGGTGGCTAGTGATTGGCTTGCTAGCCGTATAAGAGGCTTGAGTGGTTTCCGCCCAAGTTGGAGGACTCCACGAACAAGGGAGGAGGAGACTTCACGCTGTGTGAAGATCTCTAAGCGCTGCGGATCCTCACGGACCCAGTGTATTTGAAGCAGGCAGTGGAGATCTGATCAATCTCTAGCCTCTCCCCGTCGCCGATAGAATTCCTAGACGTACCCCTCCCGCGCGCTACGAACCG
>NW_005841849.1:2230612-2240541 GCF_000455745.1 Alligator sinensis | reverse complement strand
AAGCAAGCTTTCCAGCCTACACCATTGCCATCTCGGTGTAAGTAAACAATCTTTTAAACTACCGATACGCGTCCGTGCCTAATTCCAGAGCGAAAGCCTCCCCTCTCCGCCCCGCGTGCCCGGGCTGCTGGCCACAGCCCGCGTGCAGCGCGAAAAAGGGCTCGGGGCGCACCCGGCCTGCACATTTAGTTGCATTTAAAATAGAGGTAGTCCTATACAGTTGGGAATTAAGTGCAGACAGAAGTGCAACTAAGAACGATTTTTGCACAGCGCTCTGAGTTACAACATTACCGCGGAACAAACAGAAGTGCATTGTTGGTTCCAGAGGGGAAGGGAATCTAGCTGGTGCCTGGGAATCTGTAGCCAGGTTTGCATAGCAATGGCCAGGGCTCTCTGCCAGTGCTCCCTGTTTTCAGAATGGGAGGGGAGAAAAGCAGTGGACGGAGCTCATTCTTAGGGCTCCCCAGCTGGTGCTGAAGGGTGGCTCCACTTTGGGGGGCTCCAGTACACCCACCCCACCCTCCAGGGGGGCTGAAAACCCTCCAGACTGAACTCCCTCCACTCCCCCCACCCCACCCCACCCCCAGCATTCTGAAAACAGCAGCAGGCTGGGAGCAGCTCCCCAGACACAAGCTATAAAAGACACTACGTTTTACCTCGTGTAATGAGGGGTCAGATTTTCACCCAATCTGCCATTTTTGAAGCTGTCTGCAGCTGTGCACTTGTGTTTGGTCGCAGCTGTAAACTGCGTTCTGTGGCCAGATCAGGCAAAAATTGTCACATCTGACTGAACCCCAAGAGCTGCAGAGACTTGGAGAGGAAATTTTGGTAGATTCGCAAATGCATGAAGCCTGAGTGACGGGGGAATGGAGGGTCATGCACTCATAGCAAAAGGGGTCCTGCTAAAATTCAATTTAAAGGAACTCCACGCCTGGGATAAGTGAGTTCCCATTTCCATGAAAGGTTATTAGACACAGACTTTGCCCAAGAAATGAGACAGAGGCCAAGGGGAATTCAAGAGCAGCTGGGTCACAAACAGAGCAGCCTAGTCAAATGAAAACAGTTGCACTCATTCACTTCTGATACACAAGCGTCATCCTTATTGAGTAGAAATCCAAAACCTTAACTTCATAG
Organism: Alligator sinensis; assembly: GCF_000455745.1. NCBI lineage: Eukaryota > Metazoa > Chordata > Crocodylia > Alligatoridae > Alligator > Alligator sinensis. Next base: position 2,239,407 of record NW_005841849.1, on the reverse strand, counting down.
AGAACATGTTAAAAAATAACCACAGCAGTCAAGAAGACTAATCATAATGACTCCTAATGTATCCTGACTTTGGACGATACAGCAGAGCTGAGCTGATGAGTTTCTAACTGAATGTCTTTATCAAAGTTCTGACTTGCCCTTTCAAGAATGAAACTTAATCTGCCAATGTAATAAGCTTTAAAAATGAATTTTGATAAAAATAATAAGATAATAAGAAAGACATACTTTTCTTAAGGGGATATTGTTGAAAGATAAAACAGAACAAGATCAAAAGATGGTATTGTAAGAAATGAAATGGCACTACTTCAAAAGGAAGAATAATACAAAATAAACTTATTGAAATATGTGTTAAAATACAACAGTCAAGCATTCTCATACCAACATTTATGTTCTTACCTTATTTTAGTGCCCAGAGCCAGCAACTGGTTCCCTTTGGAAAGGAAGAACCATGATCAAAATGCAGTTGCCCTACCCACCACCACTTCTTGTAACTGAAAAGATCATAACAGGACTGGAGGTAAATTAGCCTACTTCATCAGGAGACATCACAATTAATTATTTGAACGCTGCATACTGTTAATACAAAGGAAGTAAAGTACAGGCAAATGCAATGAACATAAAGGCCCATCTGGGGCAGATAAGTGGGAGTCATTTGCCATCTTCAGCAATAGAGAGGTCTGAACCACCAATACTGAGGTACCAACTTTACCTTATTTCTGAAGTCAAAAGCTCAGCATGTACCTCCCCTCTCCCATCCCCGCCCCCATCTCCTCCCTCCCCAGCATGTATAGCTTGATCCATTTGGTCCAGATTTTGGTTTCATGGTTGTCATGAAAAAAATGGGGGTGGGGTAGAGAGGGGATTGACTTAAGCTTTGGTTCAATCCACTAGAAAGATAAAAAGGCCTTCTCACAAAGCTCTGATGTGTCTTGCACATCTCAAACTTCAAATGCATTTAGATCAGGTGTTGATATAGGCCTCTATCTGATTTCAGTGGTGTTAAAAGGCATGGTCTTATTCTCCCCAAATGCCCCTAGCTATAGCATTTGCATTAGCTGGCAAATGCAAGTTAGCACTTTCCAAGAACCTGTCAGTATGCCTGAGTTCAGTTGGATTCAGTAGCTCCTGCTTCAAATCATACTGAATGGTGGTGACCGAGATTATTTATTTGATCACTGAAGCAACTAATGGGCCGCTAGATTATGAGTTATGACCACTTAAACTCCAGCAAGTTTATCTCCAATTTACATGTCTTTAAAATTTTTCTGCCCCTCTTTTGAATCAAGCTACAATGGCTGACTGAACCACACACTACAACAGTGAATTCCACAGGCTGAGAATATAGGGGTGCATGTACATGTGCACTTTAATGCACATTAGTCTATTTTAATGTGCATTAAAGCGTCACTAAAAACCATGGGGCATTTATACACGTACCGTGGTCTGCTCTGACACGCTGGAAATCCAGCATGTCAGAGCAGACTTAATTAATCAAGTCTGCGGAGCACGCAAGTTGATGCGCCCAGTGTTGCATTGCATACATTTGTAGGAACGGCAAAACGCGCGTCAGCATGCAGAAAATGGCGGCAGTGTACTTTTGAACTAAAACACCTTTTAGTTCAAAAGCACACTGCTGCCATTTTCTCAGGGCTGATGTGCATTTCGCCATTTATAAAATGTATGTACCACAGCACCAGGCACTTCTAAAAGCATTCAGCACTATGGCACATGCATGTAGACAAATGCCCATGCTCTTCAGTGAATGCTCTTTCAGATAGGCTAACGCGCATTTTCCTAAAACCTTGCAATGGAGGTACTAGATTTCATATGCATTAACTAAAGTACGTTAATGCATGTGTAGACGTGCCCTAGGTGCCTGCAGGTGTTCTAAGGTTATGGGAGAGAATAATATGGAAGTCTTTTTTGTTCTTGTATCCCTTAAGGATACTCTCCTGGCTAGTTGAGTGACTGAAGCTGTTGCCATTCTACTCAAGTAAAATTGCTGTACCAAACTCAAACTTTGGATCTGAGATGGGTTTTAGGTATCTGTGTCTGAAACCTTTAGGAGCTGTTCTTCTTGGTGTTTAGTTGCTATAAAGAGAGTGGCAAAAAGGAATATAACTATTCCAACTCATCAGATGTGCTCAAGGAATTCTTTGTGATTTAGGAAATCTTTCTATGTACACCTTGTGAATTCTGGTTGATATGAAGTGTTATGAAAATCAGTATCATGGAAAGACTCTGAATATCCTGTAGTGCTGACAAGTGCTGTGTCATGTCTCTCACAGACTAGATGCATTGGGGTCATTAAACTTAATGACTGCACTCTATGCTGAGCAATAGGAAATTAGCTGAAGCTGAGAAGCTATTTCCTCCAGCTTGTCTATGAGGGGTTAGTGAAGTAGTGAATGGAAAAGTGCCAGCAGTAGAACAAAGGAATTGGGTGTTGGTATGAGAACTTACAAGCCTGAGAGATTCACTTAGGAAGAAAGAGGCCTAAACAAAATTTAAGACTACCACTCCAGACTGGTGCAGAAATACATGTAGAGTTCTTTTTTGTTGGTTTTTCATACTACTGAGTCAAGAGTAACTACATTGTAGAATCCCATGTGAAGTTGACATTGCATGTTGCACCTATTACGTGCCTTAAAAGAGCTATAGTGTAAATCTGAAGGGTCATGCCTTCATTTGGAATCTGGGAAAAATGTAAGAGCAACTCAGACCTTGGGCAACTACCATGAGTCATCCTGGCTGCCAAGAGGACCATCAGTTACATTATGTGTCTGTGGAGTGCATGACTAGAAGACTAGAACAATGCCTAAAATTTTCCCAAGGCACCTAGCCAAGGCATCTAGGATTCCATGTTTGGACCCCTTCACAGTAGGCTGTGTGTCCTACCAGGTTAGCTTGAACTCTAGTGCAGTGGTTCCCAATCTGTGGTATGCAAACAACCTGTCAGTGGTACGCATTAAAAGATTTATTATGATTACTTTATATGACAAAAATTTGCTGGTGGTACTTAAGGTTGAATTGAAAAATTTGCTGGTGGTACTTAAGGTTGTGTCATTTTAAATTAGTGGTGCACAATCTGTCAGAGTTTGAGAACCGCTACTCTAGTGTATGGCAGTGTGAAGTACCTTGTCCTACAGAAGACTCCTCTAGAACTTGTGCATTTCCATCACTTTCTTGCCTTTGTTGTAATGATGTGACAGATTGTTGCTCATGACTTATTCTTTAGTCCATCATCAGTAACAAACAGTTTTATATCACATGAAAGAACTCTTAATCTTTTGATCACTTGTATTGGCACAGTTGATAGTGGCTGGGCACTTCCATGTGATATCAACAAATGGAGCAGGCAGTTGAGTGCAGATAGCTCATCTTCTGCTTTTTTTTTTAAAAGTATATGAGGAAATTTACTTTGTTAGGCACTGGAGTATGGCTACAGCACTAAAGTGTGGCTGTAGCACCAACCCTTTTTTATGGATGGGTACATGACTGCACTGTTCCTGAAGCATTACAGGGAAGGAACTACACCACAGATGTATATCCTTCCTCCTCCTACCTTGCTCTACAGAGACTGGTCCAGACTAGTAGAAGACTATAAGCTGTCTGCCCCTGATGGCTCTTCTATGCTTGCTGGTGTTGAGGTCAGGGACTGGTCAGGGGGTTCTGCTCATTCCATATCTATCAACTTAGTTGGGGGTGGGGACATGCTCACTTATTCTTGCAGAATCAGATGCAAGGTTACACAAGAGCTTAGGGGAAGGATTTTACTGCAATGCATGCCTTTCTTACTTTAATCGCTGGTGATCTTTACTATTCCTAATGAGACGTTTTAGCAATCCAGTTAGCAAGAAGTAGTAGTGCATATATGCCCAGCCTCCGTAGTGTCTCAGCAGGTTACATTCTTTACTTGAGATTGCAGTTTCCAATTTTGGGTGTGAACACACACACACTTGGTGCCATCTCAAAAGGGAACATTTCCAAAGGGGAGCTACTGATCAGGAACACACAGCAGCTATTACGTTCTAACAGTTACTTGTGGACAAGCCAAGGTAATACAAATGTAGCAAAACTGCTCCACTTTTAACACTGGATGAAGCAATGTTAAAGCTGGCCTGTTTTGCTACATCTGTGTTGCTCCTCGCTTGTCCACCCACCCATAACTTAGAACATCACCTACCCCGGCATCCAGAGCAAAAGTCTCCCCTCCCATTTTGAAACAAATTTACGTGTGTCCATATGCTCTGTCACATGCCTGAGCTTGCAAAGAACCCGAACCAATTTGGATGTATGAACTGCCACTTCATTTTACTGCAGATACCTAATCACCAAACACAACACTTTACATGTTAATATCGACTACTTTGCTGCCAAAAGCACATTAAGAGGAAGGGCATCATTACTGTTGTGAATGCTAAATCTACTCTGAGTATCTGAGGAGAGGTGTACTTTGAATAGATATGCTATGAGATACTGCTTTTTAACCCACTTGCTTGAGTGGCTAGAGCAGAAGTTGGCTTCCAAAATTATTTCAGTTAGGAGGAAAAACTGAGGAGAGAGTCAGATTTCTTTGCAATTGTGTTTCATTAAGAGAATATACAAAGTCCTGCTTGCTTGGGAACAGGAGGAACTAAAGTCACTTTCCATGCTTAAAGCACCAAAACCCTTTAAGCCAATACCTGATAAAGTCCTTTTACAGGCAACCCGCGCTCCCCCCGACATGTGGCTGTATTGTACTATTAGACTGGCTCAGGGCCTTGTCACACCGGACACTTAATATACATTTTAATTAGATCAGAGTAAGCATTGCTATGAGTTAGAAATTGTTCTGAGCAGTCACACAGTAATGCTTACTGTGATCTGGACAGAGCTGGAGCTGGCTGTGCAATTGACAAACAGCTGTTTCTCAGTCCCAGCCCCCACCTTCATTAGGGTCCAACAGGAGCCACTGAGGATCACTCATATTAACTCTGTGGAGGAGTCCCACAATAGCGGAACATGTGTTACTTAATACCACCTGGAGATACTCCTGAAAAAAGTACTAACTTTGCTACACTGCAGTGGCATTAGGCATGTGCTTTACTGCTTCAACGCATGAACACTCGCACTTTAAGTGTAGTTAACATATCCTAAACGTAATTTGCAATAAGGCCCTTAGACTTTGCTGTCTCTCTCCACGCACACCTTCTCAAAATAATACCTAGTCAAAGCCGCTTCACCCAGAGTGTTTGAATTCCCAAGGAGCCTGCATTTGCCTCTGTGGGCAGAGACACACAGTTAACTATTCCTTATAGGTATCTTAAGTGAAAAGCATCAATTAAACCTGTGGATCCCAATGTCATTCCACATAAGAGCATCTCAAATCAAGAAGGAATTAAGCAGAAGGAAAGCAAAGGCATCCAAGCTCCATCAAAGGGGCAGCAATGTCTGGAGGACTTTATCTAGTTCATGGTTCATTTTTAACCCAGGTAGCATATAATAGTAACCTGCTATAAAATCATCTCAGGTGGACTGAGGTACTTCCAATGCCTTTGCTTCCCAATCTGATCTCCTGTTTGCAACAAAAGTCAGCCCAGTAATGCTAGATATCAAGAACTCACTGGTTAGCTACATTCTGGTTGCGGCTTCAGTCACCTACGGACTGAACTTCCCTATTTACTGTAAGACTGTCATCCTCATATTGAGGGACTGCTGCTGCTGCTGCTGCTGCTGCATCGTCGTATTGAGGGTGGTGCTGAGCACCACCACCATTACTAGAATAAAGGATGTTCCTGGACAATATGCATTTATGCTGCCTACACCTGGAAATTAGCCTTGCACAGCTGTTGTCAGCACCATTTCTATACTACCACACTAGCGAGTCTTGCTGCTGCTGCTACTCTGGTGGTCAGGCTACAGCTGCACAACTGTGTTGCTGTGGCATGAGTACAGTTGGCTGTTTGTGCATCTTCCTGGCTGTGAGGTTGTGTTGGTACCTGCAGTGGGGCCCCTGTAGGTACCAACACTGAAGCAAAGAGGGAGAGAGGGATCAGCTAGCTTGCTCCAGGCCCCTAGACAAACTGATAGTGGCAGAGGACCTTTGAATAAACTGGCAGCTCGCCCCAAGTGTGGCCAGAACAGTGTGGCCAGTGATGGACAGGCCTGGGGCAGATGTCATGGGTCAGATCACCCAGAAAGAGGCATATAAGCCCAGGGCATGAGGGAGGGGCAGTCTGGCCCTGCAGGCTGCAGGAAGCAGAGTTCCAGGGATGAGTGGAGTCTGACCTGACAAGAAAGGACTCCAGACTGCAGGGAAGCAGCAGGAAGCGCCTGTACTACCAGACAGCCAAAAATAAGTGTTTTGTGGCCTTGCCATGGTAGTTTTGCTATGGTGTGGTGTTAACCCAGAGTGGGAAAACTTTTGTTTCAGAGCAGATGCTAGTATTTTTTTCTTTGTGATTAAATACTGGAGGACCAGGTTGTGGCTATAGGAGCAGAAGAAGCCATCAAGAAGGGTGCCAAGGGCATCCCAGGTCCTGGACTCAATGCTCACCTTGTGAAGGAACACCTTGAGAGGCTGGATACCTTCAAGTCAGCCGGCCCTGACAGCTTACACCCCAGGGTACTCAAGGACCTGGCAAGCATCATAGCTCAGTCCCTGGCACAGATCTTTGAGAGCTCCTGGTGCTCTGGTGAAGTGCCCGACGATTGGAAGAAGACCAATGTGGTGCCTATCTTCAAGAAAGGGAGGAAAGTGGATCCGGCTAACTACAGGCCCATCAGCCTGACCTCTATTCTGGGGAAGATCCTAGAAAAGATTATCAAAGAGACCATTCTCAACAGACTGGCTGATGGCAAAATCCTGAGGGATAGCCAGCATGGATTTGTCGTGGGTAGGTCTTGCTTATTTCCAATCTTATTTCCTTTTATGACCTGGTGACCTATCACCTGGACAAGGGAAAGGAGATTGATGTCATATATCTTGACTTTAAAAAAGCCTTTGATCTGGTATCCCATGATCACTGTAACAGGGTCCCGACTGAAACCCTGTTTTGGATTATCGAGGAATCCAAAAGTACTTGGAGGAGCCCCATAGTAGTGGTACCAAAACAGGACGGGTCAATTCGGTTGTGTGTCTATCACAGGCGGGGTCCTGCAGGAGGGCCGTGATCTCCTTGAGGCCCCTTCCCGTGCCAAGTGGGCCCAAGGGCATCCTCAGTTTCTCGTCCACCACGTCTTTGATGTTTAAATATGTTAGGGAGGCTGACTTTCTATGCCCTCTTGGTCACTTCGATGGATCCTACGACCCCATGGTTTTCCTGGACCCCTCGGGGGGTCCCATTCTGTAAATGGTGCTGTAAGGGGCACCCTAGCCTTAGGGGCTACGCGTGGTTCCTTGGTTCCTTCCACCCCAATACCACGCCCCAGGCCTCGCAGGTGAAATGGATGTTATTCTGTCCCTCTATGGTGTTCACGCCCTCTCGGGCACTCAGGCTCTCCTCAGCCCTGTCTCTCTCTCTCCATGCCCTCCCTCCGGGCTCTTCAGTAAGGCCACCTTCTCTAGGGCCTTCTCAAGTGCTGCTCCCTTCTCTGGGGTTCCTCGAGCGCTGCCCCCTTCTGGGCCTTCCCAGTAGCGCTGCCCTCCTCTGGGGCCTTCTCTCGGTAGCGCTGCCCTCCTCTGGGACTCTTCTATAGTGCCGCCCTCCCCTGGGGCTCTTCTATACTGCCGCCCTCTCTTAGGGCTCTTCTATAGTGCCGCCCTGTCTCTAGGGTGTTCTCTGTAGTGCCGCCCTGTCTCTAGGGCCTTCTCTGTAGTGCCCCGGCAACCCGCAGCTGGGCTCCTTATTCACTCACTGCTAGGGTCCCTTCCCTAGCAGTTTCTCCTCCTTAGGAGCAGGGCACCTAAGTGCTCTGTGACAGTGTTGATTATCGGAAGCTAAACGAGATTGCTAGATTTGATGCCTTCCCAATGCTGCAGATTGATGACATGCTAGAAAAGACAGGCCAGGCCCAATTTATATCCATGCTAGATCTCACCAAGGGGTACTGGCAAATCCCAATGGCAGAAGAAGACAAAGAAAAGACGGCTTTTGGGACTCCATGGGGGCTCTTCCAGTTCAAGAGAATGCCGTTTGGGCTGCACGGGGTGGCTGTCTCCTTCCAATGGTTAATGGAGCACCTACTTACCCCATATCAAGACTATGCAGCGGCCTACATAGACGACATTATCATCTTTTCTCCCAGTTGGGAAACCCATTGCCAACATTGCGGCAAGTACTGGGGAGCCTCTCACAAGCAGGGCTCATGGCGAACCCAAAAAAATGTGCCCTGGGGAAGAGGGAAACGCAATACTTAGAATTCGTGGTAGGCCAAGGAGTCATCAAGACAATAACTGATAAAGTGGCGGCCATAAAGCAACAGCCCCTACCGAAAACGTTGAAACTGCTCCAGTCCTTCCTAGGGTTCGCCAACTACTACCATCGGTTCATCTCCAACTTCTCAGAAAAAGCAGCCCCGCTGACAGAATTGACAAAGGGACACCACAACCCAATTTCCTGGAACACAGAAGCCCTACAGGCCTTTGACCAACTGAAAGAGGCCTTATGTCAACACCCAGTCCTATATACGCCAGACTTTCAGAAAACCTTCTTTTTGCAAACAGATGCCTCGGCAGTGGCGCTAGGCGCGATACTATTCCAGAAGGAAAAGGGAGCTGAAAGACGAGTGGCTTTCGCCAGTAGAAAGCTTAAACCCACTGAGACTCGTTATTCTACCATAGAAAGAGAATGTCTAGTGATATGATGGGGCAT
>NW_005841849.1:2217298-2230581 GCF_000455745.1 Alligator sinensis | reverse complement strand
TCTTCCGATATTATTTGCTGGGAAGGAAGTTAGTGCTTATCACGGACCATGCACCCCTGCAATGGTTAAGTATGGCAAAATTGAACAACGCTAGGCTTATGAGGTGGTCCCAAGCTTTACAACCTTTCTGTTTTTCAGTGGAATATCGAGCAGGACAAAGGAGCAGAAATGTAGATTTTTTATCCCACCTGGAAGATGTTCCTACCAAAGGCACGATACCCGTCAAGAAAGACATGCCGTAAGGTCAGGTATCAAATTAGGACTTTCTAACGTGAGCAAGAATTGTCAAGGAGGAATTCGTGCCTCCTCTCTTTTTGTTTGGGGGGCAGTTACCCCCCCCCCCCCTTTTTTTTTCCCTTTCTGGGCTCACTCTTGTACATGCTGCCCTTGTTTCGGGAGCATAACCCCTCAGGAGGAGGGAACCAAGTAACTGGAGGGGGGGGGGGGGGGGGGGAGTAACAGGGTCCCGACTGAAACCCTGTTACTAGAGGGACTTTGGCAGCTGGAGATAATTATTGTCCGGCGGAGGAGGGGGCGCGCCTCGCCCTCCAAAAGCCAATGGAACTTGACACTGAAGGTTAAGAGGAGGAGAAAGCTGGGGAGATGGCGCCTTCATGTACCACGAGACAAGGAGGCACCGTTGAGGACCCTCGCTATGAAGGAGCCAGAGGGAGGATCCCAGGCGCAAGGATCCATGTGACTACTCGACGACGGATTCCCGGGACCGGCTGCCCTCCTCACTATGTACCTGAAGTCCCCGGCAGCAGCGATCAAGGTTGTAGCAGGCGAGAATCAAGGGATTTAGGCAATACCCTGCGCGGACACGCTGACAATCACCTTTTAGCAAAACTGGCCAACTGCGGCCTTGGCTTCACCACGGTCTGCTGGCTCCGTGAGGAATTGGCTCCGTGGTCGGACCCAGAGGGTGGTGGTTGATGGAAGTCAATTGCTGTGGTGGGCTGTGACCAGTGGGGTCCCTCAAGGCTCTGTCCGTGGGCCTACATTATTCAACATCTTCATTAATGATGTGGACACTGGCGTCAGAAGTGGACTGGCCAAGTTCACCGACAACACCAAACTTTGGGGTAAAGCATCCACACCTGAGGACAGGAGGGTGATCCAGACTGACCTTGTCAGGCTCAGGAAATGGGCGGACGAGAACCTGATGGTGTTTAACACCAAAAAATGCAAGGTTCTCCACTTGGGAAGAAAAACCCACAGCATGCTTATAGGCTCAGCAGTGCTACGCTGGCTAGCAATGCGGACAAAGCAGACTTGGGGGTCATGATTGACCACAAGATGAACATAAGCCTGCAATGTGATGCTGTGGCTAGTAAAGCAAGCAAAACACTGGCTTGCATCCATAGATGCTTCTCAAACAAATCCCAGTACATCATTCTCCCGTTGTATTTGGCCTTGGTGAGGCCGCAGCTGGAGTACTGCGTCCAGTTTTGGGCTCCACAATTCAAAAAGGATGTGGAGAAGCTTGAGAGAGTCCAGAGGAGAGCCATGCACATGATCAGAGGTCAGGAAAACAGACCTTATGATGAGAGGCTGAGCGCTATGGGACTCTTCAGCCTGGAAAAGCGTAAGCTCAGGGGTGATCTCGTGGCTACCAATAAGTTTATTAGGGGTGTTCACCAGGATCTGGGGGAACATCTGTTCACCAAAGCACTCCAAGGGATGACAAGATCGAGCGGTCACAAACTCCTCCATGACTGTTCCAGGCTGGACATAAGAAAGAACTTCTTTACTGTCTGAGGCCCCAAGGTTTGGAATAGACGCTGCTGGAAGTGGTTCAAGCACCTACTCTGAACGCCTTCAAGAGACATTTGGATGTTTTTCATGCTGGGATCCTATGACCCCTGCTGACTTCCTGCCCCTGGGGCAGGGGACTGGACTTGAAGATCTTCTGAGGTCCCTTCCAGCCCTCATGAAATCTATGAAATCTATGACTCTTCAAAGGGTCTAGTGCTGATGTTAGCATAAGGGCTGTGGTGTCAGACAGCAAAGGTTGGGGCCAAGGGGCCCAGAGCATGCGAGGGTGAGACCAGGGGCCAAAGGGCCCAGAGCCTGCAAGGGCAGAGCTGGAGCTGGGGCCCAAGGGCTTACAGACCTGCGACAGTGAAGCACAGGCAGAGGGGCCCAGCCACAGCAAAGAGGGCCAAAGCAGGGGACCTCAACCCAGAGAAGCTAACACCAAAATCCCTCCTGCTCTCTAGGGACAGCCTCCCAGGCCAGTCATAACATCAATGCATGGCAGCCAGACAAGGTGGGACCCTGAGCAGCTGGAGGGGGCAACCAAGGCAGGGTCCTCCTGGCTGCCAAGGGGTGACTGCAGCCTCAGCGTGGGACCCACTATAGTACTATGCTGCATATAGGTGCTAAGGGCACACAGCAGTGTCAGCAACTATATGTTGCTGGAGTACATCCCTAGTTGCTTTTCACCAGTGGCTGTATGCTGGTCAAGGGCTTATGATGCCAGGTGACTTCAAATTACTTCAAATTTGTTGTAGATGCATGCACATATGTGGTAACAAGAGGCCATCAAACCTTTTTGGCAGAAGTCTTGGGCGTTGACCAGGCCAAAATCTTTGCTAAACAAATGCAGACTGGATGATAAGTATTTCTAGACTGCTTCACAGCTTTTTTTCCTGTGAACTAGCTGAGAATCCTCAGCTTGAGGATCGGTATCTAAAACAATCTTTGCTAACTCATAGTCAGCAAGTTCTAAGCCATGTTTGATCTTATCAGCAGAAGCCTATGCTGTACCGTGAAAAACAAAAATTAACTACAATTTTCTTATGCTTCTCTACAAAATCAACATGTACCCTTTACCAGGACCTAGTAGTAGACTTTTATAGGGGGCATAGGGCATGTCTACACGTTCATTAATGCACAGTGATTACTGTACATTTAATTTAGTACTTGTATAATCAAGTACTGCACAATAGCCTAATAGTACACTACTGCACAATAGCCTAATATTACCGCACATTAGCATATTAGCACTATTAGTGCTGTGATGTGCTACTGCACAGAATTATTAGGCTACTGTGCAGTTAACATCTCATGTAGATGCACCCATAGAGTATTTGCTGGTAGGTTTAATGGCTACGAGTACATATTCACCTTCTCTCATTTTCCTGTCTATATCCTGGGCTGAATCTGGCTACTAAAAAGATTTGCCTAGACTTAGCTTTCCATTGGAGCTTGGTGATATTAAGGGAATCCACTAGTACCTCTGCATGTAAAGTTGCAGTATTACTACTGTTACACAGTGTAATACAGAATCCTTTTTATATCAGAAGCTTCATTTTTAATCCATGGAGAAATAAAGACAGATTCTTCTCTGGAAGAATTGGAATAGTCCCAGATCTGGTACTCTCTCTTTCCTGTGAGTTCAAAATTATTTTTTCCCCTTAAATAGTATTCATGACACTTAATGACCCCTGATCCCTCTGTCTCTATTAGAGAGAAATTTCTGTCAGCTTTGGAAAGTGTTCTGGAAGAAAATGATATATAAGAATTGGCAAGAAAAAACAGACATGTGAAATGACAGCTCACCATTAGCTGCAAGGCATTACAAGCCAACAGAAGGGAAAGTGCAAGTTCTGAATTAAAATGCACCAGCACATTGCAATTACCCAACTTTGCTTTTGCTTCCTCAAAAGCCTTAATTTTGCCTCTTGGTTTGCATTTCAATGTTGAGTAATGCAGACATCTAGCTGATTGTCAGTCTTCTGGCAATGAACTTATGCAGTAGTTTACACTGACAAGTAGCCTTGAACTCCAATGCTATTCTTAAAAGAGAAGGCATAAGCCAAAAAAAATGTGGCTTTATCCTAAAATGTAGCTCTTCCACATCGCAGCTATTCCTCAAATCAGTTGACAACTTGCCTACATAAGGAAACCAACTCCTATAGCTATTCTAGAATCATTCTAGAATATGTGATACATTTCTGCTTGGGAAGCTCAAAATTCCTGAATAAAGAAATAATACTTCTTTTGGGAGCTGTTTTAACTGTTTCCCCATGCCATCAAGCCTTAATTCCTTCTAGAAGGAAGAATGACTCTAGTTATAAAACCACATCCCCTATTTTTGCAACCTTTATAGACTCGACTCCTGGGATCAGTTTCTTTATAAGAACAGCATTAAACAGCCTCTCTCAGCTCAGAAACTCTTCTCCCAATAATCTCCAAACTTGCCAAGCAGAATAGTACCAGAATGAGAGCTATCTGGAAAGCTTTATTCTGGTTTGGAATGCTTAAAAAGTATTATCATAAAAATCCTGATCAAGTCTATGAGCCTAAGTCTGAAATTCTTAATGTGTTCTGTTAAAATGGAAACATTCTATGTTTCCATAATGTGACTTCAACTTTTTCCAATTTTGAATCAGAAATTTATCTCCCATTTTTGTTTTATTTTCCTATTTATAAAAATGTCCATATCACCAGAATTCCTGTGATACTTTCCAATACAGAACAGAGTAATTATTTCCTTTCAGTCTGAATTACTTTCCTTTTTAAATTAAGGAAGAACAACAAATGAGTTGAGTTTCCATTAAAGAGCACAGTAGGCAAGGATTAGTTGTGCCTCACAAACTGGTAGTTGCCCTCTACTCTGACCTCCACACGACAAATCTAAAAATGCAATAATGAACGCAACTACAGTAATGAACATAACTTGAATGGGGGAAATGATGGTGTATGCACATAGTATTGGCTCCTCCTTGTTGCTGTCAGACAGTAATACACCTATCCATTATGAATGAGAAAAGTCTTGTATTACAACAGTAACGTGTGGTCCTGATCAAAAAACAGGGCTCCTTTGAGCAAGGTGGTGTTGTTTTGTGTCCCTGTCCCAAAGGCTGATAACCTAAGGAAGCATATTTATAATGGCGCAAGCAGCCATCAAGAATGAGGAAATTCAAGGAGCAGAGCTGTTTAACAGCTTATTTTAAAAAAGCTTTTTAATTGGGTAAAAACTATGAATTGTGTAAAGCCTCAAGAGGAGGATGGAGCCAACAGCTTGGCTGAAAATGCAAACTATACAGTTTTTATTTTCTGAACAGCATGTTTACAGGAAATAATGTGGGCATTTTTACTGTTGGGTACTAGGTGTATGTGTGAACTGAGAGGAAAGCAACAGTAGTTGCTACTGCTAGTGATTGGACTCCATCAGACATATGAAACATCAGGGTTGGAAGTTTGGAAGTACAGCAGGCCTGTTTTATATCCTTACACAGCACCATCTAGTGCTAGAAATGCAGCACTGTAAGGAAGGTAGCACTGCAGCTTCCCAAGGAAAAGTGGTTAATTATGCCTTGTCAGCTTGCACAAATCCAAGTAGTGGTTGGTTATGCCCCTTACTTTGTCTTAGCCAAACAGAGTAACATGGGAAATTGTTTTACTATAACACATTAAAACAGCACAGGTATCTGGCTGAATACAACCAGAAGTGTGGACTTGTGGTATTATCAGATCTTTTTTAGAGCTTAGATCTGCTCTTCAAACAAAATGCTTTCTTATACTTAAAATTAAGCCCTACAAAAGAGTGCCTGTTTTGCTTTTCCTGAAAGTTTGTAAATCAATTGTAATGTGTTTCTTGGTGTCTTAAAACAAACCCCTCTACCTATGATATTTATAGTAGACTGGAAACTTTCTGTCTTTCCTCTCCTTATTCTCCTTATGAGTCTTCAATGCCTATTTCCCAGCCTATAACTGTGGTGGGACACTAATACATATTAGCTCATTTCTAAAGCATGCTTTTAAGAGACGTGGATCTTTTTGCCCCATCATGTCACTCATACCAAGAGTTTAATATACACCAAAAGATTAAACACTTATACACCCTGGATTATGTCTACAGTTATATCAAACAGGATAAAATGTATAAGTTCTGTAAACCCAGTGATGCAATTTAGAAGCTGGCCATTGTGGGGGCAAAGGGAATGCTGAAACTCAATTACCCCTGTGTGGGAGCCTTGCATACTTGTCCTATGAGTTTGTTGCACCTGCATCTGAAGGTAAGTGTCACTGGCAACGGCCAGGCAAGATATTAGGTGAAGACAGACAACTGGTCTTATCTGATCAGCAATTTACTCTGCTGCAAGGTTTAAAAAAAATAAATCCGAAGTGATATTGTGGACTGAACAACCCAAGAAAGCAAAGCTGGGTTAAGTATAATGCTACAATTTTAATTCACTTCAATGATCTCTCACCTTCCCTGCCCCACTCCCCTTACATTTCATTTTGACCAAAAGTAAAGCTAGATAGCCAGCCTGCACTCCCAGCCTTCCCTCTTCATTTCCATGTTGGTGTGACTTTATACTGACCTCTTAAAGGTCTTTTAAGGTAGCTTTCTTTTGTGTTAATTTACTTACAAAAGATCAGGCTCTAATTGTGATGCTGTAAACCTTTTAAGATTCCTTACGTCAGTCTCTAAATTCACAAGCACTGACATATCTTTTATAAAGAATGCAGACAATTGCAATCACCACGAGAAAACGAAGCATGGAAAATCCTGTAATTCTGCAATGTCAACTAGTTTGTAAATATATCTGAGCTACTATTGACAGTGCTGCCCCCATGCTCAGTAAACCAACACTGCAGTCATTTTGAAGTTTGCAGAAACCTTTAGAATTGATCTCTTGTTTCTCAGACAAGCAGCTTTTATTGTCAAGAGGAAGCTGGCAGTCAGATTTTTCCATCTTCCTCAGACACTTTTAAGGGGCTGCAGCAAAGATAAAATATGTAGACGTTATTTCTGAGGCTTGCCACTTAAAGGGCTTTCTCTCATTTTAAATCCAAGTTACCCTTTATTTGTCCTTGAAGTGATTAAAGTATCTAAACTGCTTGTACATGCCAAGTCTATAACTCTATGCTAACATATTCTTAGACTAAGCTCTGCTGAAAAGACTCAGGACACCAAGGCTGAGTTAGTGGAGGCTGCTGGTATTTTAAACTGTAATTTGCTAG
The DNA here is from genome assembly GCF_000455745.1 of Alligator sinensis. Classification (NCBI taxonomy): domain Eukaryota; kingdom Metazoa; phylum Chordata; order Crocodylia; family Alligatoridae; genus Alligator; species Alligator sinensis. The sequence goes on along the minus strand of NW_005841849.1, from coordinate 2,223,600 downwards.
CCATTGTTACAAAAATTATAAAAATCCATAAAAATTACATGTCTCAAGAAAAGTTTCAGTAGAAACCTGCACTCATTTAGGGGGTGAAATTTGTCACGTTTGATCTCTGCTAAACAACACTTGTATGAGCAGGTCAAAGGCACAGTTCCTCAGTCAAAATCCTATGGCCGGATCTGCCATGTGTACTAAACCCTGAGTCCTTCCCTCTATCAGGGCTAAGGAATTGATCTGGTAAAATACATAGCCCTGCTGCATACCACAATTAGCACCCTGGTTCCCAAACATGCACTCCAGTTTGGCAAGTCGCCCTACCTGCTCTCTAACTTGCACTTCATGGGCACAGTTACCAAGAAGCTAGTTGCGAACTGGCTCCAGCACCACTTCTTGACAGTCTAGAATCCACCTGATCGGGATCCAGACCAGGTCAAAGCACAAATATTATGCTGTTCATACCCATGCTGTCCAAAGCCTGGACAGAGATGAGTCCATTCTATTTCTAGAAGCCTTGCCCACCTATGAGACCACTGGTAAAAGGTCTTGTTGAAGCCTGTTTGTGCTGTGGCTGGCTTTAACAGATCCATGCTGAAATTATTATAGTCATCCCCTTTAACAGACATCACAATAAGCAGCTGCTTTTCCATATCTGAGAGGTCCTAGGGAGGAGCCCTGCAGGGGCTCAGTCCTCCCACAGCTTTCATTCATTCTCCATGTACAAATGGGTGATAATGCCAGCTATATGCTGATGACACACAGCTCAGTCCTTTTCATCAAGCCTAGACAGTATCGTCTGCAGCTGTTCCAATGTACAAAGGACACAGGAGTTTGACTAGAGAACAGTTGGCCCTCTGCCTTCTCTAGGGGTCCAGTTAACGTCCTTTCCACACTGAAAAGTAAATTAGCATCATAACTGGATTGAGAGGGCTATGTTGTAACTGTCCTCTGATTTGACTATAACTGTAGGGTAGGTGAGCCATTGTAAACCTGGGACATGATGCATTAAGTCCTGAAATATATTTGATTTTTCTACTTTCTGCCTGTTGTTGATGAAGTATGTAAATATATGTCTACAGCCAGAATGCCATGGAAGACAGACAGTTGGTTTCTGCCTGTTCACCAACCTAGCCAGGATTCACTTCTTGTAAGCTACCTTACAGAGCCTTACTCCTTTCAGTGGCTCTGAAGCTCTAAAGGGGACTCTGTGGTCCCCTTTTCATGGTCCTGGTCTTACATACTTTAGTATCATTGAGGCCATGGCTGAAATCCTGTCCTTAGTACCAAACGGAACTCTGCCCTCCCCAGATCAGGAGACAAGTACCACCTGGTTAGAAGCAGGGTAAATATGTTCATTCGGACCACAGTGCTGTGACTAGCCTGTTCTCAGGACCCAAATAGCTTACTGAAAACTGGCTCACCAGGCTACACTGCTGTCTGCAGCTTAGATGCACTTTTTATAGGTCATTTTAAAACTAGCTACTGAAGCCCAAGCCTTGTGACTCCTTATTGGTCACTTGCCAGGTGCTGACATAGAGCAGTCTGTAAAGGAACTGCATACCCATCTTCCCTGGCACAGCAAAGTTGAGGAGGAAAAAGCTCAAGGAGGAAATCATCAGACAGGTTGCTTTCAACCTTTTCAAGTAACTAGAGACATTTGCTTTTGAAGAACAGGCAAATCAGCACCTCCTTCCAGCAAATGAAGAGTGGGGAAACTTTTACAAAATGTGTTTACTTCCTCTTTCTCGCAGCTTCCTTAAAACCCCAAATCACATCAGCTTAACTAAAGGAGCAAGTTAAACACTGCAGTAATTAAACTGGTGCAAAAGGCTTTGGAGACTCATAAATTGATCTGGCTAAAGTCTGTTAAGAAAGGAAATAAACCAATCTAAACAAGAATAGTGTCTTCAGAAGCCTTGTATTGGTTTAGCTAAATACATTAACTGGCTTAGGTTGCAGCAGTCTAGCTTTTCTGTGTAGACAAACAATGGATAGACCACCCCCGGCTGATAAAGCTAATATGTAAAGGGTCCCAGTTGCATTTTGCAATTAACACCTCATTGGCATGGGGGTGGCAGTGTTGTGGTCCATTTCATACTTATGCTACTGCATGACTGCTTTTTCCTTTGGCTCATGGCCCATCCACATGCAGACCACTCCACCTCAGCAAAATGAGGTTTCACATGAGCGTTAGCTGGCTAATATGAACTTACAGACTGAAGCAAAAGTGCTGCTTAGTCAGGCCAGTAAAGCACCCATTTTGCAACGTGGACACAGGCTAAACTATCTGAGTTATGACAGTTCTCTGATGCTTTCCCACAATCTGTCTGCATGCTTTATAGAGCAGACAAATTCTCATGCAATTCACTGGGAAAGAATCAAAAAATGGGTCATCATACGTAATCAGTTAGCATAAGCTATGCCCTCAGAAGATTTAGAGTTAGTGCCCTGTGCAGGTGAGTCCAGCTGTAATGTGGACACATCAAGTACAGCTACTTCTCGCTTAATGTCATATTTAACCTTCTTGAAAAATGTGACTTTAAGCGAAACCATGTTAAGCGAATCCAGTTCTGTCACAGTAGTTACCTACTAGCAGGCGGTGGCCAAGCAACATGATAACCGAATATTGCACGACTTTAAATGAGTGTGTTCTCTAATAGATCACCGACGTAATAACGAAACAATGTTAACCAGGACAATGTTAAGCGAGGAGTATCTGTACAGCTTTGCAGTGTGGCTGCTTACACCTAAGCTACACTTGTGCAGATACTTGTAGTGGAGTGCAAATCGCTTGAGTTAACTCTGCAGTGAAGGCATATCTACTGGGGTGGAAATAGAAAATCACACAATTTGCATTTAAAACAAAAACGTAAGAATTTTGCAGACAGCAGCAAGGAATGATGAAGTGCTTTCCACCTGCACATGAGAATATTTTCTTATTCTTTGCTGTTTTTTACAGCAGGATCTCTAAACATTATGTCTTACTTCCCAACACTGTCTTTTACCCTAAATAAATCATGAATGCTTAACTGTCTTGGTTCGTCTTGACAGGGAATGTGGTTAAATGTAGGTCAGACTTAAGTAACACGCTCAGCTAAGCCTGACATCAACTTGACTTCTTTCATAACAAGGTAAGGCAGGACAATACCTTTGGCTCAGTTTTGACTGGCCAGTTCTTATTCACGCTTAATCTAAACTTAATCATATGATGCTCATAGTGAGGTTTTGAGGAATACACTGTCACAAAACTTGATGTTCTCTATTTACCATTTCCTCCAGAGATTTCAAATGAATTTCCATTTAAGATGAAAAATAACAAACATACATTTTTGAGATTTTCCTGTATCTCAGCCATTTTTGCTTTATTTTGATTATGTTTATGATTAAACAGGGAATAAATACATCTTGTCAGAAGACTCAGAGTTTTCTTTGGCAACAACAGATATTAGTCACATTTCCCTGTTGCCATTCTGCTGTCTGTCACCTATTCCAAGGGTCTGGAAGTATTTAAATTCCATGCTTCAGTTTCTCACCAGGGAAATGTAATTTGTGATTGTAAGGGGCCTTGTGAGACTTAATTTTGGTAAAATGATCCAAAGCAAGCAAGGGAGAGAATGGGAAATAAATAAGCAAAACACTTAGTCTGTTTACTCTCTGAAAGCACTACCAAAGCAACCTATGAATTATATGATCATAGGAAAATAGAACTGGAAGGGACTCCCCACAGGGCAGGATCATCCCTGTCTAAACAATCCCAGCCAAGTGCTTTTCTAACCTGCTCTTAAAAACTTCCAAAGATGCAGATTCCACATCTACTGAGAGTCTGTTCCACTGTTTATCAACCCTCATACTTCTAACCTAGACACATAAAGTTGGCTTAAATGTATTTAGGACAAATTATCTGTAGTAATTAAAAAAAGACTCGGGGCTTCAGCAGTGCCAAATATAGGTTAATGTGAGGAAATATACTAAAAGGATAGACCCTTCAAAAGTACTAGCCCGACTGAAGAATTCTGGTCCTACTGCAAAATCAGTAAATCAAGAATCAAGTCAACTGGATTCTTCTGAAAATCTCAAACACCATATTTGGATTTGCATTGGGCCCAGTGCTGCTCTGTTATGTTAGCATAAATCATGAGTGACAAGTCACTTGATATTCTGTTCACACCAACCTACTGAGCAGAATTTAGCCCACTGTTTAAATTGTTTGTTCTGTTCTAGTTTTAAGGACACTGCTAAGGTTATCGAAAAACAAAACTTATATATATGTATATATATGTATATATATAGGTTCCATGTGCATGGTCATACCTTCTGGAATCAAAAGATACAGTTTTTTTCCAACCAATATACAATCCTGGCCAAAATGGCTGTAGATTTAAGCCCATTATGATCCTTGCTCAAGTGGAACTCCCACTGCTGTTGAGGCATAGTGCTTCTGTGGGTGTAATCCTTGGTATCAGACCTTCAACTAAGACCTTGCTTGTCTGTGGCTATTAACTGTCTGCCTGAGTAAAACTCCTGCATGACAGTTATGGAATTGATATGTAATGTTATGGATGCTGAGATGCAACTATTATAGGAATACTGTGTATGTGACCTGGTCAGTAAGAAGGGAAGGTATGGTACGTTGTATTAGAATTTCCCATATGACTGAACTGATATACCTTAATTGGTGACTGTACAAGTAGGAAATCAACACAATAGATTCAGATACGGACACTACATCCACACTTGAAAGACAGGCTGTTGGAGCATGGAGCTGGGATTCCTGAAGTTAAAAGGTTGCAAGCCTTTCTTACCAAAGCTATGGAAAACCCTAAAATTGACGCTTTTCTGGGGTAGAAAGAGATGTCATTTGTCAGGAGCTGTTGAGGGAGCAACTTGTTGAGACTCTGCCCAAGGAACTGAAAAAAATGGAGGGTTCTCTGATCCAAGGAATGGGACGCTTTAGGGAAGTAGTTAAGCGTGACGAACCACTGCCCCATTTTCTCTCTAATGCTGTTGTTCCAAATACATGTTGTTTCAAATTACAAGTGTCACTTCCCCACTGGGAAAAGAATTGCAAGGTTGAGGCATAAATTAGAACTCCTGAGGTAAATCAGACTTGATAAAGTAACAATAAAATCTTTATAGCACTCCAAAGCATTATATATATGGTGGGTGTGGTCTGAGAGCAGAGTCATGCATGATGCCACCTGGAGAGATGATTTGAAGCCTGAGACCTATAGGGGGTCATGCAGATAACAGTGAAATGGAGCACTTCCCGCTGTTGCTTCCAATGAAAGGAACAGTGAGAGTCTACTGCCAAATGGCGAATGGTTTTTCAAATATGGAGACAAGTCCAACTGGAGAAATTACAGAGGGATCACCTTGCTATCCACCACAGGAAAGATCATTGTGAAAACCTTTCTTAACCATCTCCTTCCACTTGCTGAAGAACTGCTTCTGGAATCTCAGTGTGGTTTTAGGGCATCAAGAGTAGGGGAAAAAACAAGAGGAGCTCACACTCTTGCTTGCTAGCACCCAGTATGACCTAGTCGGACTAACCGAAACATGGTGGGATTCTACACACGACTGGGCGGTAGGCATTGAGGGGTATAGGTTGTATAGGCGCGACAGAGTGGGGAAAAAAGGTGGGGGGGTAGCACTCTATGTTAAGGAGCAGTATACGTCTTCCACCATTAAGGCGGAGGTGGAAGAGGGGAACACGGAGGCATTGTAGGTCAGGATCCGGGGGGGGGGCAGGGAAAAAGGACTTTGTTGTGGGGGTCTACTACAGGCCTCCTCATCAGGATCAAGAGCTAGACGATGTATTCTCCGGGCAGCTAGCAGACACCACACAGGTGAGGGAGGCGGTGGTCATGGGAGAGCTAAACTACCCAGATATCTGCTGGGAGGACCAGACAGCCAAAATAAGCCGCTCATGGAGGTTCTTACACTGTGTGCAGGACCTCCACCTAACCCAGGTGGTGTCTAGTCCCATCAGGGGTAGTGCCTTGCTTGACCTGGTCTTAGCAACAGGGGATGATCTCATGGGGAACATGCGAGTTCATGGTAGCCTGGGAGATAGTGACCATCACTTGGTCGAGTTCACTATCCAGCGAAGGGTGGGTAAAGTAACTAGTGGGGTTAAGGTGTTGGACTTCAGAAGGGCCAACTTTAGCAAGCTTAGAAGGCTAGTTAGTGAGGGGATGCAACTCAAGAACATAGAACAAATGGGGGTCCAGGAGGGTTGGAGGTATCTCAAGGGAGTGATCCTTGGGGCTCAAAAGGAGTCTATCCCATTACGTAGGAAGGGAGGTAAGGGG
>NW_005841849.1:2212861-2216247 GCF_000455745.1 Alligator sinensis | reverse complement strand
CGGAGGGCAGGGAGCAGATTCAGGCTGACCTGGACAGGTTGGATCAATGGGCAGAGAGAAATAGGATGCAATGTAATAAAGATAAATGTAAGGTACTCCACCTGGGAAGGAGGAATCCCCAGCACATCTATAGGTTGGGGAATGACCTTCTCAGAAGCTCGGAGGCAGAGAGGGATCTTGGAGTCATAACTGACTCCAAGGTGAACATGAGCTGGCAGTGTAACGAGGCCATCAACAAGGCCAATCGCACCTTGTCGTGCATTAGCACGTGCAGTTGGAGTACCATGTCCAGTTTTGGGCGCCACACTTCAAGAGGGACACGGGGAATCTCGAGTGGCCCTCCAACTCGAGAGGAGGGCCACTCGCATGATTAGTGGCCTTCATGATAGACCCTACGGGGGGATGTTGAGAGAGCTGAGTCTCTTCAGCCTTCACAAGAGACAGCTGAGGGGAGATCTTGTGACCGCCTATAAATGTATTAGGGGAGGTCAACGGGGAATAGGGGAAGCGCTGTTTACTAAGATGCCCCAGGAAGTGACTAGGAATAACGGGTGTAAACTAGTTGAGAGTGGATTTAGGTTAGATACTAGGAAGAAATTTTTCACAATAAAGGTGGCCAGGATCTGGAATGGGCTTCCAAGAGAGGTGGTGCTATCACCTAGTTTGGAGGTCTTCAAGAGGAGGCTAGATAGTCACCTGGCTGGGGTCATCTGACCTGGGTCCTCTTTCCTGCCAGGGGCAGGAGGTCGGACACGATGATCCATTGTGGTCCCTTCTGACTCTACAATCTATGAATCTAAGAGGCACAGCTGACATGCTCGCCAGCTACAGGAAAAATGTCGGAAACAACATAACTCTTTACATGGCCTTCTTTGACCTCACAAAAGTCTTTGGCTCCATCAACCAAAAAGCACTGTGGAGGATCCTTCTGAAGTACAACCCCCACCAAAATCCATCATCATTCTTTGCCTGCTCCATAATATAGGAGCAAAACAAGCAAAGGATTGCCAATGATAAGGCCCTGGTGCATCTCCTCTTGGTTCCCAGTTCAGTAAGGTACTTGGGTAAGTACGTCTCCACCACTGACTTCAATTGGGACTTAAGCTGAACAGGAAACAGGGATGGATTTAAATGCATGCTTGGTTTATAAAGGGAGCTTGGTTTATAAAGGGAGCTCTATTCATGCTCAGCTCTGAAGAGTAGGTAGGACAAGATTGTATGTCATTTGTGCAAAGATGGGTTTGTTCCTAGAACTTCCATTTGGGGGACCCAGGCAGAATGTCTGATGTCTAATCATCAGGCATAGCTGTATTTTCGAAGTGCCTAGTTGGTTCCTTACATTTTCAGTATGTTACATATTCTACAATCATGGTGAAAAGGCCCTGAAACTTTCTGCTGACTTCTTTTGGTTTTATTTTGTATATCATATTTCATTGTGCTTTATCATAATCTAGCAGTCAGTATTCTAAAGAAGAGCTAAAGAAGATGCTAAAATAGTCTCTTAGAGTTATTGTCAACTCATTAATGATAAATTAGCTTTATATATCATAGCCATAGACAAATATCAGTACCAAAATTTCAACCTGTGTTTCAGTCACAAAGTTATAAATAGCTCATAAATGCCTCTGTTTCCCAAAGGCAAGGATTTTCTGTGGGATTTTTAATAGACCAACTGTATACACAGGGGAGTTGATACCCAAAAACTTGCCAGGTCCAACGAGGGGCACTTGATGCCTCAAAGCTTGTCCAACAACTTTCCCAACTATGCAGCTAGTCCAATAAAAAATATGACCGAAAATCCTTGCCCCTTGGATATTTTCTGGACCGTCATGGCTGTAATGCCACTCCAACCCTATTTCCCAATTCACAGAATAAACTTTAAATTGAGTGTATATTATGTCTGTGGATGTCGCTAAGCTCTGTGTAGATGCATGACGTAATGTTTCTAGAGTTACTAAACTTCCATGAAAAAGGGAAAACCAGAAGCAGACTTTTTAGAAGAGAAAATATCAAATGAAATAAATGGCATAAATGATATATATGATGCTTTGGGGTGCTATAAAGATTTTATTGTTACTTGTTTGGGAAGAGCTGCATAACTCTCCAGGGCTCCACAACTTGTGAGTAATATAGTCATTTCAAAATCCGGCATATTTATTGGCAATTCAGTTCAGACTGAGATCTCACTTGTTTCTAAGCCCTTTATAAATGTTTCGCCAATATTTAGCCAGAGGCAACTTAATTTTTTTTATTACACTTTAATCCAAATAATATTTTATACAAAAATATGCAATTTTGGTAACTTTTTAAGGGAGGAGGAAAATCTGACTTGTTTTTTTAAAAAAAGAATTAGTCATAACTATATTTTAATAATCTGTGCAAATGCATGGAAATTACAGAGCATGGAAATAATTACAGAAAATAGAATATTCAGGAGTAGTAGTAATTTGGGCGTAATTATGAAGTATGCATTGTGTTATGATTTCTGCTCCGTTTCTGTGCTAAGTATTTACAGGGCTGTAATATCCAAGCACTTCATAGTGTTTAATGTATACTCCTGTGACGTGGGGGGATGCTTTGAGTCTCCGTGCCTCAGTTTCTTGTCTGTAAATCAGGGATAAATAAGTGATCAAGTCATCCCAAAGATGTCTGGCAGAGCAGGGGAGTTCCACATAATACCCTAATTACCAGAATATCCATTCTCCGCAATGGGAAGAAATGGCAAAAGAGGCTTTGAAGGGTGTTTTATTTAGGAAGACCCTGCCTCAGCAAAGTGATTAAACACCTTCCGCACTCCCAGCACTAACTAGAACAGCCACTAAGGAACATCCTGCAGCTGCCTACCCACAAGTGTCTTACAGCATCCTCTCAACGTGGCAGCGCTGACCTGCACCTGGTGCAGGGTATTTCAAGAGATGGACTGTGGGGCAGATCCAGTCAGGAAATTCCCATATTCCTTATTTATCTTTCACCCACGTTAGGCAACAACAGTGTTGTAACCGTGATCCCTAGCTGGGCCTTTGTCCGATAACTTAGCTGAGAACTCAGGCAACTGGTAGGGGAGGTCCGGAGGGGGGGGGGGAGGAGAACCCCCCCCCCCCCCGAGATTGGCCCCCAACTCGGCACTACTCAGGATGGGGACGTTTTTTTGCCGCGGGGGATGGTGGCTTGTTGAGGGGTGGGGGGGACACAAAGCCATGGCACAGAAGCACGGGGTGGATATGGGGCTTTTGGCCTGGCCCCAGGGCTGCCCACAAATTATGCCCCCCAGACTGAGGGGCACCAGCCACCCCTGGCTGAGAAACAGCTTTCTGTCAACCCAGTACCATACCCTAACTCATGGTGGCCCCGGGCAAACTTTTAGTATCAGGGCCCCCTTTTGCCAG
>NW_005841849.1:2212376-2212851 GCF_000455745.1 Alligator sinensis | reverse complement strand
CGGGGGGGGGGGGGGGGGAATACCATTTTCAGGCCCCCGGGGCAGCCGCCCACTTTGCCTATGTTTGTGTCAACCTCACATCTGTCACCTTTAGCCTTTGCCTCGGCCCCACCACCTGCTCCCATTGCTTTTAAACGGATCGCTGACAAATATTACAAGATCTATGTGGTACGTTTTAGGGACACGCTGTATATGGGGTGTGACATTGTGCTCTCTTGTCTCCATGTGCCTGCGTGTTTCTCTGGCGAGTGAAGGGGCGCTTCACCTCCACCCTTCCCAAGTGAAAAGCTGAGCTTGCTCTCCCCCTCCCCCGCACTTCCTGCCCGCAGGCCTCTCCTGACACGTCACGACGAAAGCCAGGCGCCGTGACGTCACGGGCAGGGACCGTTACATCACGTTAAAAAAAACCAAGCAACTAGAAGCAGCGAGGCGGGGGTGGGGCTACCTGCGGTGGGAGCGCTGCCAGGTGGGGGCG